>NC_044367.1:325000-692500 GCF_007364275.1 Archocentrus centrarchus
TGTCCAGTAGGGGGCGACTATTCGGGCTATAAAAAGAAGTCTGATTGGATAGAAGCCTATGAGAAAAGGAGCCTCCTGCTCACCTGATCCCTGACCTCAGTAAACACTTTCCCCATGAGTTTATGGCCTCAATCGCTCGTTTAAGATCATATTGAATAAAACATGAAGTTCTTTTTGTAAATGATGGTCAGGATTAGAGTAAAGGAGGACATACAGGCTATCACAAGTTGTCAGCCAATGAGCAAGAAGTATGGTTGGTTTTGGTGTGCTCATCATGTCCCCAACAGACCGTGAAAATGCTCGTGTTGAGGATTCATCACTAAAACACTGTGGTGTCCATGTTTTATACATGTGTGGTTCTTCCAGTGCTCTGCTGAGAACAGCAGCAGCATCTCAGCCATCCAGAAACATCTGTGTTCATTCTGTGGTCGCTGAATCCTTCCATTGTATTTCATTTTTCTCTCTTATACTCTTAAATGATCTGGGAGAAGCTCTGTTCTTCATTTTTTAACTCTACAAAAAAAAACAAACTTTGAGATATGAAGCAGCAGCTCCATCCCCTCAGCGAATCCCCGCTTTATGTGCTGCGCTGTGCTGCTTTAGGAGACGGACCGTGCAAGCGTACAAGCACCGATGTTGATGTCTTGTTACCAGCAACAGTGACATCATTTCTTACCTCCAGCAACTTCCAGGTCTAATTCTGTACATGTGATCCCCTGGTAGACTGAAGCTACCATCTGGGTGTGTTTCTGTCACTGTCAGCACTCTCTTTCATGCAGCCCGTGGGCTTTGAGACGCTCCCGTGTTCATGTTTTTTTTTTTTTTTGGCTTTCCGCTGGAGCACAAACGCACCGAGAGCACATTTCATCGCCGGCGAGCTCTGATCAAACAACTGTTGGCACACAGGTGAAAGGATTGCATGTGTGTCTGTGTGTGCGTCACTTTTTACCACCTTGCTGTATATGTGCATGCATACAGGCGAGTGTGTGTGGGAATGTATGCATACTGTGTGTGTGTGTGTGTGTGTGCGTGCGTGCGTGAGAAAAGTCAACATGGTCTTTCATGTCTGTTTGACGCTGCTCTGCGCCCGCTCTCCCTCTGATCTCTTCCTGTATATCTAGCATGGCTGCCGGCCGTGTGAGTAAATGCCAGGCTCGCAGTCCCTCCGCCCTTTGACAAACATCCCGCCGGGACTGCAGTGACACACGTCAGCGATTCCTCAGCGCACTTCACTTCTGTGTGCCTGACCACAGAAAGCATTTTTAATTCTAATTAGATGAGATAAGATTTAGTGAGGAAGTGAGGAGTTCTGAGCTGGATCTTTGGTGGACTTCCTTCATATCTCCTGTTCCTGTGCTGGATGTTCATATTAAACATGGCCAAAGTTTCTAATGATGAGCTCAGTCTATGTACAGTAATCCCTATGAGCCTAAAATTGGGCTTTTTTTCTACTCTTGCATATGCATGATGTCATAAAGAGTCTGAGAGCCCCACCCAGCTGCCTACAGCAGCCAATCACAAAAAAGCTGGCTTAGTCAGGCGTAGGATTAAAACACCTTGCAAAGGGTGAACTGAGGGCTGCACTAAGGTCCAGTATAAGATAAAGAAGGATTATTATGAACAATGAATCATGCAAAGCTGATCTGGTAGAGTATAGGAATAACAGCATGGAGCCTTCCATCTCATCATTTGCCTGACACAAAAAACTATCAAAAAATATTCTAGGGCATATCTTTTGTTTCACAGATAATCATGACATTTATTAAAATTAAATAAACACTATGAAAAAAATCAGGAACTAAAATTATACTTAAGATTTATGATAAATTTATTAATTCATTTTATTTTATGCATTTAATCATAAACTATATATAGAAGCCACCAAGATGTCACCCACTGATTTGCTGACCCCATTTTTGAAGTTTTGTTTTTCCAGTTTTGACTGGAGAAACACCAGTCAAAACTGTGTTTTACGGTTTCCAGAAGAGGCCATATTTGGATGAATTATTAGCTAATAATCAGCTAGCTTGGTTATCCATCTGCAAGCACAGACTTTACAGACACATACACAGATACCTGCTAATTAGTGCTCAGAAACTTCCAATCAAAATGCTTGAATTTCACTCAGCAAACTGGAGCTCTGCCTTCTTGGACAATCTATTAGTCCAGTGAAGCACAGCAGCTTCACTGTGTCACCATCCACCTGTCAATCAAAGAGGCCGCACCCCTAATAATGAAAACCTTAAACAGGTGAGTTATAGAAACATCCTCCCCCGTACAGCAGTTGTGAAGAGGGAAATGATCTACAGAGACCAAAGCAGTTTGTGTATCAGGCTGTAAACATTTTCATTTCTGAGGTAAAGTCAGACATTTGAAGAGTGCAGAGTTTGTTCAATGAAAGAACCAAAGAAGCTCCTTGATGTTCTTTTATTTAACATGCCCTGCAAAGTAAGATTTTTAACAATAAAGTTTGAATAAATAATTTGAGTTCTTTAGGTGAACTCTGTGCTGAGCTTTAAAGAAATAACTCTGAAAACCTTTCACAGAATCTTTTGATTCCCTCCAAACGTTTGAATAAGGAGTGACCTGAGCTTCACATTTTCATGCCTTCGTGTTTCTGTGCTTTCTCACAAAGCATACACCTGAACTGTAATTTCACCTCCACACAGAGCTTTTAATGTGAGAAGGGTCCTGTTTCGCATTCTTGTCTCTTTAGTTTTCACTTTCGTCTTGACCTTCTTTCTATTCATTATCATGCCTCATAACCTAAAGTTATTGTGCTTTCATGTCTCAAAAGCACTGAAGTCTTTCCGCTTTCACATTCACATTTTTGCAGGTCTCTCCTGCATTTTAAGACCATTTTGTCAAGTACCAGCTGTGTGGCAGGCAGGACGTGGACCCAAATGCAGGAGACAGACACAAACCTGTTCCTGGGCTTCACCACCAAATACAACCCAGAGCAAAGCTTCACAGGAGCAAATAAGACAAAGGACTGTTCAGGGAACCATGAAGTATGGAAACACACCATTTAGAGGAAACACAGACAATTTACAGGTAATGAGGGGAGAGGGAACAGGTGGGAAATACAGTGGGAACAAATCAGGAACAACGCGACAAAGGAAGTCAAACTGGATAGTAGTACAAGAGACAAAGAACAGCCAATGTAAAACAGGAAGAAACAGATAACAGACTCACACATGCAATCTTGACAGAAACAAAGAGAACTAAAACACAAAGTCCACAGGCAAAGGCACAAAATAACAAAGCTCATGGACACCACAGAACATAAGACAAAACCACAATCTGAAGACTAAAAGACTTCAACATAAATCTTTTCTCCAAACTCAAAACCCAGGGTCAAAAACCCATAAGCACCAGAAATAACACAAAGCCAAAATCAACCATACAGAACCATAATACAAGAAAAAAGTTTACGCAAAAACCAAAATATCCTGCAAACTCAAAACCCTGGATCTCCAGACCCAGAGATCACAACACATACAATATAAACCGAAGTCACAAACAGAACCCAAATCCTAGAAATAGAAAGATAAAGAAATGAACCAGGAAACAATATAATAAGACAGAGAACTCAAAACTCTGGGACCATGACACATTTTAGAGCAGCTCCACTGCTTTTAGACTCACGTTTCACTCTTTGTCTTCAATCATTTTCATACAGACATTCATTTCTAATATTACTCAAGTTGCAAAATCATCTATGAAACTCAGTCTGCACACTGCATACATCTCTCACTCAAACGGAGTGTGTGCAGCTACTGTGCATCATGAATCAGACCGGGTAGATGCTCGCTATCGTAGCTGCTTCAGTGCTGTTCACTGCAAAGACACATCTGAGAGCGAGACTTTAAAACACAGCACAATCAATAAAAGTAAGACGAGCCACATGTGCTGCTCCAGATGTGTGTGATGGCAGTTAAAGACTCTGATAAAATTGGAAAGCTGTTGACAGATTCAAGCTTTGCAGGTGAGTGAAATGTTGTAGAACCACCAACAACACATCTTTGCAACCGCATTAACGTGGATGAGCACTGGGCTCAGAGAGCGTCTGTAAAGTGCAGCTGTGAAAAGCTGAAGACAAAATATGTGGTCTCTCCTTAGGTCTGATCTCATTAACCATCTCAGGGTCTCCTTAAGTTCCCAAAATTAAACTCGGAGGCCCCACCGAAACTGAGAAACAGTCCAAATTCTTTCAGCTCCAATAGAATGATGAGTGTGGCTGTCCTCACAGGTGGATAAAGTCCAGACAGCCATGAAAAAGAGGATTCATGAGGTTTCCATCTCATACACCACGTTCTGACTGAAGGATTTCTAAAATAAAGGTAGAGCTCAGCTAAACCTTTGGACAGAAACGAAGACAAAAACAAACAGCTGCAGCACATCATTACACTGGCATGTAGTGATGTGCTAGCTGGTGGCTACAAAGCTACAGTCAGGCTAATGTAGCACAGATGGAAATGATGGGCCTAGTCAGATCCCGTGCAACATATTTATTTTTTCCAGACACTGTGGAAATACAGAGAACAGTTTACTCTCGGAGCGCACTCGGTGTAAAGTCTGCCATTACAACTGACTAGCCTTCTTCTTCTGCTGTCAGCTTCTTATGCATAACATGTTACAGTAATACTGTTAAACACAAACCATATTACTTCTAGACAGTCTCTCTGATCACCATACTGGTGTATCTGTAGCCACAGTTTTACACATAACTTTATAAATTCACATAATAAACAAATTCTTTTAAGAACTCAAAACACACTGTTATATTGTATTAACTCTTCTTAAAACAAACTTCAGGCATGTTAAACTTTAGCAAACACAAACAAAATATAAATCCTTGTTTTAAAACACATAACAAGCATATAGAGTCCATAGACTTTAATCACGACTCAGTAACTGGGTCTGTACTACTACACAGCCACCACTTGGTGCTTTAGCTTAGCTTTACACTTAGCTCTGATGTCATCTCATTATCCTGACACACTCACTCTGTCCAATATACTCTTCGCCAGCCACTCATGCTTCTGTGCTAGACATCTGCTTCCTTTGACAGTTTACTCTCATCATTTTAGCTTTCACAAACAAACACTCGTCTGATTAATCGCCGCGGTCGCCACGGACGCGCATCCGCCATTTTACAATAACAGTGTGGCGATTTGATCCTACCAGACACAAACCTTAAGATCTACTCTTTAGCTCGATCTCTTTGACACTACTGGGCATTTATGATCTATTGCTACTGTTGTCTATCATTTAAGTGTTGTTTACAACCAGCTTACCTGTGGAAATACAGAGAAAGGTTTACTCTCGGAGCGCACTCGGTGTAAAGTCTGCCATTACAACTGACTAGCCTTCTTCTTCTGGCCGTCAGCTGCTAATGCGTTAGGCACCAAGCACCCCCTGCTGGCGGAACTACATATCAACCCAAAACACACATTTAGATGATTTGACAGTAACAAAAAGAGCAATAGTATTTGTCCCAAGCAAATGTGTCCTTTTTATAGAGTAAAAATTAAATGGGGGGGCATCTATTTCTCTACCTCCATCTACACCCAGGTGCCACACTCTCCCCCACAAAATTAAATGTCTCCTGACATTTCAGTTCAAATCACAAAGTCAATAGTGTCTCTAACACAGTCCAATAGCCCAGGGTCTCCAAAAGGCCCTTGTCTCAATAGCCTGAGTCTTAATTATCTTACAGTGTCTTTGAACCAAAGTCGGCTGACCTAAAGTGTCATAACTCAGTATCGTTGGCTGTTGTCTTGACCGGTGAGGCCGCTGTCTTACCGTCTCTGTCTCACCTCCAACTCCAGCTGGAACATCTGTCTCTGACTCACCACTCCCCAACCTGTCAAGGTCAGGTTCAGGGACTCCGATCTGCATGGATGCATCCTTGTCACTCTGCAGTGGCAACTCCTCTGCTTCCTGACGACATTGTTGAGGGACTCCGACCTGCAGGGATACATCCTTGTCACTCTGCGGTGGCAACTCTGCTGTTTCCTGATGACTTCGTTGAGGCTGGAAGGGTTCCACCAAGGGGTTTAGTGAAGTGTGCCTCTGTGTTCTCCCTGGAGCGGGTCTGAGGTACCCCTGATAGGTACCACTGTAGTCGTCATCTGAAGTGTCGCTGTCCTCTGGCTGCTGCTGTGGTCCATGTGCTGGTGGTGACCTTCTCCTTGTAACAGTCTGAGAGTCTCTCTGCAGATGAACAGTCTTCGCTGGTGTTGTTTCAAGGGGAAGGAAGTCACACAGGAGCAGGAGGTTCCTGTGCACTACCTTATCTCTTCCTTTACCGTTTTCAGGACTGATCTGGTAGACAGGATTGTCATCAGCTTTCCTCTCCTTCACTTTGTAGACGTGGTTCTCCCAGTAGGACTGGATCTTCCCTGGGCCACCCCTAGGAGTGAGGTTCCGGAGGAGCACTCTATCACCGGGTTGAAGATCTCTCCCTTGAACTTTCTTGTCATAATAGGCCTTTCCTCGAGCTGCCTCTTTATTAGCAGTCCTGGCAGCAATTGCATATGCCTCCTGCATTCTCTTCTTCCAGCAGTCCACATAGTCATCATAATCGAGATGACTTTCACCCTTCTTTAGATTGAACAGCAGATCAATGGGCAAGCGTGGTGAACGTCCGAAGATCAGGTGATAGGGTGCGTAGCCTGTTGCCTCGCTCTTTGTACAATTGTACGCATGTACAACTTTCGCTAGCGACTCTTTCCAATCATCTTTTTCCTTGTCCTCCAGGGTACGTAGCATGGACAATAGGGTTCGGTTGAATCTTTCCACTTGACCGTTACCCTGTGGATGGTAGGGTGTCGTGTGTGAGCCCTGGATGCCAGACAGTTCCTTTAACCCCTTAACTGGCAGCAAATAAAATCACCTGAAACAACTACATAACACCCTCTGGTTATTATTGGCTCTGAACAACCCATTTCATAGCCTATTAATCGGCTGCGTCTGGTCCGCGGGCCGAATGAAGTGCATTTATATGGCAGGCTAGACCCGCCCATTTTGACTGACACCTCATTCGGCCAATAATGTTAAGAAATGGGTTTCCCAGAGCCAATAATACTCAGAGGGCGTCACGTAGCTTTGTCAGGTGATTTGGTGCAGCCAGTTACATGATTGGCCGAATGACGTGTCAATAAAAATGGGAGGGTCTAGCCTGCCATATAAAAGGGACTACAAACGGCCCGTCACCGGGCCCTTGCCAGTTAAGGGGTTAACCTTGCCATCAGCTTGTTGTCAAACTCTTTGCCCAAGTCGTGATGCAATCTGGTTGGGAAACCAAACTTGAGCGCAAAGTCGTTGAAGAGCTTGTCAGCGACTGTTTTAGCTGCCTTGTTCTTTGTAGCATAAGCCTGGGCAAACCTCATGAAGTGATCCATGATGACCAATATGTACTCATATCCGTTCTTGCACTTTTCCAGGTGCAGGAAGTCTATAGACACAAGCTGGAATGGGTAGGTAGTATGGATCGGTGTCAGAGGTGCACGGGTCTGCTTACTCGGCTTCTTCTTCTTGAGGCATTCGCATTCTTTGGTGACAAAGTGTTCCACGTCTTTACTCATCTGAGGCCAGTAGAACCTTTCTCGAATGAGGTCTAATGTCCTTTCCACTCCTAAGTGGCCCATCTCTTGGTGCAGTTCCTTAAAGACCAATGGACGATAAGATTTGGGGATCAGCAACTGCTCTCAACGAGAAGTATACCGGCGCAGAATGCCATCTCGGTCTACCTGAAGCTTTAACCACTGCTTAAGTAGTGTAGCTACAGCAGGTGGTTCTGCTTTCACCTCAGTTCTCCTCGGTCTTTGGTTCTGGGACTTGTACCAGAGGACTCTTGCCAGGGCTTCATCTTCCTGTTGTGCTCTGCGGATCTGTTCTGGGGTAAAAGGCTGATTGCTGTTCTGGTCTTTTACCAGCTCAAGAGCACTGGCCTGCACGACTCCCATGCCTTGGCAGGGGTCGTTCTTTTCTATTGCCACGACTTCTATAGATGCACTTAATACTTCTTGACTGACCTCCACTGTGCAGTGACTCATGTAGTCGTCTATGTCCAGCGGCATCCGCGACAGCCCATCTGCATCTGTGTTGGTCTTGCCTGGACAATAGCGTATGGTGAAGTTATAATCAGCCAACTCTGCAACCCATCTGTGGCCTGTGGCATTGAGTTTTGCAGTAGTGAGCACATACGTCAGCGGGTTGTTGTCTGTGTATACCACAAAGGATGGGGCATGATACAAGTAATCCCGGAAACGTTCACAAATGGCCCACTTCAGCGCCAAAAACTCCAATTTGCCAGAGTGCAGGTGGTACTTTTTCTCTGCTCGACTTAGAGTGCGGGAGCCATAGCCTATCACTCTCATTTTTCCTTGCTGTCGCTGGTATAGCACAGCACCCAAACCAACTTGTGAAGCATCGCAGTGTAACACGAAGGGCTGGGTGAAATCAGGGTATCCGAGGACAGGAGGCCGTGTAAGAGCGTCTACAAGCTGACTCAGTATTTCCTGGTGGGAGCTGGTCCACTGGACAGGTGTGCGTGAAGGTAAGTGGCCTCTATTTTTCTTCTCTCCTCCTTTGTGCTTATCTGCTGGTGAGGCTGTAGAGTTGGTTTCAGGGGCTGGCGGACTAAGCAGGCTGTACAGTGGCTGGGCCACACGAGAGAAGTTGGGGATGAAGGGTCTATAATAAGACAGAAAACCAAGCATCTGACGTACTTCTCCAACAGTGGCAGGTGTCTTCTCCTTTAGAGCCCTTACTGGAGCCAACTCCGCTGGGTCCATGGTATAGCCTTCTCCTGTTACCAACCGACCCAGAAACTTTACACTCGACTTAAACAGTTCACACTTCTTCGGGGTCAACTTAACACCATGCTCCTTGTACCGCTGGAGGACAAGGCGGATGTGCTCTAGGTGGTTCTCGAAACTATCGCTGTGCACAAGATTGTCGTCCAGGTATGGGAGGCAGATAGTGTCTCTGAGGCCAGCCAAACAATGTTCCATGCTCCTCTGGAACTCTGCAGGTGCGGAGCTCAGCCCAAAAGGGATGCGCACCCATTCATAAAGCCCCCAGGGTGTGATGAAGGCTGTCAACGGGCGGCTTTCTTCATCCAGGAAACCCTGGTGGTACGCCTTTCCTTGGTCCAAAACTGAGAACCATGAGCTCCCACCCAGCACATCCAACATGTCCTGAATCCTGGGTATCGGGTGGCGGTCTGGAACTGACTTGCGATTGAGCTCTCTGAAGTCACAGCAGAGGCGGAGACTACCATCCTTTTTCCGGACACACACCACAGGTGATGAGTAGGGGGATCGTGATGGTGTGATCCAGCCTTTGTTAAGCAGGTCTTGCAAATACTCCTTCACCTCTTTGTGCAGGGGCTTTGGGACAGACATGTAGGTCTTTTGCACTGGGCTTGGATCATGGA
The DNA here is from genome assembly GCF_007364275.1 of Archocentrus centrarchus. Classification (NCBI taxonomy): domain Eukaryota; kingdom Metazoa; phylum Chordata; class Actinopteri; order Cichliformes; family Cichlidae; genus Archocentrus; species Archocentrus centrarchus. Next base: position 334,449 of record NC_044367.1, read on the forward strand.
GGGTGATGTGCATCCTCAGAGATGGTATCTGGCCCACATCATCGCTATCAAATGCAAAAGCCTCACATTCCTCTCTCAGCACCTCTCTTACCGCTGCCTGCTGACCTGGACTTAGGTGCTGGAGATCAACAGGTGGGTCCCATGACTCTGGCCTGTTTCCATACACGTTCTCTGGCTCAGGTGACTTGAGCGCTGCACTGCTTTTGGGTTCTTGTGTCAGTTCATTTACCTTTGTCTCCACGGTTGCTGCATAGACTGTCTTAACTGGCTCGAGGTGTCCAATCACCTTACGGCTCTCCAAGTAGGTGGTGTGGCTTGTTGTGTTAGTCACTGGGATGGGCACATATGGCACTTTTCTATCTGGGATTTGTAGAAGTACCTCATGATAAATTATGCCCTCTGGTGGTGGGTCTGGCATATCTGGTGAGAAGAGCATGTGTTGACCTCTGGCTTGTGGACTAACATGTGCCCGCAGGTAGACTACTGTGACTTGGTTAGCTGGTAAGGGCACTCTCTTGACTCCTGTACATACCACACCAGTCTCTGAATCTTTGCTGCTGTTCTGTACCAGCTTGACCATGTTGTGTGCCGTTTTCACAGTTATTTCAAAGGCTTTACTCACTTTGTGTGCAAGCTGTTTCCTTCCATCTTTTGTACTTCCATCTTTCTTGTTGACAATAGCCTCTATAACATTATAGCCAATGATGGGGTCACTGGCTACAGCTGGGTCACTTGATACTAATATCGGGACTTGTAGATTATTTACTTGGGAAGAGTCATTGTCTAGTCTGAAACTGACTTCTATCCAGCCAATGTAGGGGATGGGCGTGTCATTAGCGGCAAAAACTGTCAGCGTCTCATCCTCTAACAGTTCTGAAATGGGCCGAATAACTGTGTGGGGAAGATTGTTTCGCCGCCAGGTGTCATTCACTATGCTGGACTGTGCACCTGTATCCCACAATGCTTTGACTGAATGATTGTCCATGAAACAGTTCACCATGCATCTTCTTCCTACCAGACTCACCAAACGTGACTGACGTCGGGGGGGAAGGTAGTGAACTTCAGTTACTGCTGATGAGGCACTAGGTGTCTCCTTCGGGGCTGGTGCTGGTCTCGACTGTTTGTTTTGGGACACATGGTTTTGGACTACTGATGGTCCCATCTCAGCAGTCCCTCTCCGTTTCCCGACGGCTGTCTTGGTGTTCGGCATCCACGAGAGTAGTGGCCCTCTCGCCCACATTTGAAACAATGTGAACAGTTTTCTCCTTTTCCTTCTTCTCTGCACTTTCTACAGCCTCTCTCTCGCTGTTTTGGTTGCATAGGGCGTGAACTGGTTTCCAGAGCAGCCGCAAACATCTGTTTCATTTCTTTGCGCAGCTCTTCTATAATCTGCTGTGTGTTCGGGCTGTCCGACTTAGTCTCTTTCCCTTTAACTGTCTTCACAGCCACTGCAGTAAGAGAATCTTTGGGCACGGTGGAGCTCTGAGTGGACGTCGGAGTGACCTGGCATTCTGTTTGGAGCTCTTGCACCTTGGGAATCTTGGCTGCAGTTGACCTTTTACGTTTCTCAAGTCTTTCACCTTCCAACTTTGAAGCTTCGTTGACTCTCTCTATCAGTTCTTCATCTGTTATGCTTATGTTGTGAAGAAGAGGAAGTAACTGATACTTTATTGAATCACTGAGCAACCCGGTTTCAATAGAACGTAGAAACTTGCGCTGGATGGTGGCTCTGCTGTACAGTTCATCAGTCTCTTCGTTTGCTACCTTCCATAACAGTTTATCTTTTAGCTCAATGGCACGAAATACAAAATTTAGGGCAGTTTCTCTCGGCTCTTGGGAGATGTTGAGGAGCTGATGGTAAAGTTCTGTGGGACTGTCTACCTTGTAGTGACCCTTTAATATAGTGAGCATTTTACTGAGGGTCAGCCCACGCTTTATCTCCAGCATATCTCTTAGAGGCATTCCTGGGGTAATAGCCCTGATTACTGCTTCAACTACTTCAGCCTCTGAGTGTCCTCTCTCAACCCCCATTTCAATTTGGCGGACTAAGCTGAGATAGGATAATTTATCCCTCTGTCCCTGCTCTCCAATCTGCCCACAGATTTTAAACTCCCTCCTCAAGGTTACCTCTTGCAGAGTTCGTGTTGGCTCTGGCTGGGTTTTGGGTGGAGAATCTGTAGTCTTCAGTGGAGTGGCGCACAGCCTGACATTCTCAGGGCCTTTCTTTGGCACAGACTCCTCTGATAGGGGTTTCTCAGATGACTGACACTCATTTCCACTTAAACTCTGGATGTATGTGGCTATGTCTGTGTAGAACTGTTCCACTTCATCCACTTCTTGAGCTTCCTCAATCTCATCAAACACGCCTTCTGCCATCTTGATGAGTGTCCTCTTGGTTTGGCTGGGAAGGCCTCCGCTGTCTAAGCCGGAACATTTCAATCGCCTGCACACGTCCACGAGAGGCTCTCTCTCCAGCTGCCACAAAGCTGCACTCACTTGGTCTCGCAGAGGTTGCACCTTTTCCATCTTTGACTGATTGAGGGAGGTTCGTCTCTTGGGAAGGAGGGGCGGCTGGTGGTGTTGTGACTCACTAGCGCCACCTCCTGGCTGGCTCGCCAAAATATGTAGCACAGACGGAAATGATGGGCCTAGTCAGATCCCGTGCAACATATTTATTTTTTTCCAGACACTGTGGAAATACAGAGAACGGTTTACTCTCGGAGCGCACTCGGTGTAAAGTCTGCCATTACAACTGACTAGCCTTCTTCTTCTGCTGTCAGCTTCTTATGCATAACATGTTACAGTAATACTGTTAAACACAAACCATATTACTTCTAGACAGTCTCTCTGATCACCATACTGGTGTATCTGTAGCCACAGTTTTACACATAACTTTATAAATTCACATAATAAACAAATTCTTTTAAGAACTCAAAACACACTGTTATATTGTATTAACTCTTCTTAAAACAAACTTCAGGCATGTTAAACTTTAGCAAACACAAACAAAATATAAATCCTTGTTTTAAAACACATAACAAGCATATAGAGTCCATAGACTTTAATCACGACTCAGTAACTGGGTCTGTACTACTACACAGCCACCACTTGGTGCTTTAGCTTAGCTTTACACTTAGCTCTGATGTCATCTCATTATCCTGACACACTCACTCTGTCCAATATACTCTTCGCCAGCCACTCATGCTTCTGTGCTAGACATCTGCTTCCTTTGACAGTTTACTCTCATCATTTTAGCTTTCACAAACAAACACTCGTCTGATTAATCGCCGCGGTCGCCACGGACGCGCATCCGCCATTTTACAATAACAGTGTGGCGATTTGATCCTACCAGACACAAACCTTAAGATCTACTCTTTAGCTCGATCTCTTTGACACTACTGGGCATTTATGATCTATTGCTTCTGTTGTCTATCATTTAAGTGTTGTTTACAACCAGCTTACCTGTGGAAATACAGAGAAAGGTTTACTCTCAGAGCGCACTCGGTGTAAAGTCTGCCATTACAACTGACTAGCCTTCTTCTTCTGGCCGTCAGCTGCTAATGCGTTAGGCACCAAGCACCCCCTGCTGGCGGAACTACATATCAACCCAAAACACACATTTAGATGATTTGACAGTAACAAAAAGAGCAATAGTATTTGTCCCAAGCAAATGTGTCCTTTTTATAGAGTAAAAATTAAATGGGGGGGCATCTATTTCTCTACCTCCATCTACACCCAGGTGCCACACTAACATAAACACCTTGGCACAGGGAAGGTGGAGGACGAGGGCTAAACTGTTCTCAATAAAATTTTGAGTCAAATGCCACCATGTGACAGGAAGAAGACGCCAAGAGAGCATCTGAGATGATCCAACAGGAGGCTGTCATTAATATGTTGCTGTGTGGATCCACATCCTGATCCTACGTGTCGTGGCCACCTAAATGCTGGCAGTTCACTCTGCTTACAGTAGAGCTGTGCATGTACACTCAGCTTTCACAGCTCCCCGTCTTCCTGTGCCCCCCCCCCCCCCCCCCTCCCCCTCCCGACTCACAGTTTTCAGTGTCCTCATGTCCTTCAGACAGCATCACTGTAACCTGCTCCCCTCCCCTGGGCCCGGCCCACTGAGGCAAAGACAGTAACAGAGCACCATGAAATGAGACTGTAACCGTCTCCACTGCTGGACCACAGCGAGACACTCGGCTCAGCAGCTCAGCAGCACGCTCGCTGACTGCGGACACGAGCCGACTGAACTTGTTTTATTTAGTGTTCACAGTAACATCTCAGATATGTCAGCTTTATAATTAAATCTTACCATAACAATGTAATTATTCACACTATTGATTTTGTCTTTATCATTAATAATTCTTTTGTTTTCAGATGCAGGGAGGTCAAAAACAAGCAAAAAGGAAAAAAGTAGCCGGATCAGGACAGCATCTGCACTGACTGTTGCATGATACATTTTCAGTTTGGAGGCAGCAGGATGTGAAACCGAAACGCTCAAAATGAACTGACATGAAACGAGCACACTACAACTTAAGAGCAAAGGCTCACGGGCCTGTTAATGTTCTGGTTGGAGCTGTTAAGTTCAACAACCAGGTAACCATAATTCATCTCTTACCAGGTACATCACCATCCTAACTTCTGCTGCACAATCGACCAGAGCAGGTCGAACAACACATGCAAAAGCAGTGCCTGCTCCCAGTGTCTGCACCGTGCTGCAGGTCATTAACTGTGCAGGAATGTGAACATACTGCAGAGGGCCATATAAAAACTCCCAGCTCATACTCATTATCTGTACATATAGTAACACCATCAGCTATGCACAAAGTGTCCATGGCATCAGTTTATGGCATTGTGCAGCAGCGCTACAACTCCTAACTCATCATTTGTCAGAGTTACTCTTGCAAAGGGTCAAAATTTTAACCAACACCACAGTCTTCGCCTAAATCTAACCAACCTGCTTGGTCACATTCACCAAGCAGATTTTGGTGCATAAATCTGAGGCACCACTGTCACCCCTCCTACTGTGTAGGGCCCTGAAACATCACAGTTATCTCTTTGCAGCCATTACTACCACAGCCAGCCCACCAACACCAACAGACACCTACTTCATGCTGGTGTGGTTCAGGCAGCATCAGAGAAAATGGCTTCATTTGACGCCCCGCGGATGAAATGTGTTGGAAATCCACGATGCGCTGACATCAGCTTGTGAAAGTAGAAAAAGCGCACATTCAGAGTGTGGAGCTTTTGGCTCACAGGGATTACTTCTACATACTCTGACCTTATTTGAAACTTTGGTCATGTTGAATATGAGAAAGCAGGACTGGTTCACCGTAGATGAACGGCACGTTATTCTGTATGTTTTTCTGTTTCAGTTGATCTCAATGACGCTACCTGCTCACACGAAGGATTCCCTAAATATTTCATACAGTAACACTTCAGACACCAGATCTCATCAGCCTAATTGATGCCGCTGAGAATCAGCTGGCACACAATCATGCCCTGCGGCATTTTCCTCTACACAAACAGAAGTTATGTTTACATCCAGGAGGACATATTGCGACGATCCTTGAGCGACACGATGAGTGCATTTCCTGCCTCATAAATCATTTGCAAAGATGATTTTTTAAAAGTATTTGAAATCTGGCAGAGGCAAAATTTCTTTGTTTCTGCTCTCTGTGCTGGAACATTGCTGCACCACCTGGAGTGTTTCTGCTACCTGTAGATCACAGGACTGCTGGCAGAAATCTGCAGAGTGCCGTCCCCACGCTCGTATCCGTGCATGACATAAACCAAACAGAAGAACAGCTCCACAGAGCTGTCATCAAGGTCAGAACCTTTAAAAGTCTTTTTATTCACTGCTTCTGTCCAATTTGGCCCCTGAGCACTAAAATGAAACACTGAAAGAGGAAAATACGTAGACACAAAAGGCCAAATGTGCCAATAAGCATCTACATAAGGACTAAAACAAGGAGATCAGATGAATTCATTTCCATTTGGGTTTCCACATTGTTTTGCATTGTGTGAGGCCTGACTGCCTCACCTTAGTAATGCTTTAGACTGATGCACAGGTGTATGTAAAACATGGAGCTCCGTGGAAGTCACCAGTTCACAAGCAGAAGCCGAACAGCTAAAAGGTAAATTCAGGTAGAAAGCCAAACATTAAAAGCAGACACACAGCTCAGGTGAGACAGAGTTAATGCAAGGAAAGAAGACGTGGACTGTAAACGAAGCAGAAACAAGTTAAGGGGCCCTAAAGCTGGAAACGCCCCACGGCCTTAATACTGCAAACTAAAAGGTAAATTCAGGTAGAAAGCCAAACGGGTGATTTATAGAAAAAATCCCCCCCCCCCCCCCCCCCCCCCGTACAGCTGTTACGAAGGCAGAAATTATCTACAGAGACCAAAGCAGTTTCTGTATCAGTTTTAACATGGGAGTCTACGGGGGCTGACTCACTGTGGCGCCTCTGCTGGACAGCAGAGGAACTGCAGCTTCAGTTCTCAGCCTTAGAGGCTGATGGTCAGTCTGACATCTAACAGTCATTGATTAAATATGTATATATGCATAGTAGAAATATTTGGATAGAAATTATGGCCCTTGTGGAATAAACCACAATTACCCATGTCCTAGTTTTGTCTGGTGTTGTCAATGACGTCTGAATTTGAAGTAAATGGCCCCCATTTTTTATTTGTTTGTTCTTTACAGAAATGTCCAGACAGGTCCTTGCTGAGCCTCTCTATTTTGTGACCTATTGCATGTAAAAAAAAAAAAAAAAACTCACTAAAGCGGCGCTAACCTGCTTCTATTTGCTCCCCTGAGGCTGCAGAAGGAAGAACTCACTTATCCAAGCGGATTGACTGTATACTTGCCTTGAGCTGCAATTAAAAAAAGAGCATTTGGCCCCCTGATATTTTAAGAAGGATTGAGTTATGAGGAAGAGTGACTTTTTTTAAGCCAGCTAAGGGTTTTTTAAAGGTGTTTTCTCAGCATACAAAGAGGGCACACAGCAAATGCATTACGCTCGATTTTATTCTTGATTTTCTGGTTTAAATGTGGACTTTTTGATAGATAAATAAAGATTTCTGGTTGTGATTTTGAGGTGAAATGGTAAGCAGGCAGTAAAGGACCAGATTTAAAATGAAAAAGTGACAGCTGGTGTAAGAAAAAAGGAGCTAACACAGTGAGGTGATGTGATCATATTTCTTGGTTGAGATATCAGGATGTAATACTCTCAGTAAGCAGGCTCGCAGTGCCTTTTTTTGAGGATGCAGGACAGAAGAGAGCCATAAATAATGAGAAAAAGGGGGGAATGGAAATATGCCGTGGACACCAGACGGTGATGAAGAACACAGAGGAGGAGGGGAAGGCAGGCATGGAAAAAGAAAAGAATGAGCGAGATGAAAGACGGAAGAGAGAGCGAGGGAGAGGAAGCCGCTAATTCGGTGGCCAGGCAGGCAGGCGTGGAGGAAGGGATTTGGACTGAGCTCTGGTCCAGATCCCTGCCTGTTAGACTGACACAGCAACAACCCTGCCACCGGCCTAATCCTCCAAATCAGCCCTCCACCACGGGAGCAGAGACAAGCAAGGATTGGAGGGGAGGATTGCGAAGGGGAAAGGAAATAAGAAACAAGGGGAGGATGAAATGTGGGAAGAAGTGGAGGGAAAAGATAAAGGATGGAGGGATGAGAGCGGAGCATTGTGCATGGAATCAAATGGACAAACGATAGAGGAGAAGCGGGGGAAGTGAAAGGAGGATAGGGAAAACAACACAGGGCCAATTTGGCTGAGAAGGATGGGGCAGGGACAGACAGGCGAGAGGAGGAGAGGGCGAGAGACACCAGAGGAGAATGAAGGAGAGAGAGGGGCTCTTTGAGCTGCTGTTTCAGCTCCATCCAACAGCAGGTCTGCCTGGCACTAATGAGTGTCAGAGATGGGGAGAGTGTGTGTTGATGTTGAGAGGGTGGGGAGGTGGTGGAGAAGCCTGGCACTGCCAACCACCTCCACCACTTCCACCCTTTTTTATGCCTTACCGCCTCTCCCTCCCTCCCTCCCACCCTCCCTCATTAGTATGATTGAATGCCCCCTTCCCTTTCCTGTCTGCTATCTGCCAGGGTCAGTGAGCATGCACAGCTTTTCCAAACCCATCACCACCACCACCACCACCCATCTCTCACTATCTTTCTCCCCACAAAACATACCCCACCTCTGGGCACTTCTTACAGCTCTGCTGGCTTTGCTCCCAACATGCGGGGATTGGAGGTTGTGGTCTTAAGTAACTCTTGCCTCTTTTACCTCCTCCCGAGGAGAAAACCAGCCACTTTAGATGGTTTCATCATCAGCCTCCTCCACCTTTTCTTCCCTGAAACCAGGTCCACCATTGATTGTTAAAGGGTGTCAAAGGGTAATCGATGAGGCTTCTGTGGTGACCATGGAGACTATAGATCAGGGGTGTCAAACTCATTTTAGATCATGGGTCACAAATTTGATCTCAGTGAAACCATTGCAGAAACCTTCTAATTGTTCCCTTTTTCTTCTAAAGAATCTTCTGAAACCTCGCCTGTATAAAACAAATGAACAACAACAGCTATGGATTTATTTTTGGACCTTTCGGGGGGGATTTGGGCTTCCAACGAATACAAAAAAAACAAAATAATCTGAATATTTTAACCGCAGACCTCTCATTTCTTCTCTTGTGTTCTAAGTCGAGCACACCCCGTGGCTTTGCAGTGGTGCGTTTTCACTCTGATTCAGTTTGGTTCAGCTTAAGCCAAGATGACAGAAAAAGAGCTTCTGGTTGACAAGATCTTTGTAGCAGCAACAAAAGGTTGCTGTAGATTAACCTGTGGAAGGCTTATTAATGCTTGCACCTGACTCACTCTCTAGATTGCTGAAGGTCTCTCACCTGGCTGGCTTTCAGCATTGTGCGGTCGGTTGGTTGTCAGCTTCAGATCTCCATCACTCTCCCTTTGTCTGCTGTGCAGATTTCCTGAGTAGCCAAATGTACCTGCAGATATCTCACAGTGGAGGCTGCACTGGTTGGCCTCGTGAGATTAGGCTGAAACACTCAAATGTAAAGTTCAAAGAAATCTGGGGGACTGACGGACGATTTGGTGCAGCATCTGCAGGGATGTGGACGCAGTGGTCTGTTGCTTTGGTAAAGAGGAAGCTGAGTTCAAAGGTGAAGCTGTTCATTTGCTGGTCAGCGTTCCCTCACCTATGACCACGAGCTGTGAGTAGAGACTGAAAGGATGAGAAACAAGCTTCCTCTGAAAGGCAGCTGGGCTCTCCCTTAGAGATAGTTTGCTCATTCAGGAGGAGCTCAGAGTAGAGCCACTACTCCTCCACATCACTGAGGTGGTTCAGCATGCCTCCTGGATGACGAGTTTTGGGCATGTTGAACCAGAAAATCAGATCGGGGTCCCCCCAGAGGAGCTGCAGGAGGTGAGTGGGGAGAGGTCTCTGCATTTGTACTTGGACCACTGCCCCTGCGACCCAGACCTGAATAACAGGTAGAAAATGAATGGATGGATTAAATGCCTTGGAGGCAGTTTCTTCAGGCTGCACATCAGTGCACTCGCTTCATTTGATGTCCTAAATTTTAAGATATGAAGTTGATGTTTCTGAATGTTTAGTATTTCACCTATATAATTGTACATGTCCATTATAATTGGACATAAACTGGAATAACTGCAGTCAGGCCTTTGATGCTGCCTTTAAATAAGGATTCTCAGGTTTTCTCATTCAGTTTTTCTCCTGCTGAGTCAAAGCTCTTTCAGACATGATTTACTCTCCAGCCTGCTCATTGTGTTTGCCTGCTGGACCCCAGAGATCATTCTGACTGATCTGCGTACATGTCGCCTGGTCAGTGATGAAACAAAAGGGATTAATGATAAATTCATAACAGCTCAGATGTGTTTTTGTATGATTTCTGCTCATGTTCAAAACTTTCTGCACATGTAAAATATATCACACCTGTCTGTTTTCAGGATGGTTTTTAGTCATCATCCACTTAAATGGACTGAAAACTAGAGGGACAGGTGACTGCATCAGCTCACTCTGCTGTGTGTGTGAACTTATTTTGAATTATGTGTAATTGTGTGTGTTATTAAATATTTTGAATCCCTGCAGTCATATTTTCTTGGCTAATTAAAGGTTTAAAGTCAGTTTCACTACTGAACGTGAAGCCGGATCACCTGGATCGGACCATGTCTCGTCCAACTTTTAGCCCATATGTTTGACAGCTCTGCTGTGGAGGCAGGATGGTCGAAAATCAGCTGCATCTGTCATGAAGGAAAGATGGCGAGAAAAGGAGTGCAGTGTTGTGGGATGGTGCTCAGTATGGCGTTACACAGTCACACCGAGAGGCGCACTGCCCTCCCCAACCCCCGAAGAGGGCCCTCTTTAAAAATTCATTCAGTCAATAATGACCCTTCGCCCTCCCAGCCTCTCCTAGGAGCTTGCATAGCTGCCTCCTCCCACACTGCTGCCCTCTTCCTCAGCCTCACACACATTTAAACTCTTAGAAGCCCAGACACACACACACACACACACACACACACACTCCTCTGTGTCCTCACACACATTAACCGAGCCACAGCAGCGCCATTAGCTCTGCTATCACGTATGGCTAACTGCTAGCTATGCGCCACAGTCACATCTCTCATGATTAACTGCATCTTCCAGTCTGACAGATGTTGGAGTCGATTTTTCCTCAAACGACAGAAGCAAAGAGCCACCTTGTGACTTCGCCAGTGGCTCAACAAATTAGCAATGCTATGTGGTGGCGAAGCTAGGCGAGATAAGCGTCACGCCACGCCGAGGATGGGACTTTGATCCAGTCGGCCATGTTGTCTGCTTCCCATTTATCTGATTACTCACTGCTGCATCTTGGAGCAGAAGAAAACAGTAAATTATATGTTTCGGGAACATTGGAGAGGCACCAGGACCTGGATGAGAAGCAACAAATTGGATGTAGTGAAAGTCTGGGCGGAGAGCCAAGCTGTTCCTCACAGCAGTGTGTCACTGAGAGTTTCTGTGTATGAGCCATATTTGAACTTCATTTGGCGGTTATGCAGACTAGGACTTCTTCTCCTGCTCCTTCGTTCACATCTGATGATTAAAAAGGATGTTTAATTGCCTGTGCACAGATAATACGCTGTGCAGAAACAGGAACTCCGGTCATATTTGAACTTGAAGGCTGTGACCTTGAAAATAGCAGTTAATAAAAATAAAAACAGCTTATTATCACGTCAGCTCACACCCCAGAGGTCCCCACCACATCCGTCGACCTTCATCAGTGGATCATATACATATGCATGGGTTTCCCGCAGGGGGCGCTGTGAGGACGACTGTATTTTTTTTTACAAATAAAGCAGTAAAAATGTCATTAAAATGCATCCCTGGCTTCAACATTAAAGTAATTAATGACTCAGTAATATGATGAATATGATTCTGAATAATGAGCGCTTTTACTTCACGTACTCAAACATATTTTAAAGAATCTAAATTCTTCTTTCAGCATATTGTAAAAGTGTTGTTCAACACAAACCAGGGTTTAAACTCTCCATGTAAAACCATCCGTATGAGGACCAAACATCAGACTCAAAATCAAATCCGATGTTTTATTTTTTACACTTGATTTATTTCTTATCAGATGTTCGGCCTTCCTGTGCTAAGCAGGGGCTCATCTGGGACCTCTGGGACTCTTGTGGACTCTTTTTAGGATAGCCTGATAATAATGAATTACAATAATCCAGCTAAGAAGTAATTAATGCATGAATTAGTTTTTCAGCATCACTCTGAGAAAGGATGTTTCTAATTTTAGAAATATTGCGCAAATTCAAAAAAGCAGTCCTACATATTTGTTTAATATGTGCATTGAAGGACATATCCTGGTCAAAAAGGACTCGAAGATTTCTCACAGTGTTATTGGAGGCCAAGGTAATGCCATCCACCTGGTTCGGCAATATGTGTCTAAGATTTATGGGGCTGAGCACAAGGACTTCAGTTTCATCTGAATTTAGAAGCAGGAAATTAGAGGTCATTCAGGCCTTTATGTCTTTAAGACATTCCTGCAGTTTAACTAAATGTGTGTCATCTGGCTTCATGGGTAGATAAAGCTGAGTATCATCTGCATAATAATGAAAATGTATGCAATGCTTTCTAATAATACTGCCTGGGGGAAGCAGGTATAATGTAAATAAGATTGGTCCTAGAACAGAACCCTGTGGAACTCCTTGTGGAACACCCTGTGGATCACTTGTGAATGTTGCTGGCCAGGTGAGAGCGCTAATTTAGTGGTCGAGCCACACCTGTTGTGTTCACTGTGTGGGTGTGGCTATGATCATCTGCAGAGGAACGGTTTATTTGAAGAGTTTCAGTCAGGTTTCAGAATTCATCACAGTACAGAAACAGCATTAGTGAAGGTTACAAATGATCTTCTTACAGCCTCTGACAGTGGACTCATCTCTGTTCTTGTTCTGTTGGACCTCAGTGCAGCTTTTGATACTGTTGACCATAACATTGTATTACAGAGATTAGAGCTTGCTATAGGTATTAAAGGTACTGCACTGCAGTGGTTTGAATCATATTTATCTCATAGACTCCAATTTGTTCATGTAAATGGGGAGTCTTCTTCACACACTAAGGTTAATTATGGAGTTCCACAGGGTTCTGTGCTAGGACCAATTTTATTTACATTATACATGCTTCCCTTAGGCAGTATTATTAGAAAGCACTGCATCAATTTTTATTGTTATGCAGATGATACTCAGCTTTACCTATCAATGAAGCCAGATGACACACATCAATTAATTAAACTGCAGGAATGTCTTAAAGATATTAAGGCCTGGATGACCTCTAATTTCCTGCTTCTAAATTCAGATAAAACTGAAATTCTTGTTCTCGGCCCCACAAATCTTAGAAACATGGTGTCTAACCAGATACTTACTCTGGATGGCATTACTTTGGCCTCCAGTAACACTGTGAGAAATCTTGGAGTCATTTTTGACCAGGATATGTCCTTCAATGCACATATTAAACAAATATGTAGGACCGCTTTTTTGCATTTGCGCAATATTTCTAAAATTAGAAACATCCTTTCTCAGAGTGATGCTGAAAAGCTCATTCATGCATTTATTACTTCTAGGGTGGACTATTGTAATTCATTATTATCAGACTGTCCTAAAAGCTCCCTGAAAAGCCTTCAGCTGATCCAAAATGCTGCAGCTAGAGTACTGACAGGGACTAGAAAGAGAGAGCAGATTTCTCCCATATTGGCTTCTCTTCATTGGCTCCCTGTTAAATCTAGAATAGAATTTAAAATTCTTCTCCTCACATACAAGGTCTTGAATAATCAGGCACCATCTTATCTCAAAGACCTCATAGTACCATATCACCCCAACAGAGCACTTCGCTCTCAGACTGCTGGCTTACTTGTGGTTCCTCGGATACTTAAGAGTAGAATGGGAGGCAGAGCCTTCAGCTTTCAGGCGCCTCTTCTGTGGAAAAAAACTTCCAGCTTGGATTCGGGAGACAGACACCCTCTCTGTTTTTAAGATTAGGCTTAAAACTTTCCTTTATGATAAAGCTTATAGTTAGGGCTGGATCAGGTGACCCTGAACCATCCCTTAGTTATGCTGCTATAGGCCTAGTCTGCTGGGGGGTTCACATAATGCACTGTTTCTCATTCACCTTATTTACTTTGTTTATACTCCACTCTGCATTTAATCATTAATTGATATTAATCTCTGGCTCTCTTCCACAGCATGTCTTTCTCTCCCCTCAGCCCAACCGGTCGCGGCAGATGACCCCCCCTCCCTGAGCCTGGTTCTGCTGGAGGTTTCTTCCTGTTAAAAGGGAGTTTTTCCTTTCCACTGTCGCCAAGTGCTGCTCATAGGGGGTCGTTTTGACTGTTAGGTTTTCTCTGTATTATTGTAGGGTCTTTACCCACAATACAAAGCGCCTTGAGGCGACAGTTTGTTGTGATTTGGCGCTATATAAATAAAATTGAATTGAATTGAATTGAATCCATTTGCTGTGGTCACCAGCACATTTGTTTTGCAGAATTTTGTGGACATGGTACCTTGTTGTGTTACAGGCAGTGCTATTTGTCTGTTTTATGGTTGTGTCTCATACTCGAGCACGCTGCGTTGCAGTGGCTTAGGTTTGTAAGGTCGCCTTTTGCAGTGATATAACTTGATTTGTGGCTGCTGTGCATTATGCTTGTTTTCTAGCTTTCCTCATTTGGTTCAGAAGATCAACAACTAGGAAAGACTCCAGAGGGGCTTTTTCTTGATTTTGGTTTGAGGAAATAAAACACGACTCTCCCCATCCCTCCCCAATTGGACAATTGAATGGCCCCGCCCTCACTTATTTCTCATGTTATAATTAATATAGCTCACAGAGTCAAAATTAAATGTTAAAATAAGGTAGAGTTCAGGTAGGGTTATATCTGCATCATCAAATCCTTAGGTTAGGGTTAGGGATGAAAACCCTGTGGGTTCCTGGAGGAACTGTTTTGAGGGGTGGAGGTGTCAAACATCTCTTCAGCTCTTTGGGTGTTACCTTGGCTTAACTGGCTTAACTTGTGTCAGTCTTCACTTGTTGCAGCTTTTGAGACCAGCCTGTGCCAATGATTTAGAAAATCCTGGAAACACCCCAGAGGACCGATCAGACCTTCTTATAGTTTGTGTCATCTCTTTTTATTTTCAGTAGGTATCTACTGTAAGCTTGCTCCTTACTATCTATAAAATACTTTAATTTAAATGCAGGTCTTCGCATGTTGTCACCAGAAGTGTAAACCACCAGTTTCACATGTACATGAGCACAGCTGAGTGTCAAAGCTGCTATTTGTATGTAACTATATAAGCAGTCATTTCCTTTAGAATATTTGATATTTACCTGGAAAAACAAGCAGCTGAAGCTTTTTCATAAGTATAAATCAGTGCGATCATGCGCTGCTGTCACAGCCCCTGGTGCTGAATGTTTTCTCAACAACTTTAATGTTAATTGCAATTTTTTATCCTGATTATTTGACTGTCAGCTGCTGATTTCCATAAAGGTTGCCTCTCTTCTTTATCTCGTTTTCCTGTTTTATTCACTAAAACTACTTCTACTTTTTTCACACATTTGGGGGTATTGTAAGAAAGAGGCAGGTGTAACACAGAGTTCTGTGCTGTGTTTTACTAGTTATGAAAAATATAAACATTTTTAAGTCATTTACGGTTTGAAGACCAAACATTTACGTCCTCGTTTGTTTTGTTTCTTGCCTCTTGGTTGGGCCACTCAAACTATGCATGCACCCCTGGCCCATCTCCAGAATGCTTATTACATAATCTGGCCTAGGCTACACCTACACCTGTGCACCACAACAACCATGAAACCACAAACTGCATTCCTTCATATGAGATGATCCTCCTTTTAAATCATACAAAGCCACTGAACTCTAAGAGCATTTTTTTAAAATGTTCTATATTTTAATGGACTTTTACTTTTCTCTGTTTAAACCATGTTCAGAAACACATTTTAAAATAATAAAAGCAGATTATTTAAAATCCTGTGAGGTGTGCCTTCACTCAGGCTTCTATTTCAAGCCTAAAAGCTTTGGGGAATGCTGACCTGCGATTACCTTTGACTCCACCTGTGTCTGCTCCCATTACCACCCATTACCACCATTCACGGTTCCAAGAGGAGGTCCCTGGTGGCACGGTGTTCCCCTCATGGTGCGCTTGAGGGGGGGGCATGGCTTCTCCTCTACATCACTCCCTCCCTTCATTCATCCATCATCAGCAGGCTGCTAAATGGAGCAGAGCGCCTCGCTTATGACCCCTTTCAATGAGCCATGGGGTCTTCCAGGGGTGCAGTGCTCCTGTGGTCCCGGGGGGTGCAATTTGGATCAACCCGCTCACATCAGTAATGTCCTGTTGCTTTCAGGGTACATTAAGCCCCTGGACATACCCTCCATCTACTCCATCCAGACCTCTATCGGTCTATCTGTCTGCATACTCTGCAGCCCCAGTTCTGATTCACTGGTGGTAGAAAAACTGTCCCAGCAAGAGTAAAAAAGGGAAAATTAGTCTCCACCTTCAACTTATTGCATGTGAGGAAAAAGTCACAGATTTTAATTGTGTTTGTTTTCCACACTCATGTGTAAATGGAGATCACAGCTATTGATGGCATAGCTTACATGTTTATCAACCTAGAAATGCAGGTTTGCATCCCGCTGAGACTGCAGACACTGGACATCATCACCATGACGTCGCTCATGGTTTGGACTGTGAATTTTGAAGCTGCAACATTACTGTTTGGCTGCCACCGTTTTCTGGCTGTTCTGAGCTCCCTCCCCAGGAAACTCAACCCCCACTCACACCTTTGCTCAGGTGACCTCAATAGGTCACTTGATAGAATGAGGAGAAGTCCCAAATTGGTTTCACCCAAAACCACTGATTGTAATGACCCATGCCTCCTTTCACACCTTGGCACATGTGATTATGCACATGAACAAGAGTGGGTCACACCCACCTACAGGGGATACCCCCCGCTTTGGTTTCAATACCTGGGCCTCTCCACCTTTTGGGTCTGAGAACTGAAGAAGCCTTTTGGATGAAAGGTGAAACATCTTCAAGAAACAGAAAGAAGTCCAGTCGCCCTTTTTCAGGCTCCACAGACTGCCACCATGTTGTTTTTTTAGAGCAAGAAGGGACCATATTTGGACGAGAGGGTGGAGTTATCTGTTATTTTATGGGAGCATCCCAGAGACACAAATACCTGCTAATCAGTAATATCCAAATAAAATTTCACTGGAAATTCACTGTGCACTAAAACTGGAGCTCAGCCTTCTTGGACAGTCTGTTAGTCCAACAAAGTGCACAGCAGCCACATTATTGGTCAGATAATTGCATTCAAAATACTCCAGATGACTCCAAGAGCACAAACACGGCCCAGAGGTCCAGTTCAGGGATATTCATTTGTATTTAAATTTCAGCTGTCTGTATTCAGCTGTGGCTAAATTTGACATTTCAGTATATGATAAATTATTCTGATCTTTATTCCCAAAATAAGTACACACTTTACTTTTTGTTTCTGTTTTCTGTTCTTGTGGCCTTGTTGAAGCCACGTTGAATATGAACCTGTCCATCTCCCAGAGTCTGTCACTAGACTGTAAAATCCCAATCTTTCATCCCATCCTTCCATTATTCCCGACTTTTTGTGCATCTCTGCCTACCCTTAAACGCTCACTCATCTACCACCTGTCTATCCCATCAACCGGTCCTCACCACTTCTCCTGCCACCCATCCACATGCTTGTCTTCCCCCATCCATCAGTGCATTTTCCTCCCTCTGTGCCTTTAGCACTTCCGCACTCCCCGTCCATTATTTCATCCCTCCCTTCTTATTTCCCTCAGACCATTCATCCTCTCCATCCATCTATGCCAGCCTTCATCCATTCCTCATTTCACCCATCCATTCTTTACTCTTGTCACTTTCTTCCTGGCTCAGAGGTCAATTCTGTCCAGCGGCAGTCTGACTGTCAGAGCCTTTCAACCCCAGCATGTGGAGAGGGCCAAACTGAGAACTTCATCATAGATACAACAGTTCTGTACTGGGATCTGTAAGACTGACCATCTGAAAATGAGCATTTAAAGGAGCCTAATTTTTTGCTTACAGGGATTATTGTACATATACTGACCTCATTATAAGATACTATGATTATGTTTAATATGAATATTCACAACTGGGACAGAAGATACATGGCAGGAAGTAAAGAAAAGCAGAACAATTAGACTTTAAGTCATTAGGTGCTGGCATGTTTGGAGGTCTGAGGAGGAATGCTAAAAATCGAACAGTTCCAGTCTCATAAGCTCTATACAGTCAGACTTCTTTTAGATCCAGAGGGGTCAGTAGCTAATAATTATTGTCCCTTTATATACATTTTTTTAATATATTTTATTGTCTGGTTCATTTTGTGTTATTTTAAAGACTCATCATTGTTCTAAATGAGGGTTAGTCCTCGCTGATATTTCAATTAAAATAAGCTAATCCCCTCATAAAATTCCATCCATTACTTGCTGGAGCTTTTGATCCTTTCTCATAAAGGAGACATTGATAATTTTTGTATTATTGGCCAACACTCAGCTCCACATTATTGGATTTGTGACAATCATCCAAAAAGTATTCTGAGAAATATTAACATCCAATCCAGAGGCAGGAGTGCTGCACAGTCACGGAGCAGGGTTTAGTTAAAATAATTCCCTCTGAAGAACAATCAGACCCACCCAAACACACTCATCTGACAAGTACACAATCAAGCTGTTTTAGATGCAGCACCTGGATTCTTCTGCAAATCCCTTTGATGCACCGAGCAGCAAAAAGCAAAACAAAGAGTCTGCATCATCAGCCTGCAATTGAATCCTCCATTGTAATCCCCTAGTTTTTAATCAAGGCATATAATTACTGCCTATGATATAGCATTAGTACTCATAGCCTAAATTATGATTGCAGAGAAGCTGTGATTATTTCTCTGGATCTAACCCTTTCTCTGCTGGTATCATTATGGCCATATTTGCTCTCAGCAATAGGATAACATCCACCCGCAGGTCAGCCCATTTTCTACCTCGTTCCACGGGTGTCCACGACCGTTCTTAACAAATGTACCTCTGCAGTGCCTCACAGAGCGAGAATAGCTACAGATGAATGTAGCAATCAGTGCTTGGTGGGTAAGAAAGAGTCATAGAGGCTGATTGCACGGTGGGAGCCACAGAGCGGTGCTCCTCAGACTCTCTCCATGCTCAGAATAACAAGCTCCATCGCCCACAGTGTGAAACAACAGACTGCTAATTGGAATCAGCACGCCTCTCGCTGAGCTTGTTCTAATATCTGCCGGCTGCCTGCTTCATCTTATAGGTAAGGTATGGGGTTGTGCTGATGCTGATGCTGCCATGTGTGACACAGACATCTTCTGTGGTGTATTTGGAAACGTGTCGAGCTGGAACGGACCTCATGACAGGAGAGAAAAAAGGGAGATCCTACAAATCCTACAGTACGTACACGATGAGTCTGACCTCAGTAACACACCCCTGTCAGTCCCTGCAGCTAGCAGATAATGTCTGAACTCTGAGCCCAGTCTGACTGACCCCATCACCACAGCTGAATTAACGCACTGACTGGGTGCATACTGGGTACTACCTGGTTACAGACAAACTGCAAAATTATACTGGAAACTGAAAAATGCGCACATTTATTTAGATATAATTAACATGCAGCATGTCACACTGGGAGGAGGCCCTGGGGTAGACACAGGACATGTTGGAGAGATTATATCTCAAGATGGATGGATGGCTGACATGTGGCAAATTAATGCAGAGTTGCCTGCAAACACTCGCCAACTACTCTAAGCCAGCCCTGGGCTTTGCAAGGTCCTCTGGTTGTTCCTGACCGGCCTGCGTGAGGTCAAAGGGAAATTAGGATTCAAATCTAAATGAACTTTGACTCATTTCTGCCACCAAACACTCAGAAATTTACGTATGTGTGTGCAAGTGAACACAGCTTCACTGTAAATGTGCAGTTTGTGAGCTTGGTAGCCCTGAAAGATGTCAGCTCACACTCAAAAAGAAAATATTTATTGAGTGAAGTCAGAGGTAAAGCCATGTGCTTAGTGTGTGGAGAGCTGTTTGAATCACCATTATGAGACTAAACACACAAAGAAATATAAGAACTTGACTGAGAACAGACATCTGAACCTTTGCTAGGAAAGCTGCAAAAGCAATAAGCTTCACACATGCAGGGATGGAGCAGTTCAGACCAGCTTTGGATTCCCACAAAAACCACAAAATCAGGAAGCCGTTCTCTGATGGGGAGTTTAGCCAAGAGTGTTTGATGGAATTTCTTTTGCTAATATGCTCTGAGAAAAAGCGCTGTGAGGTTATCGAGGAGCTGGCAGCAATGCACTCAGTGAAAGGGACTCTGACAGGGAGGGATTTGTTCACTGCATGCTGGGATAGGCTGGGCCTGAAATGGAACAAACTGGCAGCTGTTCCAACCTGTCCAGCTATGACAGGTGATCCTCTCTCAGTGAGCATCACCTGTCCTCTTTTGCAGTTCCACCTCAGACTGTCTGTTTTGTCCTTATGTCTTAACCCTGACCTTCTGTGTTTTCATTTGAAGTTTTATTCCCAGTGTTGTGACTAGTCTGCATTTCTGTCCCATGTCTGAGCCTCTGTCTGTTTCCCAGTGCTCCCTGTTTAGTTTTCTGTGCGTGAAGTCTACGTATACCTTGTTTAGTCACTTCCTGACAATCTTTTGACAGTCTTGTGTTCCCTGTGCTCTGTGTTTAGTTTTTCGTCCCCTGTTATTAGTTTCATTTGCTTCACCTACTGTTTCCTCTTGCCCTGATTACCTGGTGTGTATTTAAGCTCTCAGTTTTTCTCTGTTTATTGTCGTTGTCCATGTTCCTGCTGTGTGCTTCTCTGTTCCTTGTACGCCTTAGTTTTAGTTCTGGCCACAGTCCAGCCCAGTTTATTTGTTTGTATGATCCTCATTTTCAATAAAGTCTTTTAAGTTCATTTTTCACCTTTTCTGAGTCCTGCTTTAGGGGTCTGCCTTTCCTGCCTGCCACAGCAACCATGAGAGTTTCTCAGCCAATCATAGCAGGTTTTTTTATTTAGCTTAACCCCTTAACTGGCAAGGGCCCGGTGACGGGCCGTTTGTAGTCCCTTTTATATGGCAGGCTAGACCCTCCCATTTTTATTGACACGTCATTCGGCCAATCATGTAACTGGCTGCACCAAATCACCTGACAAAGCTACGTGACGCCCTCTGAGTATTATTGGCTCTGGGAAACCCATTTCTTAACATGATTGGCCGAATGAGGTGTCAGTCAAAATGGGCGGGTCTAGCCTGCCATATAAATGCACTTCATTCGGCCGGCGGACCAGACGCAGCCAGTTAATAGGCTATGAAATGGGTTGTTCAGAGCCAATAATAACCAGAGGGTGTTATGTAGTTTTTGTCAGGTGATTTTTTTGCTGCCAGTTAAGGGGTTAAAGGAAAAGCAGGGCAAGACTAATTCACTGAGGAGAGGAGGGGTTTCTGGGCAGTGGTCAGCAGTGATGACATAGTTACCTTGAAATTACTGATTACTCCTTTAAAAAGTAACTTAGTTACTTTACTGATTACTTAATTTTAGAAGTAACTAAGTTAGATTACAAGTTACTTTATTAGTTACATTCAACAGCGGCCAATGTTGTGCCAAAAAATGATTGTCTGTATTTAAGCTGCTGTAAATGGCTCGTTGACCTATGACCTGTGAAACATGTGTCAAACATATCTCTCATGAATGATATGAAGTCATTTTGAGCGAGAAACAGCATTTCTATCACAAGGTAGAAGCTGCAATCAAAGTGACTTTAATATATTTGTTTTTATCAAGGTAAAAACTGTCATTGACATTTAAAATGTCTTTTTAAACAGAAATCTGGCTCAGAAAACTGCAGAAATCACAACAAATATGACATCACAGTTCTATAAAGATATTTGAAGTGGCCAAGAAAGCACAGGATTGATTATGATCTAGGTACAATAACACAGACTCCTAAAGATTGTTGAAAAACCCATTATTTCTGCATTTTATGTATAAGCCCTTCATAAGTCATGCTGACTGCACTCTATTTAACAATATAAGCAAAGACATTACATATAAAAGCACACAGAAATATCAGAATCACTTTATAGCAAACAATCACTTTTTGGCACAACACCGGCAGTTTAGTTCCTTTGTGTGTAGTTCTGTTTTTGTTTTATTTCTGGCTGTGTTTACTGGTTTTTCTTATAGTTTAGCTTTTCAGTTTGTCATGGTTTTGCATTCTATTTTTGGTTTACTTATTTGTATTTCAGTCTGGTTTTCCCTTTGTCCTTGTCATCCCATGTCTCTGGGTTCCTGTGTCTGCTTTTCTCAGTGTGTCTTTCTCCCTGTGTCTTAGCAATTTTGTATTTAGTTTCCTATGTGTGGTGTTTAGGTTCCCCTTCCCTTAGTATCCCTCCCTTGTGTTTTGGTGTGTCTTGTGTCTGTTATTCCTCGTGTTTTGTTAAGTCTGTGTGTGCGTCATGGTTGGTCACTTCCTGTTTTATTTTGACAGTCTCGTGTTCCCTGTGCTTTGTGTTTGGTTTTACTTCCTTTGTGTTTTGTTTGTGCTGTGTCCGCTCTCCCTAATTACCTTGTGTGTATCTTCTGTTCATTGTTGTGTCATACCTGCCGTGTGTGTTTTCAGGCAGGTTTTTAGGTACTGTAAGTTTCACAGGCAGGCACATCAGCAGGATTTCTGTGACAAGGAAGAAGACAAGCAGCTAAACATGAGACACACGAACAGGAAAGCAGGTAAATCTAGTGATGTTAAATGTGGCTTGGTTATGCTACCACATATAGAACAGGTGTAAGTGCTGTCACTGATTGGAGATGGGAAACAGGCGCACCTTCCTGAGTGCTCCCTGGACCATACCCACTCCTGTAAGATAGCAGTTGGAGTTACCCCCACACACATCCACACAGAGAGAAGACAGGTCCACGGCTGGAGGATGGGCGGACCGTGACAGAACACAAGCAGGCATGTATTTCACATGATTTCCACCATCCTGAAGACACCAACAGATCGGTTCCTGTAAAAATCTCTGAGAGGCTGTAGGAGATGTAGATTCAAATTCAGGGTAATAAGCATTTTTACCACACACAGAAATACACGACGCTCTGCCACGTGAAGGCTGACATTTTATTTTACATGATTAAACATTTGAAAACTGTCAGGGAGATCGGATACTTGCTTCGTGGAATTAAATGAGGCTGAGTTTCTCTTAAGACCTCAAAGCTGTGGTCAGTGTCAGAGAGGTGCAGCACACTCATCCAGATCAGTGTACAAAGGATCGGGACTGAGCAACATAAGGAGCGTTTTAATTCCTGGGAAAATTGGGCTGAGCTTCCTGTTGATTTCAGAATGAGAGCTGATTATTGGTGAATGAAATGAGGTCACTTCAGTGGAGCCGGACCTTCACAGATCTATCTGCTCTCTCGCTGATGTATCTTCCTGAATGCAGTCCCTCTGTGTTCTTCCTGTTCTCCAGCTGAATCCAGAGCAGCTGTTTCAGAGCCTACGCTCGATGTGCGTGTTCAACACAGCAGCTTTAAAATCAAACTGTTCCTGTACTGCAAACACAACCCACACAAACAAAGTAGGGCGATGCGATACAGCCGCACACATGCAGGGTTTGTAGACGCACTCATACACATGCAAAACATGTATGGCAAGGTGGAAGCCACAACTGTCTGACTGCAGAGTTGTATAACATTACAGCTGGGGATACATGCTGACAGCTGCATGAACAAATCCATGCATCCATCCATCTTCTTAAAAACATACAAATTAGGTAAGGGGTACACCCTGGACAGGTTTCCAGTCCATCACAGGACTAACCCAGAGAGACAGACAATCATTCACCCTCTCACTTCCACAGCTACAGCCATATTAGAATCAGCAGTCAAGCTACCAACTATGTCTTTGGATTGTGGTAGGCATCAGTGTTTATGTCAGGTATGGCACAGGGGGCATACACCCCCCACACACACACATAAATATATGGAAGATGCAAAGGACTTACTTTGGAAAAGCTCCAGCATACATTGAACTGTCATGCCTGATTTTTGTGTTTCTTTACATAAAAAAATGATGATGATGCAGAAATTAAGGACATTTTATGTGATTCTCACTCTTTCTAAAAGGGAGCACCCCCACACAGCTCTACTGAATGTGTCCCCCTCAATTCTCAAATCAAAGCTACGCCAGTGGCAGAGGTAAACTGGAGAATCTGATTGGTTACACACAACACTGGGAGATCATATATTTGCACTACCACCTCAAAGACTGACTTTTTTAGTAATTATGTTTATTTTTGGTAATTATTTTTATATTTATTTAAACATTTCTTAATTTTAGTACTTCTACACTCTTTTGCACTTCCATTACTGCACAGATTCAGATTTAGATGTGTGTTTACACCGTCCCACCTCAGGTCTGAGAGTGAGGCTATTTCAATCCTCTGTATGTCCTGCACATATGTGGTATTGACAATAATAGAACTTTGACTTGAGATAAACCAGCACAAGGAGATAAACTGATGAGCTGACAAACAATGAAGACCACAAAGAAGAACTACAGGAAAGAGAAACATTAATGACAGCAGTGGCATATAAACACAGTGAACCCCCCAGCAGCATAGGCCAATTGCAGTGTAACTAAGGGAGGGTTCAGGGTCACCTTATCCAGCCCTAATTAAAAGCTTGATCAAAAAGGAAAGTTAAAAATAGAATCAATCAAGAATCAAGAATCAAGAATGCCTTTATTAGTCCCACAAATGGGGAAATTGCAGTTAACAGAACATCCATCCAAAACAAAAACATAACACAGACAGGGGGGGGGACAGATGTCTGAGGTCATGCAGCCGTTTCTCAACGGCGCTACCTTTAGCAGAAAGACAGAAAGAGATACACTGGGATAGTTAGGTTCAAAAAATCATCTCATACTGTGTTCATAAAGAACACCTTACGAGGTTCCAAAAAACACCTCAGGAAAAGCATATTGCACATATAAAGCCGGGATAGCAGTATGGTGGGTAGGGTCAGGGTCAGGAGGGGATGCAGACGGAGACGAGAGGGTGGGGGCATTGTGGAGCCCAGATGCCAGCTCCCAGCCAAACAGTTTGCTGATAGTGATGGAAGTTCATCAGCGGCCTTGGTACACCAGATCCAGCTTCACAAATCACAGAGAGGGCTGAGGGGGAGGGCGGCCTTCACACATAGCTCTGGAGAGATATGATTGCCAGCCAAGGCCGGCTAGGGAGCCGAATTCTGATAATGCAGATGTTGTTTTGGAACAGGCTGCTTGTTTTTTCAACAGCCTTCAGTCTCACTGGGAAACCCTTCAATAAATCCAATAATCCAAATTCATTAGTTACCGTCCTCACTGAGCAGAACCGTACCTTATCTCCAGATCGAACCCCTCTCACCTGCTACTCCCCAAGTCTACGGCTCAGGTTCATCAGGCTTTGAGTCTGAGTCTGTACCATTCTGGTCAGCCCATCCACCTGGGTCGGCAGCCTCTGCAGATGTTGAACTGCCGTCCAGGTTTTCTTGATTTCACGGTAAATCAGGTATCCTCCAAGCCCAAACAGAAAAGATACCGCTACCAGATAGCCAAATATGTAAGCGTCTTCCACGTCTTCCACCTCTAGGGCCGAGAAGCACACAGGTCTCCACGAGCTCCAAGAGTCGATGACGTATCCAACCGGGTCTGTTCCACTCGGACATGCAGGCTCCCCTTTCCCAGATCTCATAGTGGAAAAAATTCGATCAATGGTCTTGAAGGCCCAGTTTGCCAAATCCATATTAATCTTATTCTTATTCGAACAGTGTGCAAGAGACGCTCTCACAGCAAGCAGCAAGCAGGAAAGATAGGGAGGGCAGGGAGAGAGATAGAATGCGACCGTCCCCGTCAGAGGCTGGAGCAAGAGGGTGTCTGTCTCCTGAATCCAAACTGGGAGCTGGTTCCACAGAAGAGGGGCCTGAAAGCTGAAGGCTCTGCCTCCCATTCTACTCTTAAGTATCTTAGGAACCACAAGAAAACCAGCAGTCAGAGCAAAGTGCTCTACTGGGGCAATACGATACTATAAGGTCTTTAAGATAAGATGGGCCTGATTATTGTATGTTTGTACTCTCACTGCAGCATTTTGGATCAGCTGAAGGCCTTTCAGGGAGTTATATAGGACAGCCTGATAATAATGAATTACAATAGTCCAGCCTAGAAGTAATAAATGCAGGAACTAGTGTTTCAGCATCACTCTGAGACAGGATGTTTCTAATTTTAGAGATACTGATCAGACGAAAGAAAGCAGCCCTACATATTTGTTTAATGTGGGCTTTGAAGGACATATCCTGAACCAAAAGGACTCTGAGGTTCCTCACAGAGCTCCTGAGGTAATGTCAGTGTTGGCTGTAACTCAGTTTATCACATCGGCTGGTCAGCAGAGAGGGAAACATGAGCTGGAGCTCATCATGCTCAAGGATGATGAATTACCTGATTTGACAATGGTGGGTGATCCATATCTCAACAGTTTAACGGGTTATCATAGGCTGGAGTGGTGAGAGAGTGACGGCAGAGGGTGGAGGTGTTCGTGTTTCCTCATTACATATCACAGCGCTGCCCCATATGTTTCTGTATGGCCTCGAGTGTGTGAGATGAAAACACACGCACGCACACCAGCTGCCAATACCGAAGACTCACTGAAAACGTTTCACTGCTGTATAGATGTTCTTAACATTTATAAATGCTGATGACGTGCTCTCTGGGTGCAGCTGAACTGGGGGCAGGAAGTGGCAGTTCTGCAATATCTTCATATAAGTTGTGGGAAAACTCAGACTAAAGAAAAGTTAACGGTAGACAGATCTCTGTGTGTAGCTTCCAGGCATGTCCATGTTTAATCCAGAGATATTTGATTAATTTCTTTGGGATGGACCAATGTACTGCCTGTAGCTCCAGATGAAGACATAACCATAAACAATTCAAACTAGAAACTGCCAGTTTCCATACAGGGACTCTGCATTTAATGAGTGAATAATGAAGGAACAAAGTGTGGGCTTGTGGGTCAGCTGATGCCTCCCCTGTCAAGGTGCAGTATGTCGTTTCAAGGTGTGATCAACACATATAAATCAAAAACCTTACCTGACTTTAAATTTGGTTGATCTCCCATTCAAGATCACCTTCTCGTGCACCTCTGGACTGTAGGACTTAACAATCCTGTAAGTAAATTTTAGTTATGTGGAATTATGCCGTAATTATTTTTAATTATGCTGTAATTATTTTTACTAAGGCTGGATTATTTTTAATTACGCCATAATTATTTTTTAATTACGCCATAATTATTTTTAATAAAGCTGAATTATTTCACTTGTAAATAAACTACATATGCATGTGCTGATATTGGAATGTTGTATTTATTTTGACTGTTTGAACTTAATGTAAATAAAAAAAGATTAGACTGAGCTCCAAATTATGATGGTATTGCAAGTAGACTGGAAATAAAACACATTGAATAGTAAAACATCTGCCATGAACCATGACATGATAAATACATGCTTACAATATAACATGGTAACATGGTTTTTCGACTATATTAAAATTAGAGGCTTTTCAGGTTAATAACTGTTAAATTATGTATGACTTAAATGTACTACAGGGTATATCCCTTTAAAATATTAACTTCCTCAGTCACATAATTAGGGCCCTATTTAAAATAGTACGGCCTTAGTCAAAATAATTACGGTATAATTAAAAAATAATTACGGCGTAATTAAAAATAATTTAGGCTTAGTAAAAATAATTACGGCGTAATTCCACATAACTAAAATTTACTTACAGGATAGTTACGGCTTAAGGGCGGGCCTTAAAAGAAAGCGTTACCAAATATCGTGTTTCAAACTGACTTTAATTTCATGTGGAGGATCATCACTGAAGAGGAGAATGCTGGTCATTCACTTGGTCACGCACTCAACTCAACTCAGCTTTATTTATAAAGCACTTTAAAATCAAACGCCATTGGCCAAAGTGCTGTACACAACTAAGAGCAAACAAAGCAAACACACCGACGTAACATACGAGCAAAAAACAATAAATAAAACCACAGTTAAAACAATAAACAAAAGAAAACCAACATCTCAGACTGAGTTAGAAGCCAAAAAGAAGAAATTTGTTTTAAGAGAGGATTTAAAAGCAGAGAGCGAGTCAGCCTGCCTAATGTGCAAGGGAAGATTGTTCCACAATTTTGGGGCAGCAACTGAAAAAAGTGCAGTCATCTCTGAGCTTCCTCTTTGTCATTGGTACAGCCAGCAGTGCCAGATCAGCTGACCTATGTGAACGTGAGGGAACGTACAGATGTACGTACAGTGGAGCCGATCAGACAGATATGACAGGGTGAGACCATGAAGACATTTAAAAACAAATAAAAGGATTTTAAAATCAATCCTAAAATGAACTGGGAGCCAATGAAGAGAGGCTAAGATTGGAGAAATGTGCTAGTGTTTTTTTGGCCCCAACTAAAAGTCGAGCAGCAGCCTTTTGTACCATCTGGAGCCAGGCAAGCAGTGTCTGGCTGAGCCCACCATAAATTGCACTGCAGTAATCTAAACGAGTTGTGATAAAAGCATGGATTAAAATCCCAAAGTGATGCCATGAAAGAAATGGTTTCACTTTGGCCAGTTGTCTTAGCTGATAAAAGCTGGACTTGACTACTGACTTAATTGCGCATCAAGTTTAAACCTTTAACAATACTAGGGCCCGTATCTTGGCCCAAAAACATTTGCCAAAAAAACCCAGGATTGTTAAAGGGTTAAGTTCACTGTCCATCTTTAGACCTAAGTTTGTTGCTGTCTTAGTCAGATGTTGAGTTAAAGGACCCATGTCAAAAGTTATTTTAGAGATATTGATCAGACAACAAGACCTCTGTCTTTTTATCATTCAGGTACTCCTGAATGATACTCCTTGTGCTATGAAGCCTGGGTGTAAATGTAAATTTTTTTATAAGCTGGTTAGCAGAATATGCCTTTTGCTGCTTCAGAGTCACATAAATTTGACAGTCACCTGCACAATGGTGGAATGCAATGTCATGTCTTCTAAGAATCGATCCCATTGGAAGCAGGTAAAGAGAGAAGAGGACCAAGAATAGAGCCTTGAGGCACCCCACATGTAAGGGGAACTGCACAAGATTCAGCAGCTCCAATATGAGTGGCAGTGGTGCAGTGGGTAGGTGCTCGCCTTGCAGCTAGAAGGTTGCAGGTTTGAGCCCCTGTCCATGCGCTGCGTTGTGTCCTTAAAGACATTTAAACCACATTGCCTAATGGTAGCGCCGGTCTCTGGCTGCATGACTGCAGATGCTTGTCTCTGGATGAGTGATCTAGAACGATCATTTTGTTGTGTGCCTTGTGCGCACAATGACAATGAGTTGAATCTAACATCTATGAACACAAAAACCTCTCTCTGACAAATAGGATCTAAACCAGGGCTCTTCAACTCCAGGCCTCGAGAGCCCCTGTCCTGCAGGTTTTAGATGTGTCTCTGCTTCAACACACCTGAGTCAAATATAGAAGTCATTAGCAGGACTCTGGAGAACTTGACTGCATACTGAGGAGGTAATTCAGCCATTTGATTCAGGTGTGTTGGATCAGGGACTCATCTAAAACCTGCAGGACACCGGCTCTCGAGGCCTGGAGTTGAAGAGCCCTGATCTAAACCAATCTAAAACAACACCCTTAATGCCTACCCAATTTTCCAGTCAAGACAGGAGAATCTGCTGGTCCATTGTATTGAAGGGTGCATTGAGGTCCAACAGGACCAAGGCAACACAGTAAACATCATCCATGGCTACATCATTAAAAACCCACAACAGTGTTGACTCGGTACTGCAGTGGGGTTTAAAACCAGACTGGAAGTCCTCTAAACGGTAAATGGACTAGTTCTTATATAGCGCTTTTCTACTCAGTCTGAGCACTCAAAGCACTTATACAACACGTTTTACATTTACCCATGCACACACATTCATACAAGCACTTCCAATAAGCTAAGTGCTTTAATTATCTAACATTCACACTCCAACGGTTGCATCAGAGAGCAGCTTGGGGTTAGGTATCTTGCCCAAGGACACATTGGCATGTAGCCTGGAGTAGCCAGGAATCAAACCGCTGACCTTCCGATCAGTAGGTGACCTGCTCTACCTACTGAGCTACAGCCACCTCAAGTGGCTACGCACCGCTAGTGTGTTGTGCTTATTTAAAAATGAACTGAGCTGACAGTAGACACTCTTCTGTAAATTGAAATGAAAGAAGGTGCCTGGGTGGCTTAGTGGTGAAGCCAGTGACCACATACATATGCCGCGTTGCGGCGTGGGTTTGCGTCCCGGCCCATTGCTAACCTGCCCGTGTGTCTTCCCCTGTATCTTTCCCCCCATTTCCTGTCTCTCTCCACTGTCACAAAAAGCTGCTGTGGCCAAAAAAATAAAAATTTTTTGAAAGAAAAGGGAGTTTGGAGATAGGCTTGAAATTGAAGAGTTGAGAAGAGTCTAGGCCAAGTTTTTTAATGAGTGGGGTCATCACTGCGTTCTTAAGACAGGCAGGCACTATAGTCTTGGCCAAGCTCCCATTGATAATACTAAGCACATATGGTGCCAAGGTGGGAAAAACCTCATTGAAAAGACTGGGTGTCATGTGGTCATTTGGAGACCCAGCAAGCTTCATATGACCAATGATTTCCCTCAGAGACGGCAGACTGACAGGCTTGACCTGGTCAAAAACAGCCAGGCATATAACAGGGATAGAGGGGTCATAGGAGGGAGACGGGTTGAGGGCCCTAATGCTAACCTTATTGATAAAAAATCCTCATGAAGTTCTCACACAGTTCAATGGAGCTCTCCAGGGAATCAGATTGTGGTGCACTCAGGGCAGAATTTACAATTTTAAAGAGAGCCACGAGGATTGTGACATTTAGAAGCAATGATATCAGAAAAATACTTAGACTTAACAGCCATCACAGTTTTCTGATAAAACTGCCAACTATCCTGTTGTGACTGGAAGGACACCTGTAACTTGTCCTTCCTCCACTTACGCTCAGCTCTCCTGCACTCGCACCTGGCAGTGCATGTTCGGTCATCCATCCATCCACATCTGAATTAAAGCTGAGGGACAGCGTTAAAGGCTGCAGAGAACTAAGTGGCAGTGGAGGAATTAAAGGCACAACAGTGCTGTGTAGGAATGTCAGATTTCACCGTATGACAAAAGACATGTCAAAGACAACACAAAGCTCAAAGTTAAGAACACTAAAGCCATAAGTTAAAACAAGGTCAAGAGTGTGCCCACGTTCCTGCGTTGGACTTGACACAGACTGCACAAAATTAAAAGAGTCAATAAAATGTAGGAAATCTTTGGCCAATGGCTTCAAAGGACAGCATACATAAATATTAAAATCACCAACTATTAAAATCCAGTCATAGTTTGGCATTATTTCTGCCTGGAAATCAGCAAAGTCACCAATGAAGTCTTTGTTATACTTACGGGGTCTGTAAACAACAATGCACAGGTCTGGGAGGGCAGAGCAAAGTTCAAATAAGTTAACTTCAAAGCTGGAAACCCATGAATTCATCCCTCAGGGTCAGACGAGGAGTTGGATTTTCTTATTTAGTGTGTGAGCAAGCAGATAAACAGCACTCTTCTAGTCTTGCTGACCACCCAAAGTGCTTTAGATTACAGGCCACATTTTAACCATGCACTCATTCAGAGTTTTATTCACTACTCTTTAAGCAGGTCATCTACCTCAGGAACCTTCTTGCTGGCAGTGCTAACCACTGGACTGTCATGTCGTCAGTGAGCAAACAAATATAGCTTTTCATTTTCAGGCCTCTGCAAATCAGGCAGATTTTTGTGTGGAGAGTTAGCTCAGCTAGCATTGTGATTGGAGCTTGAACTGTGGATGCTGCTGTCAGTTGCATCCATCCATAGGTGCTCAGCTCTGCTTCAAGTGTTTGATGTTCGAAGATGTGAGGACTGAGAGGACCGATGGACACCTGCCATGATGCTGGAACTGATGTTGAGGCTGCTTTCATAGAACAGACGCAAAGTGAGCTTCAAATTGGTGGACAACATTTTCTTCTACCTTCACCTCAGTTTGGTCTTGATACACTTGCTACTGTCTCCGACCTGTTTTTAATGATGGCACTGTTGCTATATTAGGGAACCCTGTTTAATTGCACCTTTCTTGGGCTATATCCAAGATGCAGATGTTATTATTTTATGATATTTAGATGTTTAGTTGACTGTGGACCTATTGGCTGGTAAACTAAAAAGAGTTTTCATGGTGGAGCTGTATCAAGTGAGTGCAACTTTCAGGAAAAAACATGAGGTTTGAACATATAGCCACACCTTGTGTGGCTATATGTTCATAACCATCTGTCGATGCACTGCTCTTGAGCCCAGATGAAGTCATTTCTACTTTCCATTCTTCCTGTTCAGCTGTTCTGGACTCTGTAGCACCTCTAAAATATAGGCACCCCCAAGTCTGATTCCAACAGTGGTTGGACGCCTCCACTCACTCTCAAGCCTGTTGGAAAGCTGAGCAGGAAAAGAAAAGGATAATTTTACTGTCTCTTTTGAAATGTTTTGAAAGTTTGGGGTGAATTTCCAGACAGCAGTGAAAAGCCAGAGCTAACTATTTCTCTGATATCATCAGTAAACATTCATACAGACCTAAGATGTTGTTCATCCCTCGCAGATCTGCAGTTGCTGAAGCGTCTGCTGATATCTGCGAGAAACTCTTGAAGTGGCACGGTGGTTAGCACTATTGCCTCACAGCAAGACGGTCCTGGGTTTGAATCCACCATCTTGTTGGGGCCTTTCTGTGTGGAGTTTGCATGTTCTCCCTATGTCTGCATGGATTTTCTCTGGGTTCCTCCCACAGTCCAAAGACATGCAGTTAGTGGGGTTAGGTTAACTGGTGATAGGTGTGAATGGTTGTGTTAGCCCTGCAACAGTCTGGTGACCTCCCAGGTACCCTGCCTCTCACCCTATGGCAGCTGGGATAGGCCCCTGCGACCCTGAAGTGGACAAGTGGAAGAAAATACATAAATGAATGGATGAAAACATTTTGAAGTTTTTTTTATTGATAAAATTGAATAGATCAGATCTCCACTAGCTTCTCTCCACATGACACTTTGTCTGATTGCTCAGGTGTCACAGTCACCTTCAGCCAGTTCAGTAAGGCTTCTTTTGCTGAGCTCAGAGACTAAACCCCACATCTTCCCCCATGATATTAGCTTTTTCATGTCATGAGCAATAATTTACTCAACCTTTACTTGAAAAATCAAACCTTGAAGTTGAGTGTCCAAAAAACCTCCAGCACTGGGCTGGTATTAAGGTCACAGACCTTCACTGGTTCAGTTCTTATCTCAAGGAGAGGACTTTCTCTGTGAGTTTTTCTTATCCTTTGTCCCTGTTTCTTGTGTACTCAGGAGTCCATTCTGGGATCGGTCTTCTTCTGTTTGCATCTGCTTCCACTTGGCAATGTTATTAGGAGATATAACATCCCATTCCATTTCTATGCTGATGATTTACAGCTATACCTTAGACTAGGATTCCTCACAGCCTCTGGACTGTCTTGAAGATATTAAAGGCTGGATGACTCATACCTTCCTCCAGTTAAAAAAATGTCAAAACTCAGGTGATTTGGTCTAATCTAGAAGTGCTTCTGCCAGTTTAGCTCATCTCACCCCATCTCATACAAAAGCCCTGCATTGTATTAACTCAGAGCTTTGCTTCAACAATTTTTTCTGTTGTCAAAAATAGCTGTTACCAGTTAAGAACCATTGCCAAAATCAATTCATTTCTGTGTGTCCATGACCTGGAAAAAGTCATCCATGCCTTTATTACTGTAACTCCTGACACCTTGGTCTCCTCCTGTCTCTTTTATTATGTTAGCAGCTAGTGCAGAATTCATCAGACGTCTGACTGGCACTAAAAAAATATGAAAACATCACTCCAGGCCTGGAGTCGCTGCTTCCTGTCTATTTCAGAGCTCACTTTAAGATTTTCCTCATTGTTTTTAAGGCTCCTACAAGGCAGGCCCAGCTTATATCACTGATCTCATTCGTTGGCATTCAGGTCAGAGGTCTCTCAGATCCATGCCTCAAACAAAAAGGTGAAACAAGCTTTGCTCCATGTTTGTGGAATCAGTTACTGCTCGGCCGTCCATCTCTGCTTTTCAGCCCAAAGCTCAACTCTGCTCTTTGGCCTGATTGGTGTCGTTATGTGTCTGCTTGTTGTTGAAGGTCTCATCTTCCTGTTCTCTAAATATCCACTTTTTACTTTTTTTAATGTAATTACATGCCTGTGTGTATATAAGCATTTGTACAGCACTTTGGTTGATGAAAGCTGCGTTTAAATGTTCTTTATAAATAAATTTTACTGACTTAGAACCAGGGTTATAATAGTTTTGGATTTTACATTATAGTTTAGTTTTAGTTAGTTTTTACTTTTTTTTCTCTAATTCAGTTAGTTTTAATTAGTTTTCAGAGCAGTTTTTCTCGTTTTTATTAGTTTTTATTTTTGGTTTCATACTTAGTTTTAGTTAGTTTCAGTATTAGTTTTAGTATTTTCATACCTAATCAGGTGCAAGATTCAAGGCACAAAAGTGACTATTGTGTAATGAAAACTCAACAAAAGATACCGTTTAAAGAAATATATTCAACAACCAACTGTTCACAGACAGCAGCATTGCATGCTAAATGTGTGTAATATTAAGGACACACATGAACATCAACAGGGAGAAACAAAGAAAAACATGAACTCCCAAACTCAATAAATTCTACAATAAACTCCATAATAAACTTCAGCATCAGTGCAGCAGATTAACAACACCTACATGTCAAGTCAAGTCAAGTCAAGTCAAGTCAAGTTTATTTATAAAGCACGTTTAAAAACAACAGCAGTTGACCAAAGTGCTGTACATTTAAGATAAATAAAATAACTTAAAACACAATGTAAAAGAGATAGTTAAAACAGGAAGCATAAAATTATAAAAACAAAAATAAAAATAAGAGAAAACAACATCAGTAATGTATCCAGTACTCATTTTGATTTAAAAGCCAAAGAATAAAAATGGGTTTTCAAACGAGATTTAAAGATGTCAACTGTAGGGGAGGTCCTGATGTGAAGGGGCAGCTTGTTCCATAATTTCGGAGCAACGACTGCAAAAGCCCGATCACCTCTATGTTTTAATCTTGACCTCGGTACAGTTAAGAGCATTTGCTCAGCAGACCTCAGTGATCTGATGGGAGTGTGCAGGCTTATAAGATCAGAGAGGTAGGTAGGTGCTAACCCATGCAACGCCTTAAAAACAAATAATAAAACCTTAAAATCAATTCTAAAACTGACTGGTAACCAGTGTAAGGATGCAAGTATGGGGGATATATGGTCTCGTTTAGGAGTGCCGGTTAGTAATCGTGCTGCTGCATTTTGAATCAGTTGCAGACGACGAAGTAGCGACAGACTGACACCTGAATAGAGACTGTTACAGTAATCGAGTCGAGATGAAATGAAAGCATGGATAGCTTTCTCAAAATCCGTGGAACAGAGAAATGGCTTCACCTTTGCAAGCAGACGAAGATGGAAGAAGCTAGATTTGATGACGGTATTAATGTGCTTGTCAAAACTAAGATTTGTGTCAAGGATCACCCCCAAGTTCCTTGCACAGGGTTTATTATATATCTTTAAGGGGCCAAGGTCATAGAGGTCAGGGGTACCAAACACAATGACCTCGGTTTTCTGCTCATTTAATTTAAGAAAGTTTTGTCCTGGAAGTAGTCGATATTGCTCTTCAACAATGACTTTGATGTGGTGTTTGACAAAAACAAACTCTTTGAAGGAGTCAAAGCTCAAATCCAGCTGCATCCTGATGTTCTCACCACCCGAAGCTGCTTCTGTTTAGGAGCTAGCTTGGTTAGATGCTGCTAATTAAACTTGCAGGGTCTTTGTACACAACCTACAGAAGTGTCCGACCTCATGTCAACATTTATGCTTGTGTAGCTGGTGTGTGTGTTAATTACCTTGTGGTCGTGTGCAGGTGTTTTATATGTGGTTCATGCTGGGACTTCTTTTTTGGTCCTCGCTTTTTGTGCTCAGTTTTTTGGCTGCAAACATATTTGTCCCTGTTTTTTTTTCACTTTCTTCATTCCTTCACGTCCATCCTGATAGTTTCAGCAGTCTCCCTCCAGGAATTTGCTGACAGTTGTGAGTCCTTATATTGATGCTTTGATTATTATTCCTGATTGTTATTCTCTCACTGATAAAGTAGCCGGAAACGCACAAGGACGCAACAGTTTGAGGTGGACATTTTTCATCATCCACAACAAGACTTTCGATTCTATCTGTGCTCTTGTACTCAAAGAACCTCCATACGGGACTCTGCGACTTTCTCAGCGGACCAGCGCGGTGAGCGCACGCGCATGCGCACTCACACAGTTGTCCTGTGGCGCTCCCAGCTTAAACTCGGAGAGCGGAAACAATGATTTCATATCAATCCACAAGGTTTAAAAAAAAAACAACAAAAAAAAACCAAGTAAATGAAAGTCAGCTTATCGATAATTTCAGTTAGTTTTAGTCAGTTTTGTAAACTCACAATTCAGTTTTAATTAGTTATCGTTTTTTCCTTTTAATTATAGTTTTTATTTATTTCAGTTAACGACAATGTTTTTTCAATTTCAGTTTTCGTTATTTCGTTAACTATAATAACCCTGCTTAGAACCAAGTTTTTTAAAAGCCTGCATTTACTTTATTGCAAAAGTCTGACTGATGCCTCTTGCTCTGTAAGAGACGGTCCGATTGGACCACCGTGGGTGCTGTTTTTAGAGTTTTTGGAGCTGCACCTTGACCAGGTTGACAGGTGAGATAACCTCGACATTTCACCTGTGTTTGCTGGGTTATTATGATCACACTGATTCCTCATTAAAGACTAAAAATGCGGGCTGATGTGGCTGTTGAGGCAGAATAAACGTGTCATCTGCCTGAGGAGTGCAAACTCTGTGCTGAAAACCTACACAGCTAAAAATATAAAAACACGCACCTACCTGCAAGCATACGCCACAAACATGTTCACACAGCGTCCACCCTTTGTGTTACTGAGCGTGTGCATCCCTACTTGTTTTTTTTTTCTTTTTCCCACCCCTCCTCACCCCTTTTTAATTAAAGCATGCAGTAAGTGTGAAATT
Organism: Archocentrus centrarchus; assembly: GCF_007364275.1. Lineage (NCBI taxonomy): Eukaryota > Metazoa > Chordata > Actinopteri > Cichliformes > Cichlidae > Archocentrus > Archocentrus centrarchus. The sequence continues at coordinate 371,285 of NC_044367.1, forward strand.
AACTCTCTCCTACACCAGGCCTGACAGCTCCAAACAGGAGGAGGGAGAGTCAGACGCCTTTGTCTCCGCACATAATTAGAGAGATGGAGAGAAAGAGATGGGAAGAGGGAGGACGAGAGGAGCAGTCGGTCAACCACAATGGGAAACCAGCAGCAAGAGATAAAAGAAACGGAGGAGAGAGGAGAGAAGATGATAAAGTGGAGAGAGGAAGATAAAGTATGATGGAGAGGGGGCTCAAGAGCAGAAGAGATTTGGGGGATAGGAGAGAAAGAAAGAATGTATGGTGGTGTTTGTGGAGGGGTCATTAACACCTGTATAAAAAAAAAGCTCATGGCGGGGGGGATAATGTGGCAATGTCCTGCCGCACTGCTTCAATCTGCAGAGAGAAGAAGGAAGAGGTAGCAGAGTCGTGCCCGACTTGATAGATGGCACAATTTGGAAAAGGAGAGAAGCAGGGAGTCTTATGAGTTTAAGAATTGATGAAGACAAAATGGGCCTGGGTACCGGGGGTAATAACTTGTGGGGCTTCGTACTGCTCCTTATGGGCCGTGTCCCCGGCCCAGCCCGCCTCTGATAGACGGTTTCCCCACCTTCCTGCATCCGGCGGCGCCTCCCCTCTGCAGCTGAGATGAGAAAAGGGAGGAGCGCAGCGCTGGTTTGAGGAGGAAAAGGCTGAGTGTGGTGGAACGGTAATCAGCTGCAGCACCGAGATCGCCCACCTTTACACATCTGTCTTCATGACTGGAGCTTTAACTCAGGAGCTTCTCCGTGTTCTCTGTTTTTAACAAAAGCACTGACGCAAGTAACGAGAAAATAAAGAAGCTGATTAATTCATAACACATAATGAAGATACACAAGTGCAAATTTTGCAGACACATCTGGGTGATTGGATTGGAATCACAAGAGAATACTTGATCTGATTGGCCAGTGGGTGCAGCACTGATTGAACTTGTGACATCAGCTTCCTGTTAGCCAGACAGCAATTAGCTAAGCTGGTACTTTGTAATCTCTTTTTACTTCATAATCGAGTGTTTGGAAGCTCAAAGAGCTCCACCAGGATCCCTGCCTGATGCAAAGGAAAGGCATCTCCGACTGTGACCAGCATTCAGGGCTTTCTGTCCCTCACAAACTGATATCATATCTCTGGAGCTTGCGTCACATCAGTGAATGAGCAGAGTTTTTCCTGTGTCCATGGAGTTGAGAAACAGCAGACTGATGGCCAGCTTCACACAGCTGCAGACACACTGTTTTGTTATGAAGATGTTTTTCTCCTGTTGAGGCACTCAGAGTTTTCTCAGTGCTCCTTCATTTAGTTGCTTCTGTAGAACACGGATAAATCGATGCTGTAGTGTGACACTGAGCACAAACCTGTGTCATGAAGTCCACATCTAATACTGTGTCCAACACAGAAATGAGAAGAATAAATGTGTTGGAAGGAGCATGTTCAGGATTCCTGAACGTGCGTGACAAATGACTGAACAGCAAAACTGTGACTGTGTGAGACGGCTCACCTGAGTCAGCTGTGGAAACAATCAGACTGAGATCTACCTTTCAATCCTGGAGGATCTTCTGTGTGTGTGTGTGTGTGTGTGTGTGTGTGTGTGTGTGTGTGTGTGTGTGTGTGTGTGTGTGTGTGTGTGTGTGTGTGTGTGTGTGTGTGTGAGAATAAATGTCAGCACCTTAATGTGCGCCACTCTCTCACATGTGAGCATCATGTGAAGCTGCAGGTATTTAACAAACTCCAGCAGCTGAAAGCAACAAACAACAAACAACTTCAGCTCCTGCTAACATTTCACCCAGGATCAGGCTCACAGGTGAGTCTCATTAATAACCTCTCACAGACAGGTCTGAGTGTGTCTGGGAGTCTAACACACACACGCACACACAGTTTTGCATTTTGTTTCTGGACCGATGCTGGTGCTGAACAAGCCTCAGGATGCTAACAAGCACAGCCTGATATTCATTCAGTAATTATTGACTGAGAGACCTAATCCCTTTAAAAGCACACAGGCTGTACCAAGCGTTTCTGTTCTTCTGTCCAGTGTGTGCTGCTTTTTTCTTTTTCTTCTCTTATTAAAGATGCTCTCACTCTGAGAGGCACAATCGTACCATTCAGCACTCTGGGTTGGTTGAGGTCAGCCGAAGCTATTGTTGGATATTCATGACATTTGTTTGTGTAACTCAGACTCTCACACTCACCCCCACGCACTGTTCTGATATTTGTATTTGAGATAAATGGGATCATTGAGGGTTTTGTGCAGAGAGGCCGCAGGACTCCCAGAGCAGGGCTCAATTCGGGTGTTGTGACTGAATCACTGGTGTGTAAAGACGACCCAAAAGATAGAGGATAGGTCATGGAGTAACACGATTATTATAATCTAGACTGAAGAGAGGCACACCTTGCATTTGACACACAGTCACACACTCACAAAGTGTTTTTCCAACTGCTCTCCAGGTTGGCTGCGAGCTGGGAGCGTGAAGGATAAAAGTGGGAGGAATGGATGTCATGCGGTGGCGGAGAGAGAAACAGAGAGAGAGGCAGAAGATGTCAACAGTAATCCCGAGTGGATATCTCACCCCTGAGGGCATCCTGCCCTACGGCGAGAGAGAGAGAGAGAGAGAGAGAGACCCTCACACTGCTCTGAGAGTCAAGTAACAACCAGCAAGCAGCTCAGCTATTCAACACAATATTTCCTACCTGAAACTTGGAAGAGAAACAACCTTAAGATTATTGAAACCTTCAAAGATGAGACATCCCACACATAACAACTGCTTCCACCAACACACACACACACCGAATGACAGACTACCATTAGAGTCACATTGCTAGGCAACCCCACTAATTCTCATCTCTTCTTATAACACAACAGAAATGGATAATTGTAAAATACCTCTGAAGAAAGACATCCCCGTAACCTTCAATCAGCTGAGTTATTTTAGCCACTAAATGAGTGGGGTCGTTATATTTTATACAAGAACCCTTTTTAATGGCTCGTTTGTGTTTCCTTTATCTGTGACAGATATTCAGAAATGTTCTCATGACATTTTTCATGATTTTCAGTCATTTTTAAGCAAAGAGAATTTAACCTGTCTCATCTCCATCAGCTGAGATGCTTTCATCGTCACTGTGGGCTTCAAGTATCTGCAGCAGTAAAGAAAAGCAAAATTACAATCAAATCAAAAAATTAAAAATTAAAAAAATATTTGGTAAAATATATTTCACTAAACTTCCGACTGTTTGCCACACCAATGACCTGATTCCTGTAAAAACGCTGTAGATGTACATTTTTATGATTGAAAATGTTTTATGTCAGTATTGTTGCAGTTTTCCAACATGCTCAGAACAAATGCAAAGCAAAGTTTTTGTGTGCTTTGATCACCTACAATGTTCATGTGGTATGAAGTTATGATGGATCAAAAATGCTAGAAAAAATATTAACCCAGTTTGCACTGGGTACTTGGAGGGCCTTTAACTATAAAAAATAATCATAGTCAGGGCTTAAAGTGAGCCACAACGATCCGGAATGGCAGATGGTTCAGTTAACCATTCAACCTTGAGTGTACCGTCACCGAAAAAGTTCTGGCATTTTTCCACATCTGAAAGGGGACCCCATCCCCCGGTCGTCTGATCTCAGCTCATATCAGGGTTCCCCTACCTGCCAAATCCCACTTTAACCCCTGATCATAGTAGGTTACATGTTACTGTACCAAATTACAAAGAAAAACAGCTGATTCAACTTTCATGGACGGTCTGTTAGTCCAATGAAGCACAGCAGCCATATTATCAGTCAGATAACTGCATTCAAAATGCTCCAAAAGGCTCCAACAACCCAAACACGGTCCAGAGGTCCAGTTCAGGGACTCCAGTTAGCTGAGGTGAAGCCTAGCAGACAGCTAGCAGCTACAGTCGCCTGTGTCACTATCTACCTGTCAGTCAAAGAGGCCACGCCCCTTAAGCCAATTTAAACAGGTGAGATATAAAAACATCCTGCTGCCGTACAGCTGTTATGAAGGAGGAAATAATCTACAGAGATCAAAGCAGTTTCTGTATCAGTCATATTTCTGCTGGAAAGTTTTAACATGGGAGTCTATGGGAACTGACTCAATGTGGCGCCTCCAGTGGACAGCAGAGGAACTGCAGTTTTTGGTGCTTCAGAGTTTGATTCTTTTTTTTGCTCTTCCACTTCCTGTCTTTGCCAGTTTTCCTCTCCTTCACCTGTTGAATTTGTCTCCTTTTTGTTCTTGGCAGTCAACCTTGCCAGCAATGTATGGCTGTTGATGGCTGCTTTTATGTACAGTATATGATCTTCGCCTCGTATTAAAGTTTTGTTTTGGGACTTTCACCTCGGTCCTCTGTTCAGGTCTTCTGTCTTTCTCTGAAACTATTACAGTTTTCGGCCTCTCAGTGTTTGATTTTACATCCTCGTTTGGAAGATCCTTGAAACAGAACAGTCCACTCGGCTCTTACTCCTCATTAAGACCGCCTTGCCGCTCTCGAACAGCCAGTGTGTGGTTTAACATTGCTTTCAAAGCATCCATAGAAAACAAGCTGCCATTTGTATTCAGCAGGCTTCAACACTCAGCCGTAAATATGACAACTTGTTTGTATGGAAATCATTGTGAATGTATGTAATTACAGGGCAGACAGTTTTTAGGAAGCATTTACTGTCTGGGGTTTATTTATTAACATTATTTCAGCCTCTGTCAGAGTTTTCCACTAATGGGAGTTCTGATAAACAACGGTTATGAAGGAACAAAAGCCTCAAAACGGCCCAACATGAAGAAAAACAGAAATATTGAGTTATACGCCACACAATGAATTTTGGTCAACTCTTCGATCCATTCTCAGTCGACCACTTAAGCTGTCTGAAGTGTGAAAGGAGAGCTGTCAGAGCTCTGAGAGGAAAATCAGCTGGTGACGTGGCGGCGCTCTCCGTCATTGATCCCAGCATCCATCTGTCCGGCCGTCACGCCGCTCTCTCTTTCATGTTTACAACATCCCAGCTCTTGGGGTCAACATCCTCCTAGCCCTGCCAGTAGCATCCCGTCCAAGCCGTCCATCAAAACGCCCACCTTGCCCCGCCCCTTTTCCCCTCCATTAGCTGCACACAAACCCCTGGCGGCTCCACGGGACCAGACAGCCCGCCTCTGGCCCTGGCTCCATCTATCGATTGGTTCTTATGGTAATGGCCGTCTGTCTCCCTATAGTCTAATTGGCTAAGTGATGGGATTGATCCTCAAGATTGTTCGCTAAGTTCATTTGCTGCGGCCACCATCAGGACCAGCGAGTGGACCGTGTGCATGTTCAGAGCTGCTGCGAGGCAGTCAGGGTAATGGCTCTGTAATTGATCAGCTGCGAGCGGTGGTGGGAGGGGCTGGGTACATTAGTGCAGGAGGATGTTCAGAGAATGTTGATTAAGGCTCATTATGGCCATCATTATGTGATAATCGATTGAGGTGCACGTGTTGTATATGGTCCGGTGCGCCCTTTTTGGAGCAAACCTTTTATCTGACGTCTCGTCTGCAGAGCTGCTGTAATAGAAGATGCTGGGGCAGCCCTCTCATATCTGCAGGAAAACATCAAATCTGCTAAATGACTAAAGATCCGTGTAAGTCATTCAATAAGTTGCACCCACGGGGAGGTTTAGCCAGCTCCACATTTCAGTTGTATCAAGCAAAAATCTATTTATAGTCATGTTTGAACAGGTAATTTTCTCTCCTCTGTAACTTCAGAGCTGCTCCTCAACTTTCTCACCATCTATTTACACAAATATTTAAGCAGCACGGCGGCGTACACATGCTGTTTTATTTTATCTGGAGCCAAAATAGCAAGCGCAGGCCGCCGCCGGCCTCCTGTCCCAGTAGTAATAACACATACTTAATTCCATATCTGAGTCTCACCTTGCTACTCCCACACTCCTCTTATTGTTCCTCTCTCTGCTTACACAGAGTGGGCAGCGAGAGCGCGAGCGAGCAGAAACAGACGCGTGCACGAATCTGCAAAGCACAGCGCTCATTGATTAACACGGGATTAACACCTCTGAGCGCGCGCACACACACACACACACACGCACACGCAGAATCAACACCCCCCATCACACGTGTGGGCTCACCGGCAGCGTGCACACCACTGTGTGTTATCTCCCTCCCATATGTGTACCTCAGGGCAGTCCCGGTCCCTGTAATACACTTTCACTCAGTCTGAGTTGTGCTGGAGGGATTGTGGTGTGTGTGTGTGTGTGTGTGTGTGTGTGTGTGTGTGTGTGTGTGTGTGTGGGAGGGGGGAGGAGGGGGGGGTCACCTTTTTCCATGCCTGTCACTCTCCTATAAAACAATTAAATCCGAAATCCTACCCCACCCCACATCGCTGCAGCCCTCAGTGACTGCGACAGACACAGTGTGTGTGTGTGTGTGTGTGTGTGTGTGTGTGAGAGAGAGAGAGAGAGAGAGAGTGTGTGAATGTGCATCATGCTGGGTTCAGTCTTCACGAGCTTTATCAGCCTCATTATGACTCATCGGCGTGATGTGAAGCTTCATTCACATTCAGGTGAAAGCCGCACATCTTCGGTACGATCCCTTCATGTCAAGAGTGCACATATGGCAGCCACTTGGAAGAGAGTTCAGGGCCCTGGCCCACGTTAGCCCTCTGGTCTCCTGTGCATGTCACTCTGCTATCAGTAATGTTGAGCCTGAAGGGTGAAGATTTCCTCACGGAGGGAGAAGAGAGCAAAATAGAAAGCGTGGGATGAGGCAGTAAAGGGAAGGAAAGATAAGAGAGGGAGGGAGGGAAGAGGAAGAAGTAGGGAGGAAGCCAAAAGAGGTGACACAGTGATGCACAGTGAAGTGTTGTCACAGAGAGGAAAAAAAGGTTAATCCATTTAACGTGCTGCATATGATTCCATAAGCTGCACGGCAACGATGCCATCTCCACACACTGAATGCATCCTTTAAAAACAACATTCACACAGAGAACAATTACCCTCCACAGGTAATGAGTCACATTTTGACAACATGTAGGTCACTGCTGAGGTCACGGCATTCTGAGACTGAGATTATTAGTAAGTACAGTTGTATTTCTATTTTCTATAGCTCTTTTCAAAATAAGTATTGCAAAGTGTTTGACAACAAAAAACAAAAACTAAAAGTTTAAAACACAGAGTCAAGAGATTTCAGGCTCAAAGGGAGAGATCTGCAGAGGTCACTGTGGCAGAAGCTCGGCCTCCTTTAGTTTTCAGCCTCATATGATGCACAGCCAGCCATGATTGATAGATAGATAGATAGATAGATAGATAGATAGATAGATAGATAGATAGATAGATAGATAGATAGATAGATAGATAGATAGATAGATAGATAGATAGATAGATAGATAGATAGATAGATAGATAGATAGATAGATAGATAGATAGATAGATAGATAGATAGATAGATAGATAGATAGATAGATAGATTATTGATCCCGGAGGAAATTAGGGCATCCAGCAGCTTAATACGCACAATAATAGAATACAAACAATGGAGGTATAAATTATACAAACTATACTAAGCTGTACGGGGGCTCAGTGCTCTGAAAACAAGCAAAACAAAACAAAAGTGCGGTAGTGTAATATGACTAAAGAAGCAGATGTGCAAACAATGCAGTGCAGTAATATACAGTAGGAAAGTGTGTGATTTATAGAGTGCCAAATATCAATAAATGTAATTATGATTGTATGTTATCATTTCTTGAGTGAAACATTCTGATGGCTCGTGGAACAAATGAGTTCCTAAATGTGTCCGTTGAGCAGTTCTGAGAGCAGCTTTCCACTGAATGTTATACTGGTGTGTAATGGGTCCATGATAGAGAGCAGTTTGTCCTTCTCTGTGCCGCTGTAGTCAGAGAGTCCAGCTCCACTCCGACCACTGACCCAGCCCGCCTGACCAACTTATCCAGCCTCAGCATGTCTCTCTTCCTGATGCCACCTCCCCAACACACCACCGCATAGAAGAGAACTATAGATTGGTAGAACATCTGCAGTAGTTTTCTGCAGCTGTTGAAGGACCCCAATCTCCTCAAGAAATAAAGCCGGCTCTGCCCCTTCCTGTACAATCACATCACCTCAGGGACCTGCTGCAGACGTATGGATGTAAACGCTCTCTGAAATACGCTGGTGCTTCTCTATGCAGAGCTCTAAAAGTCAAAACCAGAATCTTATAGTGGACTCTGAAGTTAATGGAGAAATAAAAATGAATTATTATAATGCAGACACAATGACATAAAGGCATTAATAATAATCTCCAGTTCAGAGCGTGACCCAATCAAACTCAACGTCACAGTACTTCTCAAGTGAAAAAAGCAAGAGCGAAAGTGAAAGCTGAGTCAAAAATTACTGCAAGGTTCCTGATAGGAGATTTAGCAAATGTGACAAGGAGACCAAGAGTTTCCATTAGCTTAGGCACAAATCTGCCAGGAGCACACACAAGGACTTCAGTTTTCTCTTCATTAAGTTGGAGAAAGTTGTCAGCACTTGTTGATCTGTAGCTTAGAAACATCTCAGAGCTTAAAAGAGATATACAACTGAATGTCATCTGCATAGAAATGATAAGAAATGCCCTTCATAGGGCTCAAACTGTGGTGAAGAAGGAGCAGATATAATGAAAACAGTAAAGGCCCCAAAACAGAACCTTGTGTGGCACCCCATGTGTACATATAGGTCCTCTTACGAGATTAAGACACACGTCACCTTCATCTTTTCTCCTGCACAGCACCGACGAATCCTTTGCTTCTTTTAAATGATCTTCACGTTTTGGTTTCTCTCACGTCTACAGCTAGTCTGTCCCACTTTTGTCTCCCCAGAAACACTTCTGTTGTGCTTTGTGTGGTTTTGCAGTGTTTTTCTATTTGCTGAAACTTTTTTTTTTAAGTTGCAGTGACCTCTCAGGGCCACTGTACATTTGTAATTGTGAACTTGTTTGATGTGGAGGTGCTCACCACAAACAGGTTTGGAGAAACTCTCGGCGAATAAAGTGGCCGCTCTTTGTATTTTTATGGCTCAGCCCATCCTAATAACTGCCTCAGTGTTCAGCTGCTGTCTGCATCTATCATGCTGCTGATGTTTTCACAGCTCATTTAGGTGTTTTCCTCCATATCACCTGATGGTGTCTGTCTTTGTTCTGACTTTATGTGAACAACATGGTGGCAACTACTGAGAATGCACTGCAGTTCCCAAGCTCTATTAAATTGTTAACTAAAAGTGTATCTTACACTTAACTAAAATTACAGGTAAGTAAAACTGTTAGCTGCTGGATGAACACTTTAAGCTAATAGCCAAAATTATAAATAAAAAAATGGTACACTATAAGCTCACCGTATGGCTAGAAAAAAAAAAAAAAAAGAAGAGCTATGGATCAAGAGCTGAAAGTGTTAGCTAAACTTTTGAAGTGGTCAGTAAGAAAAATGAATCTCTGAAAGCAGTGGACAGATGGCTTTAATAGTGAGCCAACAATTATGAATGGTTGGGACACTTTGCTGCCACAACTGTTAAATGCAGTTTAAAATGAGGTCAAATTAATACATTTAGTGTTCAGATTAGGAGATGCTGTTGAAGGAGCTCCCAGATCCTGAGGATAAAGGTTGGAAACAGCTGAGGTTGACCAGACGAAGGAATGAATTTCCTGCGATGTGGCCATTGTTTAGGTTAAAATGCTCTGATTGGTTGTGATTAAAAGAAAAGGGTAGAATATATATGATTTACCAAGTGTGTTAATGATGTCCAGCAGTGTGTTACGGTGTGTTATGGAGGAGTTCACAAGCATGAGTGTGTGTTAGATGGCCAGGACACCAATTACAGACGGCACCAGGGGTTGCAGCAGTATCTATAGGTCATTACTGTGATACGGAGCGTGGCTGGAACCTATGTATTTAATGGACACAGGGGTGTTTGGGCCATTAGGCTGCTTCTCTGCAGCCATCTGGTCATCTGAAGAAACTCCTGTAACAACCCAACATTGCACATCATTATAGCCATGACCAGGCAGACTGTGACTCTCTGTGTGTGCGTGCGTGTGTGTGTGTGCGCGCGCGTGTGGAAACGGAGGTTAGCGCCCGGCCGATGATAGAATCAGCAAATGGACGCCACCTTTTCCAGCAGGAGGACAAGTCATTTTAGCAGCCTAATGGAATTTTACAGCACTGGAATACAGTGTGTGGAAGACGATATCATCTGCTGCAATAGGAGGAGCTGTGTGCTGCGGGGAATTCTGATATTTCTATTTATTCACTCACAGTGGAAGATGAAACTTATTTCCAGGTGAGGTTAACACAGATGAGATTGCTCAGACTCAGCTGTGGGACTTAACCCTCACTCTAACAGGAAGCTGGTGTCCAGGTAGAGAGCACACTCATTGGCTTAAAGATAAATTTCAGAGGTGTTTACAGCTCGTCAAGCACCATGCCACGAATGCCTGCATCTTGCTTTTTAATAAGCATGCAGCCATAAATAACTGCCAGATTCACTAAATCATTAGCCATTAGCTGCTTTGTGTGAGCTGTTAACAAAAGGTTTGCCAGGTGAAGTTTATGTGTGTTTATTGGCACTGTGAATTTTTAAGGAGGGCTTCGCTGAGTGCAGGAGATCAATAGCTTTTCTATATACAAGTTCTGCTCTAAATCATTTCACACTGAGAGTCAGGTTACAGCTTTGTGACAGTGCTGATGATGGAAGTTATGAGTAGCAGTATTGCTGCCAGAATAAAAAGCCAAGTACCATTACCAGGAGGGAAATAAACTTCACTTTGATGCAATTAAAAGGTGTGGAGCTGCTATGGACTTTGGCATAGCAGAGTGGGACTAATCACATATAGCCAGAGGTGTGTATTGAATTTTTATTTGGTTTTGTTAATGACCAAAATAGCAGCAGACCCCTCGAGTGGGAGGTTGGCCCCCAGGAGAGCGAAGCTGTTGAAACTCACAAAATACATCATCAAACTCTGAAGAAGGCTTCTTAATTTGGCCTTTAAAAAAGTGGGCATATATACTGTATCCTGACACAGACCACCACCTGCGACAGCTGGTTAGCCAAAAGCATCATTAGTTGTTAGAACTGTTTGTTAAAAGTAAAGATATAAAATAAATCAGCAGCTTGTGAAACCTCCTTGAGCAGCAATAAGTTGCAGTGATGGTTTCCTGTGTGACTTTATCAGTCTGTCACATCACTGTGGAGGAGTTTTGGTCGTAGCTTCAGCTCAGTGAGGTTTGCAGCATTCATTCATGCACAGCTCTCTGAAGGTCCCACCACAGCATTCAGTCAGGCTGAGGTCTGGACTCTGACTGGGCCGTTGCAGCACCTTCGTTCTTTTCTTTTGCTGCTGTGCTTGGGATCATCATCCTGTTGGTGACCCAGTTTGGTCCAAGCTTCAGCTGTGGGACAGACGGCCTCACACGTGACTCTGAATACTTTGGATGGTCTGCTCAGTGACTGCAAGGAGCCCAAATCCTCAGCCCTCCTCCACCGTGCTGACAGCTGGTCTGAGGTGTTTGTGCTGATGTGCTGAGTTTGGTTTCCTCCAAACGTGCTGCTGTGCATCATGGACAAACATCTGCACTTTGGTCTCGTCTGTTCCAGACATGCAGCCCAAACTTCTGCTGTTACAGAGATGCTCACACTGCTGATGATCAGTTAATAAAGTGCGCTGATCATCTGAGCATCTGGCTGCATCTTACCCTTCTTCCTGTGGAAGCAGTGAGGGTGGATTTAGTTTTTCACTGGAGTGCAGACAGTCTTGTGAAAACTATAGCTAAATCACTAAAATAGCTATTCAAGCTATTCAGTTCAGTTCAGTTTTATTTATTTAGCGCCAAATCACAACAAACAGTTGCCTTAAGGTGCCTTATACTGCAAAGTAAAATCTATAGAATAATACAGAGAAAACCCAACCATCAGATGGCCCTCTATGGACCAACACTTGGCAACAGTGGGAAGGAAAAACTCCCATTTACCAGGAACAAAGCTCCAGCAGAACCAGGCTCAGGGAGGGGCGGTCATCTGTCGAGCTGAGGGGAGAGAGACAGGACAAAAGGCACACTGTGGAAGAGAGACAGAGATTAATAATAACTAAATTAAATGCAGAGTGGGGTATGAGCAGAGTAAAAAGAGATGAATGAAAAGAAACACTCAGTGCATCATGGGAACCCCCCAGCAGCCTAGGCCTATTGCAGCATATCTAAGGGATGACTCTGCCTCCCATTCTACTCTTAAGTATCCTAGGAACCACAAGTAAGCCAGCAGTGTGAGAGCCAAATCCTCTGTTGGGGTGATACAGTACTATGAGGTCTTTAGGATAAGATGGGGCCTGATTATTCAGGACCTTGTTGTACGTGAGGAGAAGAATTTTAATTTTAGTTCTGGATTTAATGGGAAAGTTATGACTAAAATAAGCTGAAATTTACTGCCAAAAGTATGTCCTGTAGTCAGAGTTGTCAGCTACTAGATAAAGGGCTGAAACAGCTACTACATCACTCTGCCTCGTCTTTATTTCTTCTTCTTCGGTATGAAGAATCCTTTTCAGGCAGCTTTTAGCACAGAGTGTTCACGGTCTGATGAAACTTCCTGAGAAAACAGTGCACATTATTTGGCAGAAATACACTTCTTTACCCACACAACACAAACATGTCCACCAAAGTCTGCTAACCACTGCACCACTTCAGGTCGCCAAGAGCTGATCACAGGCTCGGTTCCACTACAGCACTAAGAAGTCCTTATCTCCTTAGCAGCAAGCTGCTTTAGCCGGCCTTCTGAAGGGAGGAGACAGGCTGCGCATACAAATACAGATAAACAGAGGAGGAGCAATTTCTCTCTATCCTCTTTCCTCCACGTCTCTTCTTACCCACAAGGCTGAGGGAGATGCGATGTCGGAACAGAAGGCGTGTGCAGCAAACCATGAGAAACAACCATCGTCACCCGTTGCCTAATTGCGGTGGTGCCAGCGTGAGGGCACAGTCTGCATAAAACAAGCTGCAAACAGTCGAATTAGATTTTATTCAAATGTGGCTCCTCTGAGGCTCCATGAAGGTTCACCTGACCTCCATTTTGGGCCCGGTTTCTGATTGTTGACATGGTTCACGCAGAAACTTCCTGTTTACTCCCCAAAGAGGATTTTTTTTGTGTAAACTCCCTCAGCACCTTTGCACTTCCAATTTGCAGTATTACGTCGATTTGAGCGATCATTCTATTAAGCTGTCAGGTCCCAGAGTCCCAGCACTAGTTTGGGAGGATGAGATATTTCCAGGCCTGTAAACAGAGAGGAAAAACTGCTTTTACTCTGAAAAAAGAAAAAAAAAGGAAAAAAAGGCATCTGTTTATGTTCTGGATACAGTAAAATGCTGCAGTAAAATGCTGGCATACATAGGCTGCATGATGCACTGAATACCAGCCAGAACAATTACTGAACAATAAGTAATTACCTGATCCAGTCAATGAGTGGAACTGAGACAAGAACAGAGGTAACAGTGAAAAAAGTTGTAATAATAAATTAAACTATTAAATATACATAAATGAAAGAAACAAGGCCAACAGCCACCAAGAGCTTCACCTGAAGAGTTCAGAAACAGTAGGTAGACCAAATACTGTCCATGGTGCTGGATATGGATTACAGCTTTCCCTCCAACAAATAATGATGGCTGTTTTTATGCCATCCATAAATGGCATAGTTTTATCAAATTGATTTTATTTTGTATTCAATATGACCTGAAACTAGAGAGCGAGCCCATAAATTCATGTCGAAAGTATGTTCTGAGGTCACCTTCACACCACTGGCTCAGGAGCTGCTCCTGGCACACAAGCTCTGTGCTGATGTTAGTGGCACAGGAGGTTCAGAGCTCTGCAGATACTGAGTCAGCAGAGTGCTGGCGACCTGTAGTTCCTCTCCTGAGCAGGACTAACACATCATCAGCTGTCCGTGGATGGTCTAATCCACAGCTCACGGTCCTTGTTAGTGGGTGAAAAATCCAGTGCTTGGTGAATTCTGCTGAGAGCCAACAGACGTTTTTCTCCAGCCTTCTGTACATTAAAGATGTACAGCCACCCTCCCCTGCTGTGCCATTGAAAGGCTGCTGCCAACAATCACCCACCTAAGCATCCCAGAAACAGTGATCCCTCACCCACCCTGGGGTTACGTTCCAGGGATCCCGTGATAGGTGAAAAGTAGCGGCGTTATATTTTATTATTTATATATATTTTAAGACTTTATAAATCCTTCCAACACTCCTATAAACCTTTTCCACTCTCTTATTAATAGTGTGACGTGTACAGCGGTAGTGGCGTACAGTACTGCGTTTCCATTGTGCGTAGTACGTAATTAATCCGCTGATGAAATACCAGTACATACTGTATTTTATTTCAATTTAAAATTCTTTTAATAAGTTTGAACATTTTTGTATTTTTATATAAAAATATTATGTAAAATATTATATAAAATATAATACACTAATATAATACTGCAAAATCGATATTTGATATTTTTTTTAAAACCCACGAAACAGTGAAGCCGCAGTAAGTGAATGAGGGATAACTGTACAGAGAGGCAAAGTCGATGTTAAGGGTCAGGTCGGTGGCAGTTTTGCAGTCGCACACAGTGTGAAACAGATCATTACTTCTTCACCCTCCCAGGTCAGGAGGTCACTGTTTCACACGCAAACAGCTCATTTGTTCTTGTGCTGCACAGTTTTAAATTTTCACATTTTTCTGTTAGTCGAAATCAGCAAAAATAACGAGTAACTAAGGCTTTAACAGAGATGCAGTCAAGTTTCCCGCCTGCATGCTGCAGGTGTCTCTGCCTGCATGAGTGAGAGGACACCTGTTAGCCTGCTTACCTGAAATCTGACACATTCATAGACTATTCAGCTCTAAGATCATGCAAACTAAAACATTTCGTTTAAGCTTCTTAATTCACTTGTGCTGCCAGTGTGTAAAACAGGTGAACAGGTCACTTTCAGGAATATGCTGCCTGTTTGAACATGGCTACAAACCAGTCTCTAAGTCTCTGAGTTTAGGTCAGCAGGTCATGACCCCAGCTCCAAACCCAAATACTAACCCTGTGTTTGAGAGAAATGCAAAAACTGTAAATAGTTTGTGGTGTTTGACAGTTTGAGTGATTTCATTCTTTCTTCCCTTTGATTGCCAAGAACAACACAAGGTTACATATCTGATAGAAGCCCGTTCGGGTCAACACAGATGGGAACTCAGACATCACAGAGTTAAAACTACTCGATTAGAAAAAGAATTTGGGGTTAAAATTGTTCCTGTTTACTGGCCTGACGAGCTCCGCCCCACAGAAAGGTGATGATAGCTTTGGACATTTTACAGGTGGCTGAGGTTTCACAGGTAACCACAGCTGGTTAGAAGTGACAGCTTCCCCTTCCTCAGAGCTCCGTCAGAGGCTCAAACACATGCAGAAGCAGTCAGCTGATGTCATCTAACTTATTGATTTTTTAAAGATTTGATCTAAAATTAACCAACTTCAGAACCCAAGGCAGATGAATATTTTAATGGGAAGTAAGAAGGCATATCAACTATAATCTATTGCTTTTCTATCCTGTTAAAGGGGTGCTTACATGATTAAGATTTATAGATGCAGTAAATATTGCCTACTGATGATAATTAAAAGGATTAATTGCACATCTGTCAGTTTATTTTAATTATTTTTTATTTAAACACTGATTGTGGATTCATCTTTCCATGATCACGGCCCACAGTGGTTTCTCCTGGTTCTGCCTGGAAGGAGAGACGTTAAAGTACCACTAAAGAAAACTTCTAAACGTGGTTAAAAGTCTTTGTTGTTGCTCTGTATGCACTCCATGTGTTGTTGTGAAACTCCAGGGTCCAGAACTTGTGTGGGGCGGTGAGGGTGGTAAAACTTGTCCGAGTCATCCATCATTGCTGGGGGGGGGGGAGTACCCACCTCTGGTGGCACAGCTGTTTGGGCAGTGACACCGGCGTGCCAGTCGCGGCCCGCACATCTGCTGCTGGGTGGGTGCTGACAGGGTCATCTGTGGGTTTTTTGGAACACAACAGGCAGCACGGCGCCGTCTGCAGCACACAGACTGAGACACAAAAGATGGGGTCAGAGGGCTGGAAGTGATATTTTGGGTGGAAATGAGTTTGTGATCGAAGCTGATTTCACGTCAGATGCTGCTGGAGGAGAATGGACTGGCCAGCAGGAAGAAAAGAAATGTAAGCTGCCCCTTTATGGGTTTCATTTTTCTTTTTGTAGCTCCATGAAAGGAATATTCACTTTGTTGATTAACCTAATGAGGTGAACATTCAATTAAAGGAATGTGAACACCTGAGTGAAGTTTTACAGATCATCTGTCACTGTGCCCCTTAAAGCTGGGGTAGCAACATGTGTTTGTCTCTGGACAAAAAGCCTATAATGAAATTTCAGCACATTTAAATGTTCTGACAGGGAAGCATACTCCAGCCAGTGGTGGGAAGAGATTGGCCAATCACAGGTCTTTTCAGGCAACATCAAGTGTGCAGCAGGCTTTGGTGGTATCACAGCGTTACAGTATATTAGAATACATAGAAATCCTGATGATATCCATTCAAAACCATCAAAAAAAGCACATGCTGCTCTTTGTCTCTTTTACAGAGACGCTGTGTTAAGGTCATGTATTGCACTGCATGAAAACTCCACCAGAGGGCACTCTGGGCTCAGTGAGCTGCAAAATGTGGAGACTGCGAGTCGTAAATAAAATGTGATTAGCAAACTGTTATCCCAGCTTTCATTTCTTGATAAAGGTGAACCGACAAACATGTTTGCATCTAAACAAATTGTGGCTGAAGAGGAAAACGCTTCAAACGGGATCTCTGTGCAGCCCAGCGATGTCCCGGTGACCACCGCAGACCACACAAAATATGGATGTAGCTTCTGGGTCTAAAAAGGGAAGCCAACACTGAAGTCCCTTAAACCTGCATTCTATCTAATAGGCAGCAGGGGGCGACTGCTCTGGTCTGTGGGAAAACAGCTTCAGTGATCAACGCTGAGACTGATGACTTTACTCATTCATGTTCAATAAAACATGAAGTTGATTTAGTAAAATTTTGCCATTTGAAGAGTCAGAAAGGAGGAGATGCTCATTGGCTAATGACCTGGCATTCACTGTGAATACTACCTGTGATACCAGGCTACAATGTATTTTTTCAGGATAGAACCTCCAGGGGAGGTGATGTAAATATGTATGTTAAAGACCATCTGCATTGCACTGTTGCTCTTTCTAAGTCAGTCCCCAAGCAGTTTGAGTTACTGCTGGTAAAGCTTAAAATCTCAAGTTTCTTTCTCAATGTTGCTGTCTGCTACAGAACACCCTCTGCCCCAGCTCCTTCACTAACAGCCCTTAGTGAACTCCTAGCACCATTTATCACCTCTGAATTTGTTCTTTTGGGTGATCTAAATTGGGATATGATCAACCCCCCCACCCCCACACACACACACACTGACATAGTTCAGCAGCAATTTAATGCGCTAAACCTCTCAGAGCCTACCAGACCCAACCTCAAATCTCCCTCATCCTCCACACTAATGATTCTCATTCTCACTAACACCCCATCTAACTACAATTCTGGAGTTTTCGCCCAAATGTGAAATGAGCCAAATTGCACTATTACATGTATACGCACTGGTCGCTCTGCTAAAAGATCACCAGTGATTGTGACAAAGCACTCTCTGAAGAAACTTGATATGCAGGCCTTTCTTCTAGATGTTGTTGCGGTGCCTTGGTACACAATCAATTCTATCCACTCCTTAGATGATACCTGGTCCTATTTTAAGAATACCTTCAGTCTGATTATCAATAAACACACCCCATGAAAAGATTTAGGACTAAAGATCGTTAAAGCCCATGTTTCTCCCATGACCTGGCAGAGCTCATCCATAAAAAGAACACCCTTTGGCGAAAAGCCTGCTCTCTCAATCTCCTATTGACTGGCTTGCCTTCAGGCAATGTCGGAATAAAGCCACACAGGAGATCAGGAATGCCAAAATCTCCCACCTTAAGGAGAAATTCACCACCTGTGGCTCTGATGCAAGGAAATTCTGGAAAATGGTCAAGTCCATGGAAAACAAACTTACTTCTCCCCATCTGCCAGTCTCTATGGTATTCAACAATATTGTTATCACAGATAAGCCCTGCATGGCTTCACTCCTCAACCATTACTTTGTTAATTCAACCAAAGCTTTTACTATTCCAGACTCAGTCACTGCCTTGTCTGCTGCTGAGCCTTTCCTTTCCAGCAAAATATTTTCTCCTTCAAATTCCTCTATTTCAGAAGTGCTGGATGAACTCATTAAAATAGACCCAAATAAATCTGCTGGCTTTGACGGACTTGATCCCATGTTCTTAAAAGCATCCGCTCACATCACAAGAATAGTTAACCTGTCTCTACAGCTTTCTGTCTTTCCTTCTGACTGGAAATCATCCATGATCTTCCACCTCTTCAAAGGTGGCTCTGGCTCAGACCCCAAATGCTATTGACCCACTTTCATTTTACCATGCCTATCCAAAGTCCTGGAGAGTCTGGTTCATAAACAGCTAAGCCACTACCTTGTTTCAAACAATATCCTGTCTGATCTTCAATCTGGTTGTCGTGCTGGACATGGATGTATGGCCACTATCACGAAGGGTCTTGATGACATTATTATAGGATTAGACAGCAAGAAGATCTGCATAGCTGCCTTCGTTGATCTTGCCAAAGCCTTTAATTCAGTCCTTGTCAGGATCCTCTTAGGTCAGCTTTCCAGCATTGGTCTGTCCACCACCTGCTGTGACCTAGCTGACCATGTCCAACAGCTGAAAACAGAAAACATCTTGTCAGAACCATTAACCATCTCCAAAGGTGTGCCTCAGGGCTCCATCTTGGGACCAACCTTGTTCTTGATCTACATTAATGATGTAGCCAAAGCCGCTGGCAGTTCCCAAATCCATCTTTATGCTGATGACACCATCCTATACTCAACTGGACTTTCGCTATATTCTGCAGCATCTACACTTCAACTCAGCCTCACCTTTGTAGAGCAGTCCTTTCACAACCTCCATTTCTTTCTTAACACCAGTAAGACCAAATATATCATCTTTGGTCAAAAAAAAATGAGGCCTCCAATCCCTCCCAAGATTAGCTATGCCAACGGCACAGCTTTGGAGTATGGTAAATCTTACAAATACCTAGGCACCTGGCTGGATTCATCTCTGTCCTTCACCACACACACATCAACAATCTTCAGACAAAAGTCAAAGCCAGATTAGGTTTCCTCTTTGCAATAAAGCCTCCTCATGCTGCCAAGCACCCTCTTGACAAGATGACAATACTCCCAATTCTGGACTATGGCAACATCATCTACAAAATGGCATCAAGCACTGCTCTCAGAAAACTGGACACTCTTCATCACTAAGCCATCTGCTTTGCCACTAATGCGCCTTTCCATACTCATCACTGTGCCCTCTATAAACTAGTGGGCTGGCCCTCCCTTTATACCCGGCTGCTCCATCACTGGTTTCACTTCATCTAAGACAACAAGACACCACCTTATCTGTCATCTCTTCTTCATGTAGCCCATAATAAATATCATACAAGGTCAAGTGAATACATCAAGCTCACCATTCCCAATACCTCTACTATTTTTGGCTGCAAGTCCTTTCATGTTGCAGCAGCAAATGACTAGAACACTTTACAAAGCTCCCTCAAACTTGCAACTTTAACATCTCTTACAACTTTCAACCATAAAATTCAACAGATCATAGTTGACTGTTGCTCTTGCTGATCACCCCAGATCACACTAATGCACACACCCACAAACACTTTCTCCTATATATAGTCATACATGCGTACAATCACACACAGCAACCCCGCGAACACGGAGCCTGTTTTTACGCCCACAGCAGAGTAAGTCCCACCTGCCGGTGATGTCAGCCAAGAGGGTTCTCGAGAGCAGCAGCTCAGAGAACGCCCAGGACTCGGCACCTGCACAGAAGAGAATCCGTAGGGATGCAGATCTGTTTAAACCAGCAGTCACGGTCATCGGCACCAAGCGTCCTGTCGCAGCACCCCGAGCACCTCACTCAAAGCCGCTCAGAGCTGCAGGAGCTACTGTAGCTGCGGCTCCGTCTAGAGGTGTCATTAAGCCGTCTGTAGCTTCAGCTGCAGCAAAGGGAGGCACGAAGCAGTCTGTTGTTTCGATGGGCACAAAAACAGGTGGGACCGGGGCTCCCAAACGTAAGCCTTGGGACCTGAAGGGCAAGGTCAGCGACATGGAGGATAAGATCCGAAACTACCAGACAAAAGTGAAATCCTTAAATCAGGAAAACGAGGTTCTGAAAGACTCGATGAGCCAGAGCCAGACAAAAATGGTGGAAGTGGAGACGGAGCTTCAGAAGCAGAGGACCAAGATCAGAGAGTATGAGAAGCAGCTGCAGGTGCTTGCAGGCGTCCAGGAGGAGCTGGAGAAAGTCCTGAGTGATAAGAACGTTCTTCAGAAGGAGCTCTCCAACTTGGAGGGAAAATCTAAAGTGATGGAGACTCTCCGAGACAGCCAAGAGACGGAGCTGCAGACTCTAAAGATGACGCTGTCTGTGCAGGAGTCGACTCTGGCCCGTCTGCAGGCAAACCTCCGGGACACCGAGGAGGAGGTCCGGTCTCTTAAAGACACTGTGGCCCAGCAGAAGGATGAACTTTACGCTGGAGAGATGGAGCACAGATGCCTCCACAACACCATCCAGGAGCTGAAGGGTAATATCAGAGTGTTCTGCAGAGTGCGCCCCCTGGTGGGAGGAGGCCTTCCCAAACACATACAACTCACTGCAAGTGACAATAAAGCAATAACACTGGCCAAAACAGAGGAGGTGAACGACTGCGTCATCAGGACGGAGACTGCCAACAAAAAGTAGAACCTGGGTTGAACCTCCTGAGGTTTCTGCTCCGGTTTAAACTCTGTTTGTGGTGACGTGTTCACAGCGTATCAATGTATGTAAAAACCTGCAGTTTCTGTAAATGTATTTTAAACAACTTGTGTGCATCTTAAATACTTCAGACCTTTCATACTTGTGTAGTAATGCACAGAAGTATCTGCAGCGCACTGCAATAAGAAAATGAAAAGGCAAAAAAAGGTGATTTCACTGATTCAGCGTCCTCTCCTTATCTGAGCTCAGTGACCTCAGTGTGACACATCAGGTAAACTGATGCAGGTCCTCAGGTAACACCTGTGTTTACCTGCTGTTAGAAATCAATGACAGTTACACTGAGGCTTTCACCACTGTTTGTGTTTTATCATCTGCATTATAACTTTTGCTCATTTTCAGTTTTTACTTTTTTCATATCAGAAGGATGAAACTAATAATATGCATCGAAATTGAATGTTTAACATGTACTTGGGGTGGCTGTAGCTCAGGGGTGGCTGTAGCTCAGTAGGTAGAGCAGGTCACCTACTGATCAGAAGGTCAGCGGTTCAATTCCTGGCTACTCCAGGCTACATGCCAATGTATCCTTGGGCAAGATACTTAACCCCAAGTTGCTCTCCGACCATCCTGTCAGAGTATGAATGTGTGTGAATGCTAGTTAATTAAAAGCACTTAGCTTAGTATAAACATGGAAGTGCTTGTATGAATGTGAGTGCATGGGTAAATGTAAACAGGTTGTATAAGCGCTTTGAGTGCTCTGACTGAGTAGAAAAGCGCTATATAAGAGCTAGTCCATTTACCATTTACACACACACATTAGCGCCCCCTCTTTCCCCTTTCTGCTAACTCACCTATTCTTCTCTTCATTCCTGCTTTTTATACAGTTGTCATGATTCACATGCTTGCTCCATGTTAATCTCAGATTTATTCATTTATTGATTTATTTTGGTATGTTTATGTGTGTATATTATGTATCTATATGTAGTGGACCTGATTTTATTGGGCCCTCTTGGCCAGGTCATGTCGGTAAATGAAAACTGGTTCTCAAACATTTTACCTGATAAAATAAAAGTTTAAAATAAATAAACAAAAAACAAAACAAAACAAAACAAAACAAAAAACTCAGTAAGGCCTCCAGCTGTCCCAGAGTCTATGGCAGGGGTATTCAACTGGTGGCCCAAGGGCCAGAACCGGCCCATCAGTCATTTTGGACTGGACCACTGCCCATTTACTTCTATTGTACAAAAAATTTTAAAAGAAGCTGTGACTAAACTGTAAGCACGGCATGTAGTTCACACTCCTTACAGGTGGTGGCGGTAAGGCACCATAGATTACCAACCACCACTAAACTCAAGAAGAAAAAGAAGTAGAAGAACGGCATTTTATCAGTGCTGCTGGCGACTTTGTCGCTAGAGTTAGCAGCTTTTCAGACCCCCCTAGCGAGTTTTTCCCAACTAGTGACAAATTTATCGAGTTTTCCCGGTGATGTCGGCGACTTTTGGAGAGCTTTTTGTTAACCTTAAATCCTCCACTATCGCTGTGTTTTGTGTACATACAGCCTTTGTACTGCGTCCATTCACACGCTTTGGCATCGCCCGGACCCCCAAGAGTACTGAACTGTTGGTATGTACCGTAAGTCACGTGACCTTAATAGTGGAAGTGAGTCTGATCCTGTCCTCGTGATGCAGTCGGCAGATACGACGCCACATTGAGTGGGTGGGCACGTTGCTGTGATACGTCAGCATAGATGTCTATGGCATACCTGTCAAGTTTTGTATTTAAAAATACGGGAAATTTTCCGCTGCTGAAAATAGAGATCACTATATGACATCATCACCTAATTTGCATAATTGTTCATTTGGATGTAATGTAGTTGCAATCGAGGCTGCAGAAGAGAGGAAAAACATCTTTGGAGAGACAAAAAGTGAAGAAAAAAAACCCACCATAAATATGTTTAAAACTACAAATAAACTTTATGAAATAACTTTAATGCCTTGCCTAGACCCACATTACATAGATCTATTTTGTCTCGTATTGTTTAATGTTAGAATATTGTAATATTTATTACGGCAGAGAACAAAATACAAGGACACTCAACTTAATAATATAACTTTATTCATAATCTAAGACTTAGAATCTTTAAAGAGGAACTCAGTATGACAACCCCAGACAACAGACATCAAAGATCAGCTCAGACAAGGTTCTCTCTCCAAAATGACTGCACCCAATCACTGCAAAATAGAAATCAGCGCATGCTATTCCATAACACACCACTGCAACCCGAACGGACCATCACAGTATCGATCTAAATCACTCCACTGCAACCCCCCCCATGGGGTCTGAGTATAGAAAACTCCCTTGGTTGATTGGACACACCCTTGGCTTCCGGGCTCTTCTCGGAAGATGAAGGAACTCCAGCTGCACTGTGATTCCAAAGGACAGGTGTGGCTTCACTCCAAACGACTGAAACACGCTTCAATCTAATCTAACCACAATGTATGGCTGGAAGGACACATCTAAATCCCCAATCCCTAGCTACCTAAAAGAGGCAACTAGCCTCTCCTTTTTAACTGTCCTCACCGCCGGCAGTGCTGATTGCTGCGAACGGCACCCTCCCACCTGGTGCCCAGCAACAACACAGAAGCAAGGAAGCACTCGCTCACCTCTACACCTGTTCCCTTTTATCTCCTCCTCCCCAGGTGAGTTCAATTACTCCTCATTAAGTCCTGCTGTGCCAAAGGCCCTACTATTCATCACAATATCAAATTTAAACGAAAACACTGTGGGGTGAGACTGCTAGCTAAGTTCAACCCTCCTCCTTTATCTGGGCCACTGTTGCCAGCTTGTGTAAGAAAACTCGCTGTCGCCTGTCTCAAAGGTTGAGAAAGGCCGAAGTGAGGTCCGGGGATGGGAGCGGAGGGAGCAGGTGGGCAGGCTCGGTGTTTAAGTGAGGTTGGAGGGTGGAGGGTGGAGGCGAAGCGAGGTTTGGGCAATGCCAAGGTGTACGAAGGGACACAGTAAGAAGGCTTTACGTACACAAAACACGGCGACAGCGGAGGATTTCACTGTCGCTATATCGCTTTATGGGGCAAAAAAAAAAAGCTAAGCTGGCAACACGGAGCCCTATCATGTCTTGGTTTACGCTGCTAAACTAAACCGGAACACATCACCGAACTCTGTGAAAAGGGCGCACTGAGGTCCGGGTGTTTTTACGGGGTTGTTCCGGCTGTCGGCACTAACCTAGTGATAGTGACAATTCAGTTTGGAGCGGCACAGGAATGCTTTAAAAAATTGAAAAGTGAAAACTGAAAATACGGGATGACGCCGGAACAGAGGGGTAATATACGGGAATTTCCCGGCCAAAACGGGAGACTTGACAGGTGTGGTCTATGGATTTACAAATCCTGCTGACTGAAGGATGGAAGTTTGTTCATTCAGTCTGTTTACATATTTTGTTCTCTTACACATGAGGAAGCACTTTGGTGAAGTCTACTTCACTGCAGACTGGCTTTTTAAAGAATAAGTCAGCATTTTGCAATTTTGGCTCTGTATCTTTTCTGTTAAAATTTTAATAGCACAGCTGCGAGTCTTTTGTTATGGAGAAAAAAAGCATTAAGTTATTTGGGGAGCATTATTATTTAAATATGTCAGTGGTTTATTTTTGAGCAATTTCTCCTGTACATCTACAGCTGAATGTTAATAAAAGTGTCTGTGTGACATTTGGGACATGTAGCTTTGACTCAGAGGTGCCTTTTTGTTTATACCTTCGGGAAGAAAAATATATCAAGATATATTTCGTATATCACCATTCAGGTAAAAAATATCGAGATATTATTTTGGTCCATATTCCCCAGGCCTAGTAGTTCCAAACATATTCAGGGTGTTTTTTTCTTCACTTTTTGTCTCTCCAAAGATGTTTTTCCTCTCTCCTACAGCCTCGATTGCAACTAAATGCAAATAACCAATTATGCAAATTAGGTGATGATGTCATATAGCGACTTTTAGGACATCCAATAGCTACTTTCCTTGCTGAGGAGTTGGCGGGAGGCCAGACAGTAGTTTCTGATGAAATGATGTCGCATTCAAAAGAGAAGAGGCGTAAGGTGGACAGGAAAATAGAAAACTGAACAACAACTGGACCGATAAGTATGCACAAGAGTAAGTGTCCTGAGAAATGTGTGGCCCACCGGCAGATAGCCTCATGACAATTTGGCCCATAGAAAAATGTAGTTGAATACCTCTGGTCTATGGAGAAAGGTAAACTATTCAGTTCCTCAATTTGATCAACAGAAATTAAAATTTTGACTCATTGCCTTGATTGAAAGCATGAAAACACGTGGCTAACGTTAACAGTGCTACCAGCGTTCCTTCCGTCCCTGCAGGTTAGCACACCTGTGCCGAGCATGGCTATGATGCTGGAATCCAGTCAGATTATTCCGACACATCCTTTCATTTTCATCCTCCTCCTTTCCAGTCTGGGCCGTTAGCCTGGCGGGAGGGGAGCTCCCAGAGCTGCAGCGATATTTTTGTACACT
The DNA here is from genome assembly GCF_007364275.1 of Archocentrus centrarchus. Taxonomy (NCBI): domain Eukaryota; kingdom Metazoa; phylum Chordata; class Actinopteri; order Cichliformes; family Cichlidae; genus Archocentrus; species Archocentrus centrarchus. The sequence continues at coordinate 396,743 of NC_044367.1, forward strand.
GATGATATGATTCATTAGTTTGGGAAACTCGTGTCATTGTTTAGATGGCTAATCATTCACACGCACAGCTACAGTGACTTCAGAACGTCAGCTTTAAACACTGTTACAGCATAAACACCGAAATATTAAGAGAGTGTGAATGTATGAAAAAATATAACACCCAAGCCTGGTGATTATCACAGAGTGACGGCAATAGTAAAAAGTGGACAGATGAAATAAGATGATGGTGCGATGGGTCAGTCAGAGGGCTTTTACCTGGGAGAGCGAGGCCTGTGTGAGGACTAAAGTCAGCATGGATTTAATTTTAGGTAACCTAGTCTGGTGGGAGGGGCTTATAACTGAGAGTGAAGGGCTGTTCTGCCTACTGCATCTTTAAGCCGAGGTGCGCTCTTCCACAGCTATCTAGTGTTGATGGTGCAGGTCTGCAGCAGCACAGCAGTGATGCCCATAAACATATTTTCTCATTCTCAGGTCCTCTGAAACCTCCACTGACTCTGAGCGCTGCCTTATGTTCTCATCACGTTCTTCTTTTTACTCTGGGGTCACATTAGTGAGAGAAACCTGCCCACATACAGGAAGAACAGGTGGATTTTATAGCAATTTGAGGGCATCATTATGATTGTAATAAGGTGGTATTCACCATAACACATCAAGTACTTTGTAATTTGTGCTGTTAAGAGAGTTTGGTGGATTTGAATTCATATGAAAAATCTACACACAAACACAACAAAAGTTAGCTAAGAGAGACTGAAGATGAAATAACGAGAACATGAATTTAGTTCCCAGAAGGTAAATTACTGTTTGTGATGGATTTGTTGATTTGGGTATCTCTGTTTGGTGAGGTCTGGTTATTTTGGGGGGCCTGAAAGGGTCAGACCTGTCAGGTGGACCCTCAGAGGAAAATTAACTTCTTGTGGCCCACCTGTTTCATTTTTGGGATGACGCCCACAAGGGTACACATTGGATACAGTAAACACAATTAAAGTTCACAGTGTGTAATTTGCAGACCCAAACAAAAATATTAGTCAAAATGATGAAGTCCAGAAAAGGTTATCACAAACACGTTGGTTCAGTGTTTGAACTGTTTTTACAGCAAACAGCGCAGTACTCAAATATAAAAAAAATAATAATAATAATAATAATAATAAATCAACTGTGCACTTTCTGAAATTGATGCTACTGCTAGATTTCTTCTCTTGTTTGCTGCTAAAAAGCTGGAGGTAAGTAGCTGAAGCTGAAGGGAGATAGCAGGTGGTACTTAGATTGTACAAAAGAGTTAAGAAAGTAAGGCCAAGAGTCTTTTGTTTTGAAAATCTAACATCTTTCTGAGCAGCGTTCATTTTCTAAAATCAGTTTAATTTAAACATGGGACTTAATGAACTAATGGGTCAAGTCATTGTGTTACCTCCATCTTTTATATACAGTTTATATGTTTCCACAAATTAAACCTCCCCAACACCAAAATTTTCAGTTTGGTTATTTTTGTTGGAGTAAATCCACTTTTAAACTGAAACATGAAAGCATCTCTGAGGCTGTCAGCATTACTGCCAGCTGAACCTCTCACAGGTGTACACAGGCGAGGGGTTGGGTGAAGCTCCCTTTATGGAAGGCTCGTGTAGTGAAAAAGGTGAAGCTCCTAGTTTTCTGCCTGCAGACTGAGGATTATCCACTGGGCCAGGGAAAGGCAAAGAAGCTCCCACACTGTAGAACGGACTTGTCTCCAGTGGGCACTGGCATATTGTTTTTTCCACAACCGTGTTTAAAAGGAAGAGAAGTTTATTACTCCAGAGGGTCCCATTGCAGGAAGAGGCATGGTGCGACTGGTGTGTGGGCTGAACAGTTTCATATAAAGAAAAAATACTTGTGTCAGATCATCACAGCCTGAATGTCTTCTGTTTGGCATCATTAGTTTTGGATCTACAAAGGCCTCAAGGACAGCCTCGCTGCTCGGTGATGTGCAGAGGCTCTTATCTTCACGAAGGCACAAAGAACTCTGTGGAAGGTTAAATCTCAGAATTTGATGACTATAGCTGGTGTGCCACTCAATTCTCCACTCCTTCATATCAAGTACTTTCATAATAAATATATCTACTGTGTGGCAAGACCTCCAAAATGTATTTATATATATTTTTTAATATCAGACTAGTATTCAGACACATGAAACATTTAATAAAACTGCACCCCAATAAAAGATTAAAAGGGCAACATTTATTCCAATTAACTAGTTGAACATCTGCAATAAATATAATTGAAATACAAATACAAGTGGTTTGCTTCCTCTGAGAGAGGAAGAGAAGATCTGAGGAGGTCTGGACGTGGTCGCTTACAGCAAGGAAAATATATTTAATAAGGTCGAGCACTCCCCAGGACTACACACACACACAAACACACACACAGCAAAGAAAAGCATACAGTCTGTGGAGGAAACGCCAGCATAAATACCACCAAACCCATCAAAAAAGGGGTGTGAAGCACAGGTGAGACTTCCAAACCTCAGAAACAGAAACGTCAGCTGTGTGACGACTGCTGTGGTCAACGTGCAGCTTGATAAAGGGAACAAAAATGTTCAAAATGATCCAAAAGTAAGAAGGTGAAAACATAAACAACAGCTACAGAGACAACAGCGTCAAAGAAATGTGCGTCAGACTGATTCAAACCGCTCAGCACAGAGATGCTGAAGCCACAGCAGGCTGATTACTTCATTATAAAGAAGTTTGAGCCTTTGTTACTTTATGTACATTATTAACACATGGAGCCAACTGATGGCACTGAAAATGGAGCAAGACATGAGGAGCTACAGAAGAGATGCCAGGGCTGCAAAGCTGAAACAAAGAGAAGCAGATATGAACATCTATTCCAGCTGCCATCATGGGGAATAAGATGGACAGGCTCGACTCCCGTGGGGCTTATGTGTAGCACAAATAAGAAGCTTTGTCATTGGTCAGATAACTGCATTAAAAATGCTCCAGAAGGCTCCAACACCACAAACATGGCCCAGAGATCCTGTTCAGGAATGCCAGTTACCTGAGGTGAAGCCTAGCAGACAGCTAGCAGCTCTCTTTGTCACTATCTGCCTGTTAGTCAAAGAGGCCACGCCCCTAATAAGTTCGGTTCAGGTCTGGAGAGTGGCTAGGCCACTCCAGGACCTTGAAATGCTTCTTATGGAGCCACTCCTTAGTTGCCCTGGCTGTGTGTTTCGGGTCATTGTCATGCTGGAAGACCCGGCCATGACCAAAATCTGGCGATACATGCCCCCATCCATCCTCCCTTCAATACGGTGCAGTCATCCTGTCCCCTTTGCAGAAAAGCACCCCCAAAGTATGATGTTTCCACCCCCATGCTTCATGGTTGGGATGATGTTCCTGGGGTTGTATTCATCCTTCTTCCTCCAAACATGGTGAGTGGAGTTGATACCAGAAAGCTCTATTTTGATCTCATCTGACCACATGACCTTCTTCCATGCCTCCTCTGGATCAGCCAGATTGGCCTTTGGTGAAATTTAATAATGGACATTTGCTGGCGTGAGCAATGGGACCTTGCATGCCCTGCACAATTTTAATCCATGATGGCACAGTGTGTTACTAATGGTCATCTTTGAGACTGTGGTCCCAGCTCTCTGCAGGTCATTGGCCAGGTCACCCCATGTAGCTCTGGGCTGATTCCTGACCTTTCTCAGAATCATCCTTACCCCGTGAGGTGAGATCTTGCAGACTGAGGAAGCTTGACAGTCATCTTTTGGTTCTTCCATTTTCTATTATTGCACCAACAGTGTTGCCTTCTCGCCAAGCTGCTTGCCTATTGTCCATGTTTAGCCGCATGTTCTCCTTGAATCGCTGGCTGTCTGAGTGGTGTCCAAAAAATGACGTGGGCTTCATAGATAACTGGCAAAGTTTCTGGGGAAAACCTGGTCTTGTTAGGAGAGACGGCATCCATCCCACTTTGGATGGAGCAGCACTCATTTCTAGAAATCTGGCCAAATTTATTAACCCTCCTAAAAACTGACTACCCAGGGTTGAGACCAGGAAGCAGAGTTGCAGTCTTACACGCCTCTCTGCAGCTTCTCTCCTCCTGCCATCCCCCCAAAACCCCATCCCCATAGAGTCGGTGCCTGCTCCCAGACCACCAAAAACCAAAGCTAAAATCAGCAAAAAGCTATTTAAGCATAAAAATTCAAAAACAATAAATAATACAGCTTCATCAACTGCACCAAAAAATAAAACAATTAAATGTGGATTGTTAAACATTAGGTCTCTCTCTTCCAAGTCCCTATTAGTAAATAATTTAATAATTGATCAACGTATTGATTTATTCTGCCTTACAGAAACCTGGTTACAGCAGGATGAATATGTTAGTTTAAATGAATCAACACCCCCGAGTCACAGTAACTGTCAGAATGCTCGAAGCACAGGTCGAGGAGGAGGATTAGCTGCAATCTTCAATTCCAGCTTATTAATTAATCAAAGACCCAGACAAAGTTTTCATTCTTTTGAAAGCCTGACTCTTAGTCTTGTCCATCCTAATTGGGAAAATCAAAAACCTGTTTTATTTGTTATTATCTATCGTCCACCTGGTCCTTACTCAGAGTTTCTGTCTGATTTCTCAGACTTTTTATCTGATTTAGTGCTCAGTTCAGTTCAAAATAATTATAGTGGGTGATTTTAACATCCATGTAGATGCTGAGAATGACAGCCTCAACACTGCATTTAATCTATTGTTAGATTCAATTGGCTTCTCTCAAAATGTAAAGGAGCCCACCCACCACTTTAATCATACTCTGGATCTTGTCCTAACATATGGCATAGAAACTGAAGACCTAACAGTATTCCCTGAAAGCCCCCTCCTGTCTGATCATTTCTTAGTAACATTTACATTTACTTTAATGGATTACACAGCAGTGGGAAATAAGTTTTATTACAGTAGAAGTCTTTCTGAAAGTGCTGTAACTAAGTTTAAGGATCTAATTCCTTCATTGTTATGCTCTTCAGTGCCATGTGCCAACACAGTGCAGAGCAGCTACCTAAACTCTGCTCCCAGTGAGGTCGATTATCTCGTCAATAGTTTTACATCCTCACTGCGTATAACTTTGGATACTGTGGCTCCTCTGAAAAGGAAAGCTTCAAATCAGAAGTGCCTGACTCCGTGGTATAATTCACAAACGCACAGCTTAAAGCAGATAACCCGAAAGCTGGAGAGGGAATGGCGTCTCACTAAATTAGAAGATGCTCATTTAGCCTGGAAAAAGAGTTTGTTGCTCTATAAAAAAGCCCTCCGTAAAGCTAGGACATCTTACTATTCATCATTAATTGAAGAAAATAAGAACAACCCCAGGTTTGTTTTCAGCACTGTAGCCAGGCTGACAAAGAGTCAGAGCTCTGTAGAGCCGAGTATTCCTTTCACTTTAACTAGCAGTGACTTCATGGATTTCTTTACAAATAAAATTTTAGACATTAGAGAAAAAATTATTCATAAACATCTCAAAGATTATTCTTCATGTTCGGCTGCTTTCAGCACTGCTGGTATTTGTTTAGACTCTTTTGCTCCAGTTGATCTTTCAGAGTTAACTTCAATAGTTACTTCCTCCAAACCAGCAACATGTTTGTTAGATCCCATTCCTACTAGACTGTTCAAAGAAGTCTTTCCAATCATTGATGCTTCAATCTTAAAAATGATCAATCAGTCTTTATTAGTTGGCTATGTACCACAGACCTTCAAGGTGGCTGTAATTAAACCTCTGCTTAAAAAGCCATCACTTGACCCAGCTGTCTTAGCTAATTATAGGCCAATCTCCAACCTTCCTTTTCTCTCAAAGACTCTTGAAAGAGTAGTTGTAAAACAGCTAACTGATCATCTGCAGAGGAACGGTTTATTTGAAGAGTTTCAGTCAGGTTTCAGAATTCATCACAGTACAGAAACAGCATTAGTGAAGGTTACAAATGATCTTCTTACAGCCTCTGTAGACTCCAATTTGTTCATGTAAATGGGGAGTCTTCTTCACACACTAAGGTTAATTATGGAGTTCCACAGGGTTCTGTGCTAGGACCAATTTTATTTACATTATACATGCTTCCCTTAAGCAGTATTATTAGAAAGCACTGCATCAATTTTCATTGTTATGCAGATGATACTCAGCTTTACCTATCAATGAAGCCAGATGACACACATCAATTAGTTAAACTGCAGGAATGTCTTAAAGATATTAAGGCCTGGATGACCTCTAATTTCCTGCTTCTAAATTCAGATAAAACTGAAATTCTTGTTCTCGGCCCCACAAATCTTAGAAACATGGTGTCTAACCAGATACTTACTCTGGATGGCATTACTTTGGCCTCCAGTAACACTGTGAGAAATCTTGGAGTCATTTTTGACCAGGATATGTCCTTCAATGCACATATTAAACAAATATGCAGGACCGCTTTTTTGCATTTGCGCAATATTTCTAAAATTAGAAACATCCTTTCTCAGAGTGATGCTGAAAAGCTCATTCATGCATTTATTACTTCTAGGCTGGATTATTGTAATTCATTATTATCAGGCTGTCCTAAAAGCTTCCTGAAAAGCCTTCAGCTGATCCAAAATGCTGCAGCTAGAGTACTGACAGGGACTAGAAAGAGAGAGCAGATTTCTCCCATATTGGCTTCTCTTCATTGGCTCCCTGTTAAATCTAGAATAGAATTTAAAATCCTTCTCCTCACATACAAGGTCTTGAATAATCAGGCACCATCTTATCTTAAAGACCTCATAGTACCATATCACCCCAACAGAGCACTTCGCTCTCAGACTGCTGGCTTACTTGTGGTTCCTAGGATACTTAAGAGTAGAATGGGAGGCAGAGCCTTCAGCTTTCAGGCCCCTCTTCTGTGGAACCAGCTTCCAGCTTGGATTCAGGAGACAGACACCCTCTCTATTTTTAAGATTAGGACTAAAACTTTCCTTTATGATAAAGCTTATAGTTAGGGCTGGATCAGGTGACCCTGAACCATCCCTTAGTTATGCTGCTATAGGCCTAGTCTGCTGGGGGGTTCACATAATGCACTGTTTCTCATTCACCTTATTTACTTTGTTTATACTCCACTCTGCATTTAATCATTAATTGATATTAATCTCTGGCTCTCTTCCACAGCATGTCTTTCTCTCCCCTCAGCCCAACCGGTCGCGGCAGATGACCCCCCCCTCCCTGAGCGTGGTTCTGATGGAGGTTTCTTCCTGTTAAAAGGGAGTTTTTCCTTTCCACTGTCGCCAAGTGCTGCTCATAGGGGGTCGTTTTTGACTGTTGGGTTTTCTCTGTATTATTGTAGGGTCTTTACCCACAATACAAAGCGCCTTGAGGCGACAGTTTGTTGTGATTTGGCGCTATATAAATAAAATTGAATTGAATTGAATTGAATTGAATTGTGTAGGTCTACAATTTTGTCCCTGGTGTCCTTGGACAGCTCTTTGGTCTTGGGCATGGTGGAGAGGTTGGAGTGTGATTGATTGAGTGTGTGGAGAGGTGTCTTTTATACAGGTAACGAGTTCAAACAGGTGCAATTAATACAGGTAATTAGTGCAGAATAGGAGGGCTTCTTAAAGACTAACAGGTCTGTGAGAGCCAGAATTCTTGCTGGTTGGCAGGTGATCGAATACTTATTTCATGCAAAAATGCTAATTATTTAAAAATCATACAATGTGATTTTCTGGATTTTTTCCTTTAGATTCTGACAGTTAAAGTGTAGCTACAATAAAAATTACAGACCTTTCCATTGTTTGTAGGTGGGAAAACTTGCAAAATTGGCAGTGTATCAAATACTTATTTTCCCCAGTGTACCATGACAAAATCAAAGACAACAAGACATGTTTACTGGACAGACGTGTTTTAACTGGAGAGGTCGTATCAATATATTGGTTTAATGCTGTTAACAGGCCAAATAAAAGTGATCTGTTGAAAGAAGACACTGAGAAATAACAGTTTTCTGTTTTTTTTTTTTCTTTTTGAGTGAGAAAGAAACCTCGGCCGATGTGAACCACCAAAACTCAAAGGCAAATAAAGGCGGAGTCTCAGCCAGCATGATAAAGTGGTCAAAGAGGAAAAACAGGCAAAGAGGTGCCGTAAAAACACTCGGAGGAGGAGGAGGAAGGATGAAGTCGTTTTAGAGTTCAAACCCACAAACATGCCTGAAGAGCTGAAGGGAGGCGAGCACGTCGCTGCTCCTCTCCTCAGCTGCTCCACCCCAGCGAGCTTCTCCTCTCACCTCCCCTGCTGAGAAGTCAGCTTTCATGTTCTTTTCAAAGTCTCAGGTAGTATTACCCAGGGCAACCCTGACAGAGCCCGGGGCAAAGGCAGCGCTCGCTCCATACCTGCGAACACACACGCGCTCGGTGCAACGCACGCACGCCATTACCCAGGCATCAGTGCTGCTCTCTGCCTACCCACCCACGCACTGCCTGCACACACACAATAAGACACACTTTGATTGTCTCCACGCTGTGGCTGTCATTAAGACTCATTAAGGGGGATGGTTTTATTGAAGGCGGCCGTGTTGAGGCATCCGCTGAATTATTCATTTTCACCACACGCACGCACACACACACACACACACACACACAGCATGGAGATGCAGGAAGCTGGAGCAGACTAAAGAGAGAGAGAGATGCAGCCTATATAGGTCACTTCCTCCTCCACCCACATCACTCAGAGAAGTGGAACTGGAAGGCAGGAGGGAGGGAGATGGAGAGAGAGGCTTATTATAGCAGGCGCTCACACACAAACACTGAAACAGGGAGGCCATGGAGATAAAGAGGCGCACCTCAGAGAGTCGACTGTCGCTGCCATGAATGAAGCTTCAGCGTAGCACTAATTCACTGAGGGAGGCAGGGAGCGGTGTTTAGAAAGGCTTCACTGTTGAATAACGTGTTTCCTGGACGTCTGCTATAAAAATGGTCTCACCTCATCTGCTGCAGGTCTTTGTTGGACTTTCTAAGAAAGGCAGGTTTGTGTGACCATGTAACATTCTCGCTCTTGAAAACAGAAAAGGTCAAATCTGTACATGAAACACAGACTGCATATAAAAGATGGGCATACCCACTGTGATGTCACCTGTTGGTGTCATGTATGGCGAGCAGGGTGGACCCAAACGCAGAACTCCAGAGGCAAACTGAACTTACTGAACAGTGACTTTATTGTAGATAAGTGAAAGAAAGCAGGTGAATGGCACTGAAACAAAAACTCTAACAACAGGACAAAACCACACCTTCACGAGGGAGGACGCGACAAGGAACAGAGCGAACACGGGCTTAAATACACACAGGAGGTAATGCTGGGAAACAAGAAAGAGCTGGGGAACACAGGGCACAGGTGAACAGAATCTAACAAATTAAACAGGGGAAGCGAAACTAGACATGACACAGAGGGAGCACTGGACTATCAAACTAGAACAGGAAATAAACAAATGCAGACTAAACACAACATGAGGAAATAACATAGACAAGAGGCCAGTAACTAATAAATGAAAGACAAGAAAAGGATACAAAACCCTAACTAAACTCAAAACCATAACAAACTGACGACTGACATGAAAGAAACCAAATAAACATAATCAGAGATATAACAAAACATAACCAAAAGAACACAAAACTCTGGGCCACCGGCCCCGAATCATGACAGGTGGTTGGTGAAGTCCTATTAAAAAAGGCATTTTCACCATCGGCATCATGAAACCAGATGAAACAATCAAGGGGAGGATCTGACTGTGGAACAGTCTGAGGGACGTTACATACCAGGTTATTTCTCCTTTATGACTAATGTAGACCTGAGCATGGTGCAGCCTGCTTGTACCTGACCAGCCCACATGAGGTCAAAGGAAAATCAGGATTCAAATTTAAATAAGTGTACATCATTCAGTTTGTCCCACTTACTAGTTTATTTAGTAGTGACTTTGGGACGGTATGGATCTGACAGGGAAAAATGTTGGTTGTTTGAAGCAGATGTCCTCTCAGATAAAGTGACTGAAATAAACCTTCTTTGTATCATATTGTACAGCAGGAGGTTTTGTCTCAGTGCTAAAAATGACCCATGTTGTTGATGTCACACACAGTTTGTTGCACTTTTGGAGGAACATGAACTTGGTGACAGGCTATCACACCTATGTGGTAGCCTATGTCACCATAGGCTGTCAGGGGGCTCAGCCTGGGTGAGGTGTCTGGGACCCGAGGGTGGAAACCTGAGAGCTTTGTGAGAAGAAACACTTGGACATGGCAGAGCTCTCAGATGCAGAGTGGAAGGCAGATTGATGTGACTGTCCCTCACATTTCCACCTCAGACACTGAACCTGACATTAATACACTTGTTCAAGCCCAAAACAGACTAAATTTCTCTCAGTGAACAAGAAAAAAGAACTTAAAAACTGCAGAAAGAAGCCATTAACCTACAAACAGAAGCAACAGCAATTTGGCTAAAGTTGAAAGCCTTTGAAATTTTTCCAGAAAGATACACATTTTGTTCACAAATGTTTTTAGGAATGTTGATTAAATAGTAATAAAATGTTTTCCTGGTTCACATTTTCAGTGTAATTGTAACATCTACTCTTGCCAACAGTGGTTTATAAAGAGGTAAAAATTCATACTGAGCAGAACGGAGTTTCTCCACAACAGTCCCAGTTTCTCATGTGGCCCCTGTGGAACATTAATTGCCCACATCTGGTCTAACATGACCATAAATTCCAAAATGAACTTCATGTTTTATTCAGTCAGGCCTGACACCAGTGACTGAGACTATGAAGTCATCAGGAACGAGTTTACTGAGCTCAGAAATCCACTGAGCAGGAGGCTCATGTTCTCATAGACGTCTATCCAGTCACACTTCTTTTTACAGCCAGGAGAGTCGCCTCCTGCTGGACATTAGAAAGAATGCGGGTTTCGCGTTTCACAATTTTGAAAGAAAATAAACTGTAAATTAAATGTACTGAAAAATGTAAAAGATATTTTAAATGTGCATTTTCTGTCTTTATTACAATAATAAGGTCAATATTTCTTGCTTTGGCTTGAGTGGACCTCTCTTCTCTGTGGATTTTGTTTTTGCTGTTCTTTTATTTATTATATGTTTTTGCTGTTTTGATTGGAGACATATTGTCTATGTTTGCTGGGTAGTGAAGACTTAAAGGCATAAAGACCAGACTCCTCAGACCTGATGGAAGTGATCACCTTTTCACCAACCCCCTTCTGCACTAAACCCACAGTATGCATGGAGCTGGGTACACATTTAGATTTAGTTTGATCATATATTCCATCAAATATTCATAACGTACAATCAGGGTTAAATATGCATCTCATCATCACCATGTGGCTGCAGCAGGAAGAAGAAAGGAGAGCTAAGTGTTGTGGGTAAATGCACACTGGAGGCTAAAATAATTAAACTATGATGTTAATTATGGTTCACTACAGCGTGGCTCTTATTTCTGCTTCTCCAATCATGTTTTTAATGATGGGACTGTACTCACAAGTTTGCTGCTTAGATTTAAGGATTCAATGATATCATGACCCTAAAGAAAGGCATTAAAATAGCCTGCTTCCTTCCTGTGATGGCCCTCTTGACGTCTCCACCCCTCCCCCACCCGCCACCTCTACAGTTAGTCTCACTGCTGACCAGGTGAGAAGACAACTTAAGAGACTCCACAAAAACAAGGCTGCAGGCCCTGACGGGGTCTCCCCCAGGGTGCTTAAAGCCTGTGCCACCCAGCTTTGTGGAGTACTGCACCATGTCTTCAATATGAGCCTGGATCTTCAGAGGGTCCCTGTGATGTGGAAGACATCTTGCATCGTTCCGGTCCCAAAGATGCCGCGACCCAGTGACGTCAAGGATTACAGGCCAGTGGCACTGACTTCCCACTTAATGAAGACCATGGAGAGGCTCGTCCTGGATCAGCTCCGGCCCATGGTCCAGTCATTTCTGGACCCCCTCCAGTTCGCCTACCAGCCCCGCTTGGGAGTTGAGGACGCCATTATCTACCTGCTAAACCGAGTCTATGCTCACCTGGATAAGCCGGCCAGCACTGTGAGGGTCATGTTCTTTGACTTCTCAAGTGCATTCAACACCATTCAGCCTGCTCTTCTGGGTGATAAGTTGACAGCGATGCAGGTAGATGTCCCGCTTGTGTCCTGGATTGTTGACTACCTGACTGGCAGACCACAGTATGTACACCTGCAGCACTGTGTGTCTGACAGAGTAGTTAGCAACACTGGAGCCCCACAAGGGACTGTCCTCTCTCCCTTCCTCTTCACCCTCTACACCACAGACTTCAGCTACTGCTCAGAGACCTGCCATCTTCAATAGTTTTCTGATGACTCTGCAATAGTTGGATGTATCAGCAGGGGAGATGAGGATGAGTACAGGAGGACAGTGAAGGACTTTGTCACATGGTGCAAGCGGAACCATCTAGAGCTCAACGTGACAAAGACAAAGGAAGTGGTGGTGGACTTGAGGAAAGACAAGGCACCGGTGGCCCCTATGTCCATCGGAGGGGTCAGTGTGGACACCGTTGAGGACTACAGATATCTGGGAGTACACATTGACAACAAACTGGACTGGGCTAGGAACACTGATGCCCTATACAGGAAGGGCCAAAGTGGCCTCTATTTTCTGAGACGCCTGAGGTCCTTCAACATCTGCCGGACTATGCTCAGGATCTTCTATGTGTCTGTGGTGGCGAGTGCCATCCTCTATGCTGTTGCATGCTGGGGCAGCAGACTGAGGGCAGCAGACGCCAACAGACTCAATAAACTGATCCACAAAGCCAGTGATGTGGTGGGAGTGGAGCTGGATTCGCTTATGGCAGTGTCGGAGAGGAGGATGCTGTCTAAGCTGCAGGCCATTATGAACAATGGCTCCCACCCACTCTACAACACAGTGATGGGACACAGGAGCACATTCAGTGCAAGACTCATCCCACCAAAATGCACCACAGAGCGCCACAGGAGGTCATTTCTACCTGTGGCCATCAGACTCTACAACTCCTCCCTTAATAGGTGACATTGTGGTTCATCAGTGTCATTCACTTATCAGTATTCAATTGTACATAAAATTGTTTAAATTTCCATATACATTGTACATACACTATATACATTGTACATTGTACATACACTTATACATTGTACAAAAAAGGACTGTGCATATATATATAATGACACCTATTTAAAAATTTTTGCACTCACAATTTTCATATGTGTATAGTTTTAGATGTGTATATAGTCAAAATATCTCTTTAGTCTTTATACTTTTATGCCTTTAGTGTATGTTATTGTGTTTTAGGTTTACTCGTTTAAATGAAACGGTTGCAGCTGTAACAGTAGTAATTTCCCTTTGGGATCAATAAAGTATTCTGATTCTGATTCTGATTCTGAAAAACAGACCACCAGGAGGAACAGACCTCCAAAATTTGAAACCACAAAAGGAAAGAAGTTAAAACAACGTGAAAAATATTTGCATGAGAGTGCATCCTGGATTCAAATTGTTGTTGTCTGAGGAGTGGATGGGAAGGAGCGGCCTGCCTCCGGCACTTAACAGTGGGATTAACAGGAAGTGGAACTGCTTCGCCTGATCTGCTCTGGTTCCACCTGTAGAGGAAATGGAATCTTCCACCAGCAGTTTCCTTCCAGTAGGAATCTTCTGACTTGGACAAGCTCTTGTGGACATGATATTCTTACATTACGCCCAAACATTTCCTCTGTTGTGTGTGTTACGTGTTGGGCAATGAGCAGCATGGTTAGTCTCAGTATCTTTATCTATAATTCTTTCTGCTCTTTCAGCTGGCAGCTCTCCTGTTGGGGTTGTGCTTCTGTTCAGTCATTAAGCTCTGCAGACTCTCTTTTACCTGAAGGCTGCTTTGCATAGTTTTAGTTTAGTTATAAAAGTTTAGTTTAGTTGGAAATCCTGTCCTATACTTCATCTGAAAAAAACTTTCCATGAATTAAAATGATTTGTTTAATAGTAAAAACATTTGTGTCACATTGCATCAGTGATTCATTCATTTTCTAAAAAGTAAGAGCTGAGAAGACATCCTCCGAGCGTCCAGGGGTCTGATACATAAACAGAAGACATAAAACAGGTGAAAACAGTTAATAACAGAAAGTCCAAATACACTGAGATGAAACAGAAACTACCCTTCGCAGTAAAACAGGAAGTAACCAAAAGACAAAAACTCAGAGACAAGAACCCACTCGAGATGAGGAAACACTGAGGGAAGTAAACCGAGCCAAAGGTCACAAGAAAAATGATGAAATCAAAACCAGAACCAGAGCTCAAATGATTTCCAAACATTAAAAATTCCAGACAAAGACGATTCTGTGACATCATAAAGGAAAAAAATAAGATTCCTTGACGAGTTTCTGGTGACTTTAATGGAAGGAATCCTTTTTCTCTGAATATCCTGATTCGGATCCATTTTTAAACCTCAAATGTTCGTCACATGCCATCAACATTGCTGTTTTTAGTTGTATTGTTCTTTATTGAAACACAGAGCTGCTCCTTCATTTTCAGGTTGGTTTCTTTCCCTGTTTTGTCTGCTTGCGTGTTTTCTCTCAGGCTGTGGCGCTTTGAACTCTCAGGGCCGTAAATCTGTGACGTTACATGCACAGAGGCGCAGGCAGCTGAGATATGACAAAGATGCCTTTGAAGATGCAAACTATGCTGAATGACAGGTGAAAAAATAACCCTGCATTTAATCCCTGAGCTTTGTGCTACGAGAGTCTCTGACTAACGCAGACTGCACCAAACGAGGAAGAGGATGCGTTCCCGCCTCGTCACGAGGAAGATCTCTGGTTAGGTGGGATGCAGCAGGTTCTTCACATGTAAAACTTTCAGTCCTGAAGCAGAAAAATATATTTTATATGAAGTTTTTTTTTAATATCAGAGCAGCCTGTGCTGAGCAATCTCTCACTGAGAGCACTTTTCAGCATATAATAATGAACAGCATGCCAGGTCCATAATAATACTCAGCAATCAAGTGAAACCACCAAAGTTTGAAACTCCATCATTAATTCACCACGAGCTCAGTGTTCATGGAGCTCTGAGCTGGCCTAATTAGTTTTAATAGATTTCACAGAGCACCGTTTGACTGACACACACTGACATGTTCACCTGTTGGTTCACCTGCTAGTCACTGATCAGTCTGCAGGTGGGTATACATCGAGTTTAGGATGCAAGCTTTCTCCTTCGAAACAGGAAACAAACCAAAAGAACCCAAAGAACCTAAAGCAGTGTGCTGGGATGCTGCTCTGCAGGCAGCCTGACGTCAGCGTCCCCTGGGTCAGGATTTTTCTGGATTATTGCAGAAAATAAACTGAGTGTGGGGGGGAAAAGGTTTACAGTGCTTACACCCACTTGCCCCATTGTGAAGCATCGAGATAACCGTTTCCTGTGTCACCATCTTGGCATTTTAAAACTGAAAGTGATGAGCAGTTCCGACTAAAACCACTTCAAATGTTGATTGTTCTAAGACCCAGAAAAAAGATTGACAGCTTCATTAGCCAATGAGCAGTCCTGAAAACAAGTAACTGAGCCCGCAAACTCAGGAGGAACGTGTTTGCAGAGGTCAAGTTAACACTGGAGGTCCTTTTGCACCCAAAGAATCTCCTTTTCCCTTGATGATAGAGGTTAACAAGTGAAAAATCCCAAGTTCAAGACTGGTAGGAGACACAAACCCAGCCAAGTGGCGCTCCCAGGCCCGGCTAAATGGGAGGGTTGCGTCAGGAAGGTCATCCAGATCCATCCAGGTCCATCCACTGTGGTGACCTCGTGGGAAATAAGGAGCAGTTGAAAGCACCTTATTCTAGAGATAGCACAGGTATATTTATCTAAGCAAACATCAGAAATTTTGATATCCTTAAATTCAATATCAATTGTCAATAAGGCAGATATTGCATTGCAGTTAAAGAGTCCTGTCTAAACTAGAAAATAAAGTTAATCTTATGCATGAATACCAAGTTAGTTTGGATCAAAATGATTGGTGGGGGCAGTTAAGCAGTTAAGGTATATATATATATATATATATATATATATATATATATATATATATATAGACACACACGCGCGTGTATATTTTTAGAGATAATAGGGGGCATCTCAACAATCCGATCACTACTGATAGAATGATCAGCGACAGGAAGGAGCCGGAATCATAATGAAAACCATGAACAAAAGGCTCGCACCTCCTGTCATCCAGTTTCTCATTGGCTGTTCGGAGGAGGACAAATAGCAAACACACCTCTGAGTCAGGCTTCCAAAGGCAAAAAAGTGAGTGCGGCTATTTATGCTCGCTTGACAGGCAAACACGACGTGGAGACGAGCGTGTGTGTCTGCGTGTTCCTGTGCTCACAGGGGCAATATCACAGCAAAGGTTCACTGCTTCTCCCTGTCACCTGGGCTCCTCTGTCCTCACCTGATGTCTTGTCAGCAACCCAAATGTCAAGTGTGTGCATGTGTGTGTGTGTGTGTGTGTGTGTGTGTGTGTGTGGTCAACTGGGCAGAGAAGACAGATCTGGGTCAGGCAGCTCCCACGAGTGTGTCCGAGCGCTCTGCGGCGGATGACATGTCTGATATGAGCGAGTGAGCAAGGAGGAGAGAGAGAGCAGCATGACAGAGGAACAGCCGGGGGTCAGAGGAGGACACACACGCACACGCACTCCTGTAGCTAATCCACATGCATCAGTGCATCAGTGCTGTGACAGTCACGCAGTTGTGTGCGTGTGTGTGTGTGTGTGTGTGTGTGTGTGTGTGTGTGTGTGTGTGTGTGTGTGTGTGTGTGTGTGTGTGTGTGTGTGTGTGTGTGTGTGTGTGTGTAGCAGAGTGGTGGAGAAAGCCTGTGTTCTGCAGGTACCGTGCAGAATACAGTATGTTAGCTGTTAGCTCACACGAGAAAAAGGTACAACCACATTTATTCACATGAATGAACCAACCAGGAGCCGAGGCTGAAGTGAGAGCCGGGGAGATCGTTTCTGGCAAAGCTGAGACAAAGAAGGGAGCAGAAGTCTCTGCTTAATAATCAGAGCAGGAGTGGAAATTCAGGATGTGTGTGTTCAAAATGAACCATTATGCAGCTGCAGCATTACATTTGTTTTTGGACTGCAGCAAATTTTTCATACTGTTGGTGGTCGTTTTTGGAGGGCCAAACAACAAAGACACCAACACCAAACAGAAGACACTGCACACTGAGTCAGGTGGAGATGCACAATATGCTGAACTGAGCATGCTCAGTCTGGATGGCTTCCCATAGTAGTAACTCCTTTTTTCATGGGTCTCCAGTGCAAGAACTGAACTGTCAGAGTTTGTAGAACTCACTTTCCAGACTTTTTTTTTTTTAATCTCCTGCTGCAGTAGGAGAGCATCAGGGGACACACAGTGATGGGCCCAGACAGAAGTTCATTTTGATCAGTAAAGCACTTTAACGCCAGTGCAAACAGCAGTAAACCCTCAGACATGTAAACAACAATGTTAGCCTTAAAAATGGAACAAAACACAACAGAATGAACCAGGCTTTATTGACCTCATATGTGTCAGGGTAAATGCGACACAACGTTGACTCATCAGTCTCCAGTTTCCCCTCAACGGGCCACTAGACATCTGCTGTACAGTGAAGAAATGTGAGGGGAAAAGAGAAGAGGCTAAAACAGGATTGGAAGAAAATAAAAGACCACAGCAAGATGTGATGATGAGCTGCTGGACCTGTTAGCTGTGGGAATACAAACTCATCCCAAGGTAATGTCCAGATCTGCTTGGTCCAAAAGTGGTTTACATCTCCTGACTAGGAACACCTGGGTGTCCCCTTTGGAGAGGTGGGGGAGAGGGAGGTGCTTTTATATGCATTCATCAAGATTTTGTACATATGTAAGATTTCTATGTTTTAACATTTCAGATCAAATCCAAAACTTTAAAGATCAATAGACAGACCTCTGAGTGAGGTGAAAGTTTCTTGATTCTTGTTGGACAGGTAAATAAGCAGCAATACTTTACAAAAATTGCTTTTGAGGCAGAAGAAGAATGTTACAGGTGGAAATCAAAAGAAAGTCGGTCCATCAATCAGCCCATCCCCTCACTTGAAGCAGCAGCAGAATTATTTTGTAAAAGCAAAGAAAATGGAACAAAAAATATAGTCTTTAAAATCAGATCAGCCCGGATGGAGTCTATGTTGAGCGATCCCTCACTGAGCGCTTTTCAACACATAATAATGAATGACACACCAGGTCGTGGAAATAATACTCAGCAATCAGCTCAAACCACCAAAGTTTTGAAAATCCATCATTAATTCACCATGGGCTGAGCGTTCATGGAGCTCTGAGCTGTGCAGCTCTGGCTAAATTGGTTTTAATGGATTTCATGGGGTGCCGTTCGTGGGCTGTTTGATTGACAAAGAGGTTTGAGAGTTGCCATAGCCCCTGCTCCCGCTCTGTCCCCGAGCTATGCACCATTGATCAAACACATACAAAGTGTCACTCTGTATTGCCGGGATGCCAGTGACGGACTCAGCAGTCACTTCAATCATTAGTCAATCAGCCTCACATCCAAAAGCTGAGGTCACAAAGTGAAGCACGAGGAGAATATTGCTTGTATTTCCAACTGGTTCAAGGTGAAAAGAAAAATCATTTAAACATGCTAAATGCAGCATTTTTGAGTGTGTGTGTATTAAATGCTTTTTTATTGCCATTGATTTATAAAAGGAACAAAAACATATAGCCTCAAGTAGTATTTTTTAACAAAACAATACTAATGTTAATGTGCTTGGTACCAGGTAGTTTGGGCATGGTAGAGTAAAACAGTGGCATTCCATCAGGGCAAGCAAGACAGGCAGTGCTTGCCCAGTGAAATCTAAAAATAGACATCAATTCAAACCTCTCCCTTGCCTTGCATCTCACACAGTGTTCTGTCATAAAGCTCCTCTTAAATCAGCATCCTCCCATCAACCTGATTTTCACTGAATCAGCATTGAACACTGATGGTGATTCTTCATCACTGTTGTGCACCATTGATTAATTATTAAATTAATAGTGAAACAGAATTGACACCATTGCTAAAGATCACCAGGACTTCAGTGGTATTTCAACTGCTATTAAACACTGCTAATTACTATAAATACTTCATAATATTGTACTTCTTTATCTACTGCCAGGATCAATGTTGTAGTTATGTTGATTAAATATATATTCAACCTAACTATTAAACCACCTGTTGCAGGGCCAACACAGAGAGACAGACAACTATTCACACCTATGGGCAATTTAGAGTGACCAATTAACCTAACCCCAGTAACTGCATGTCTTTGGACTGTGGGAGGAAAGCCACACAGACATGGGGAGAACATGCAAACTCCACACAGAGGCCAAGGTGGAATTGGACCCAGACCTTTTAGATGTCATTCTAGCTGTGAGGCAGTAGTGCTTACCACCGCACCACTGTGCTGCCTATAATGATCATTGCAACTTTCATAAATCTCTGTATCACTGCATATAATGTTGACAATATAGATACAATTGGTTAAAAATTAATTTTGCACAATTACAAAATAAGTGAATGCTTCACTGCAGTATTTATAAAGGAGATCGCTGAGGTGCAGTAATGTCTTCTACCACAAGATCATCTCAGTCAACCATAAATCAGGGATTTTTCAACACAGATGTACCACTGCAAGAGGGCTGCAGAGGAACAATCCAAGTAATAATAGCTTTAACCGCACACCTGTGCTAGGTTGCAAAACTTGAGCAATGCATGACAAGCTGAAACGCCACCAAAGTGCAACTAACGCCAGCAGATGTTGCTATGATGGCACCATCGATGGGTATAATGGACCTACAACGCTCCAAGGGGAAGAAGTTGTTTTATGGGGTTTTACTAATGTTTAAGTTGCAATCTAAGAAAAAGTCATCCTTCTTTATGTTCAGTGACAATAAATTAAGCAAATGCTGTCTTATGTCAAGTAAAAAGGAAAAAAAGAGGTAGAGGAATATTTTAGTTGCGGTAATTCGCCAGATATAAAAGGTGTTAGTGGGCGATGTCTCTGCGTGATTATGTGACATCATCCTAAATAATGTGTATGAGTGTTAAATGTGTAACAGTAACAGACAACCTGCATATGGACCTGAAGAGTAGCTGCAGAAATCTGCAGAGCTGCATGGCACTGTTTAATAAAGAGGAGCAGAGACTTTGACAGTAAATGGTTCATAATGGTGGCGGAATCTCATCACCTTTTACATTCAGTTAGTTCTGTTGATTTTTAACCTTGCGCAGACCTCTGCCTCCGCAGATGTACATGCATTAGCAGACCCGACTCCCCCTGAGCAACACGACATCCACGCATGACACAATCATTTCATTGAAACATACAAGCAAGCAGTTTTCTACAAATTCTGCCCTCCAACCCACCATCAAATAATCCAATCCAACATTCAACCTATGACCCGTGATGTCCTTCAACAACAACCAGCTCTTAATCTCCATGGAGACACCACGAGGGCATGGGGGAGCGAGTGTCGGCACTGGACATGAGAAATGAGCGCAATTACGGCATTTGAGAGGTAATTACATGTGCGTTGTGGTAGCGAGGGCCCATAAATAACCCTGGATCCACTCCGTGTGCTTGTTCGATAATTGAAGAACAGCAAGGTGGGAAAAGGGAGGTGGGCACACGCCACACTGCTATAGCTCATCATCCATTGTGGTCTCTTTCACCCCAGAAGAAAGGAGGGTCGGTCAGGCAGACAAAGCCGAACAATGACAAGCACCAAGAAAACAAGCCTGCTGAGAGTGCTCCTAACAGCAGGCTGGAGGGGAAAAAGGGAGAAAGAACCTGGAGAAAAAAACTTTGCAGCCTTTAATATAAAGATTTTCAATGAGGTGTAGAAATATATAACAGAAGTGTCTGTGTAGCTTCTCAGCCATCCAGTTCAAGTTGGTCTGAAGCATTTAAGTCGAAGGCAGCTGGACGTCTTTTAGGTTCTTGAGGACATTTCACTTCTCATCCAATGGGCTTCTTCAGTTCTAAAGCCTGATGGAGAGACCCATTTATTTACCCTCGAGTGGAGGTGGTCTCAACATGTTCCACCTTACCATCATGTGAGTTTTTAAGATCACAAGGGTCAAGGTGTGAATGGTGGTTGAATGGGATGTCAGGACTGCTTTCTAGGTGGCTGATAGATGGTGCTGTAGGCCACCACCTCAACGTTGGTGGCCTATTTGGACATAGATGGCCTCCTTTACTCCTCTCTCAAACCATCTGTCTTGTCTTTAGCCACTAAAACACATCCTACCAAAGTCCAGAGAGATTTAAAGTGTTGGGAAACCTACAGTATGCCACAGCGGACCGTAGGGTGGGTCACCCAGACAAAGCTTAACAATGACAAGCACCTTCAGGTCTGCCCAAGAGTGCTTCTAACAGAAGGCTGGAAGGGAAAAGGGTTCAGAGAAATGGAAGAACAGACTTTAGGTACTAATACACATCCTGCCAAGGTCCAGACAGACAGACACAGTGGACTGTGAGGGCTTCCTTCTAAACCTAAATACAGACTCCTCCTGTAATTTTGATGGCTTAATAGTCTCAGTTCCAAAGCAGTTTATCTTCTCCAGAAGCGATTGGATGGTAAATAAGTAGCTTACGGCACACATAGGGGCTTTTCCCTGACTACAGGGTGGTTGTCAGTGTTAAGTAGCTATCCTTGCACGCTCTGAGCTAACATCAGAAGAGATGGGACCGTGTTTCATTGGCGCTAAGAGCCTGAGAGCACACCAACAAAGAGCTCCCAGCAGCTCGGTGCGAGTAGGTTAGCGTTTAACAGATTTCTTCTCCTTGTACAGTAAATCCCTGCACATTTCAAACCCTTTGTTTATTTTTAGTCCTCCACAGGCTCATCTCTGGGTTTCAGAAGCAGTGCAGGGAACACAGGTCTTTTGCCCTGCAATGGAAAATAATCATCCTCAAGTTCCTTCGAGTTGCGTGCAGCTCAGGATTCACACTGAACCGTTTTTAAAAACACACACATAAATGCTGGATCTGCATGAGCATCAGTAAGCTCAACATAAACCCCCTCGAGGACCACACTTGGCCTGCCTTTCCCTCTTCTTCTGTACACACAAATAATCCTGAACGTACACTTCTCTCTCCCGTGGGCGCCGTCGTCAGACCTCTGAAGTCTCCTTTCTCCTGCTTTCCTTCAGTCTGTCTTTGCTTCCTTTCACCGTGTTTGTGCATAATTTTCATTTCAAGGGGTCACATAAATTCTCTTCCATGCAAATGAGTCGAACTCTCAAAGGTAATAATCACCTGAAACACCCGCTCGTGCTCACGCTCATAAACACACACAAACACCCCAGGTGGCATCATATTGCATTGCTGACATGAATAAATAATTAAATGAAATCTCATTTTTTTAATTTCAATTCCACAGCAGCTAAATCTAATTCCGCCTCCACCCTTTGAGGACGGGCGCCCGGGTGACCCTCAGGTGCAATTACCTCCATTCAAGGCAAACACTTGTGTTTTAGAAGTATTTCCTGTTTAAGATGTGACATATGAAGCAGCCGCCATCATCCATGGTATTTACAAAAAGAACAAAGACATGCAGACATTATGTCTCTGTGGCATTTTCCTCATCAGTTTCAATGCAAAAGCTTCAATAATTTTTCTACACAGTGCATCCTCACAGTAAAAAATATATTTCTGAAGTAAATCCAGAGAAAACAGCGTCCTGTTTCCCAGCATCATAAATATTTCAGTCGTTTTCTCTGTTTGGTGCATTTGCCTTCCCGAGCGAGTGCACTAACACGCGTGAGGCTGCTGGCAGCCACAACAACACTGTCACGTCTTATCAAGGTCAAGAGGGTCACGACCCGAGGAGGCCCGGGTGGCTGGCACGTACACTGCCCCCATCATGTGACCTGCGGTGATGCCACATGAAGCTGCAGTTCTCTGTTGGTGTACAGAAGCAGCCTGTGGAGCTTCAGGATGGGAGATCACAGTCACTACATCTAAACCACAATTCCAATTAGATACTTTACATTTAATACAAACTACGCAGCATTTATTAAAAGCTTTCTTAGTGCCAATAAGTGAACAGACCTGCTTAATTCTTCTTGCCATTCATTCAACAAAATGCTTCCTCAGAGTTTTTGGTCCATGTTGACATGATAGCATCACACTGCTGCTGCAGATTTGTCGACTGACTCCATGATGAGAACCTTCTGTTCCACCACACGCCAAAGATGCTCTGTTGGACTGAGAAGGCCATATGAGTACAGTGAACTCATCAATTCAATTCCCATTAAAAAAGACAGATTGATCATATTTAAGTTTGAAGCATTGATTAATATAAAGACTTCTTTGAACAGTCTAGTAGGAATGGGATCTAAAAGACATGTTGGTGGTTTGGAGGAAGTAACTATTGAAAGTAACTCTGAAAGATCAATCGGAGAGAGAGTCCAAATAAATATGAGCAGAACTGAAAGTACTCAAACATGAAGATAAGTCTTTGAGATGGTTATGAATATTTTTTTCTCTAATGTCTAAAATTTTATTTGTAAAGAAATCCATGAAGTCACTACTAGTTAAAGTGAAAGGAATACTCGGCTCTACAGAGCTCTGACTCTTTGTCAGCCTGGCTACAGTGCTGAAAACAAACCTGGGGTTGTTCTTATTTTCTTCAATTAATGATGAATAGTAAGATGTCCTAGCTTTACGGAGGGCTTTTTTATAGAACAACAAACTCTTTTTCCAGGCTAAATGAGCATCTTCTAATTTAGTGAGACACCACTCCCTCTCCAGCTTTCGGGTTATCTGCTTTAAGCTGTGCGTTTGTGAATTATACCACGGAGTCAGGAACTTCTGGAGCCTATCCTGGCTGTTGCTGTGAAATCCATTATGTACATGTAAATGTTATTAAGAAATGATCAGACATGAGCGGGTTTTCAGGGAATACTGTTAAGTCTTCAGTTTCTATGCCATATGTCAGGATAAGATCCAGAGTATGATTAAAATGGTGGGTGGGCTCCTTTACATTTTGAGAAAAGCCAACTGAATCTAATAACAGATTAAATGCAGTGTTCAGATCATTTTCAGCATCTACATGGATGTTAAAATCACTCACTATAGTTATTTTATATGAACTGAGCACTAAATCAGATAAAAAGGGAGAAATCAGACAGAAACTCTGAGTAAGGACCAGGTGGACGATAGATAATAACAAATAAAACAGGATTTTGAATTTCCCAATTAGGAGGGACAAGACTAAGAGTCAGGCTTTCAAAAGAATGAAAACTTTGTCTGGGTCTTTGATTAATTAATAAGCTGGAATTGAAGATTGCAGCTAATCCTCCTCCTCGACCTGTGCTTCGAGCATTCTGACAGTTACTGTGACTCGGGGGTGTTGATTCATTTAAACTAACATATTCATCCTGCTGTAACCAGGTTTCTGTAAGGCAGAATAAATCAATACGTTGATCAATTATTAAATCATTTATTGCAGGGACTTGGAAGAGAGAGACCTAATGTTTAATAATCCACATTTAACTGTTTTACTCTTCGATGCATTTGAGTATGCTATATTGTTCTTTCTTTGTGAATTTTTAATGCTTATATAGTTTTGGTTTGTTTTTTGTTGGGCTGGAAGCAGGCACCGTCTCTTTGGGGCAGGAGGACAAAAGCTGCTGAGAGATGTGTAAGACTGCAACTCTGCTTCCTGTTCTCAAACCTGTATAGTCACTTTTTTTTGGGGGGGGGGGGGGTTAATAAATTCAGCCAGATTTCTAGAAATGAGAGCTGCTAAGTGAGATGGATGCCGTCCCTCCTAACAAGGCCAGATTTTCCCCTGAAACTTTCCCAAAAAATAAAGCCCATGTTGTTTTTTTGGACACCACTCAGTCACCCAGTAATTCAAGGGGAACAGACGGCTAAACAGCAGCTAAGCTACCTTGGTCAGGGGCCTGGCTAGCTACAGGATTTTCAGGGTGTGGAGCCGGGTCTCCAATTCACTCAACATACCCTCCACAGCTACAAACAGGCTGCATTTGTTACAAGTACCCTTACTGGAGGCCAAGGAGCATGTTCAAGAGCATGTCCAAGAAACCCTTCTTGAACCAGTCTAGTCCACCAAGTCTTTGTGACATGGTGTGTTAACCTGCTGGAAGCAGCCATCAGAAGATGGTTACACTGTGGTCATAAAGAGATGGTCAGCAACAACACCCAGGTAGGCTGTGGTGTTTAAATGATGCTACTAAGGGGCCCAATAGTGTGCCAAGAAAATATCGCCCACACCATCACCCCATCAGCAGCCTGAGCCACTGATATTAGGCAGGAGGGATCCATGCTTTTATGCTGTTTACTCCAAATTCTGACCCTACTATCTAAATGTGGCAGCAGAAATTGAAACTCATCAGGCCAGGCAACATTTTTTCAATCTTCTATTGTCCAGTTTTAGTGAGTCTATGTGAACTGTAGCCTCAGTTTCCTGTTCTTAGCTGACAGGAAGGGTACCTGGTGTGATCTTTGCTTTGTAGCCCATCTGCTTCAAGGTTGGAACTGTTGTGCATTCAGAAATGCCCTTCTGCAGACCTTGGTTCAGATGAGCTCCTTTCAATCAGCTCGAAGCAGTCTGGCCATTCTCCTCTGACATCAACAAGGCATTTCCTCTCAGAGAGCTGCTGCTCACTGGATATTTTCTCTTTTGTGGACCTTCTCTGTAACCACAGAGATGGCTGTGTGGGAAAATCCCAGCAAATCAGCAGTTTCCAAAACACTCAGACCAACAACCATGTGAATTAGACATTTGCTTAATTAAGTGGCTAACAAAGTGGCTGGTGAATTATATGATTATTTTTTTAGGACTCCAATGATATGAATATATATTCTGCAAGAATATGAAGATTTATAAAGGATGAATCATTCTTCTGTCAGCTGTTCAGTGTTAGAGCATCATGAGAAATGAACCATGATGCTCTAAAAATGTTTCTTGGTCAAATCATGCTCAAAACTTCATAAATACAAAGTGGAAACTGAATTGTACTCATTTTGATCTGTTAGGAAGGAGAAACTCTTTAATACAGTTTGGGAAGAGATCAAAGTGAGAGGAGAGATTATTTCAAGTGAAACTTAACCAGACCCAAAGCTGTTTCTGCTCTGTTTGCACCCAGAAGGACATCATTTTAATAAAAATGAACAAACACCAGTGAACCTCATTTTTTTAAATGCCTAAGAGCCAACAGCACTGACTGGAAACAGGAACAGATGCACTGAAGGACAAATAAAAAGCATTCAAAATGGTTTGGGGGAGCTTTTTGAAGTCAGAGTTGTTTTTCCTGTGATTTGTGAATTGATGAAGATTTTTCATCTTTTGTGACTTTGTGCGTTTTGTTTGTAGGAAGGAGCAGTCTTTGGTTTATGTAAAAATCTAAACTGGATTTAATAAATTGTTGCAAAGGAAGAAGGAAACACTGAAACAGCACAGTGACAAAAGTACTCGTTGATTACCCGACGCTACCTTGCGTCTTCGTGATAAAGACGTGATGAGCTTTGGATTTTGTCTGCTCTTTGGATCCTCAGAGCTCCGTCAGGTTTGATCTGCAGAAACTCTCAGATACGTCAGAGATGTTGGTTGGGTTCAGGGTTAGGTCTGGTCCCACTGGAAGCTGAACCCTCAGATCAGTTTGATGTCCTGAACGCTCTGGAGCAGGTTTTCATTGAGGATCTCTCTGTTTAGCTTTTTTATATTTTTTTTATGGATGCACAGATATCCTCCTACTTTGGTGTTCATTAGAGATACACACTGAGACTGTGGGGGAAGACAGAGAGCTCACATGAATTATTTTGCCGGAGGCAGAAAAGCTTCTGAAATCTTAGATTTATTACAAGAGCGTGGATTTAAGGAAAATGATCTCCAAAAAATAAAAGATGAGCTGGAGATGTTCTGATAGAAAGCTGTGGCTTAGAAATAGGGTACAGTAAGAAACCATTTCTGTAGAATCTACAGCAGTTATTGGATATAATAAATGTACATATATGTTCCAGGGCAGTAAAAGGTTCATATTTGCATCATTCCTTCAAGATTTGAAGCTTCAGTATCAGAAGACGTTCTGTGCTAAACATGGGACTGATTTATGGGAGGTGGTGATACGTCCCTTCCACTCTCCAGTTTGACGTTACACACTTTGACTTGAACCTTCCCATGCTGCATAAACATGTCATTGGTACTTTTTGGTCTCATACAAATGAATGAATCCAGGTCCCGTTGGTCGCTCGTTGTCAGGAGGCATCTGTGTCGTGGCCTTTTCGGGATCAAAGGGCGTGGCCGACCACTTGGTGTCTTCTGTGGGCGATGGTGGTGTTTGTTTTGTTGGTGATGTGACTGCAGTATCGGCTCCCCAGCTGAAAGATGCTGACCTTCTTGTTGATACTTGCTGATGGTCGCATAGATAGATGTAAGCAGGTGGAGCTTGATCTGATAACACCTGGGAGAACAGCCACACTGATCATTGTGTTGGAGCTGGAAGAATTTGGACTGTTTTTAACCATCAGTGGTGCCTCAGAGACAGAAATGGTCTGAAAAAGAGGCTTAACTGTGAAAATGCATGTGAGGTGTGTGTGCGTGTTTTAGAGGGAAGATGTTGGTGGGTACTGACAGATTTCGGCTTCACTCACCAGTTGACATCATGTGTTCTTGGCCGGGAAAACGCTGTAGGCTGCAGACAGCAGCTGAATATGATGCAGGTTATTCACGCTGTCAGCGCGGATCCCGATCTGCACATCGACTATCGATGCATCACAGTTAATGTAATTTGTCGTGGGCATACTAAAAAGGTGCTGTCATCGATTCGCATGCAAACACTCAGCGGTTATTAGCAGGAGGATTGACTGATGGGTCAAAAAGCTGCTTTCATAATTTCATACTTTGTCACACACGCTGGTCGCCCTCACACGTCTGCCTGTGACAGGAAGGAGAAGACGACGTGTGACACGGGGAAGAGTCAGCGCTCGCCGTCCCTCTGCAACTCCACCCTGATCCCTCTTCTTCTTAATAATTGACTGTAGGGTAACAAGGGCGGTGTGTGTGTGTGTGTGTGTGTGCGCGCGCGCACGTCTGTGTGTGAGCAGCTTCTCTGATTAGATGGATGCATAAATTCAGTATTCAACCACAGCCCTGCCTGCACTGACTGGCATACCTAATGAAGTGCACAGGCCCTTCCTTTATTGTGTGTGTGGATTTGTGATCGTTGGAGTCGAGCTGCAATTAAGAGGCCCGTCAGAGCCGTCTGCCTCAAACTGTCGCCGCTATCGATCGGCCTCGGCGTGCACTGTACAGCTCCAGAGGGGCAGGGAGCGAGTGAAGAGCGAGGGACTCAGAATAAAGAGGGTGAAGGAAGTGGAAATATTGGAATATCTCCTGGTTGGATGTTGGTGTGCAGACGGTTCAAAACCACAGACTGTATATAAAAGATGGATGTCACCACTGTGACGCCACCTGCTGACTGAAGTCAAAGTGTAAATGAACTAGTTCTTATATAGTGCTTTTCTATTCTGTCTGAGCACTCAAAGCACTTATACAACACGTTCACATTTACCTCATTCACACCCATTCATACAAGCACTTCCATGATTAACTAAGTGCTTTTATTATCTAACATTCACGCACATTCACACTCCAATGCTTGCATCGGAGAGCAACTTGGGGTTAAGTATCTTACCCAAGGACACATTGGCATGCAGCCTGGAGTAGCCAGGAACTGAACCGACGACCTTCCGATCAGTGGGTGACCTGCTCTACCTCCTGAGCTACAGTGTGGAGTGTTTTGACGTGATGAGTGAGCGGTGCTTCTGACTGTGAGGCCACATACTCACTGGCTCGTTGTTAGCCAATCGTCCTTTCTGCCTCTTAAAATGACCAAAACTTATAAAGTGCACTTAATGTTTCAGTCAGTATGACCTGAAACTCATCAGAAAGTGTTTGCTGAGGTCAGGCCTGAGGCCGTTTTCTTCTGTAGGATCTGAAATCTTTCTGCAACTGCAGGTTTCGCCCCCTGGTGGACATTAGAAAGAATGCAGGTTTGAGGCACTCCTGTGTTTTAGTACCCAGGAGTTACATCCATGTTTTGTACTGTGTTCAAAACATGGCAGCTCGATTTCGGTTTCAAGGAAAAGGCAGCACATCACTCCTGTTTTAGCTAATGTGAGACTAAGAAATGATTTTAAAACGCTATTTAACTCTGAAGCGTTACATACCTGTGAGCCCAACAATGGTGTTAGAGCCAACAACAAGCACAAAATGTCAAAAGTTTATCCAGACATGTCTTTTACTTACAAGCAGCACAGATGATTTTTACATGAACAAAGTTTGTAGCATTACACAAAACACACAGTCTGCCACACACACACACACACACACACACACACACACACACACACCACTCAGAGCAGGATGCGGTATTTGAGTGCACGGGGGACTCTGTTGATGACGAGGCGTCCGTCGTAACTGAGTGAGGCGAAGAGCCAGGGGTCGGCCGACGACCACTCCGCCGCGTACACGCTGTCCTCATGTTCCTCATAGGTGGACACCACGCTATCTTTCAGCGGCTCCTTACCCCTGCATCACACACACACACACACACACACACACACAGAGGTGAGCCGTGAAATGTGAGGCAGGAATCACAGCTGCTTTTGTTTTATTTTCATTGCGTCACTCTCAGAACTTTTTCAAATACAATGATAGATGGTATCCATAGGAACAAGCATCATCAGGTCAGCATCAGCATCACAAGTGGCAAAAAGGCTGCTGCACCGATCAGAGATGAGCGAGTCGATAATCATTCAAAAGCAAACACAGAAAACTTTATTTAACCAGGAGAGTTAGAATCTGTTTGTGTGACTGTCTTTAGCCTAGCAGGATTCAAACCCACGACCATTCTGCTGTGAAGTGCCTCTGCGTTTCCTGTGTAACCAGAGGCAAACAGAGAACCTTAAACATGTTCAGTACGTACATGTAAACAAATTCACAGAGAAATCTGCATCCTGCCATCACTCGTCCACAGCTCGTCACATTAAGCAGTGTGACGTAAAGGTTCCTCAGACACTTCCCCTCTTGTGTTATGATTTTTTTATGCACCAGTTCTTGGTAGAAATGTTTGTTTACTGGAAAGAAGAAAAATTAAAATATAATAATCACTTTGTTACATGGCGGCTTTAAAAAGTGAAAGCAGAACATTAAATTCAGACTGAAAGCCAGACATTAGGGCCAAAAACCAATATTAATGATAAAAAACTAATAAAAGAATAAAATCTATACAGCAGTTATAACAGGCAAAACTACACAAAGATCAGAGCTGATAAGAAAATACAGCATCACATAAAAAAACCCCACAAAAGTGTGTTTCTAAAAATGTGATTTGAAGGTCATGAACAACACGTCAGCAGTGAGTGAACGGATCGCCGCGGCCTCACTTCGGGGATTCTCCTGCAAACGCCAAAACCCGTGGGGTCACTTTCTCCCCCTGATGAGGGGCTCCTGCTTCCTGTTCATCCGTATGAGACGCAGTTAAAGTTCATTATTAGAGTGACACAGTTTCAGAAGGTGCTGGAAACTAATGCTCTCCTTCCTGCTGTGCAGTTGTTCCTCCTGCTGCCGCACAAAGCGACAGTAAATCTGACTCCAGCGTTATGATCGAGCGTTATTGCCGTCCCAACTTCCTCCCAAACCTGCCGCTGTTAGTGCTCCTGAGGGGAAACCCTGACATACATATTTGGATTTATATTACACGTTAACTGTTTCACGCCGACTGTAGCTGCTCCCTCCGGGCTGCCGCCCAAAATAAAATCACTTCTCAGCTCATCACTCGTATAGATTCATCGTGGGGAGAAACGGGAACGAGGCGCTTCATGTGAGCGCGTCTGATGATAATAAATACTCAGCTTGGCCTCCGTTAGCTTAAAGGATCGGAGGGTTTAGGGATCGTGTCATCGAACAGTTTTAGTGCCCAGAGATGATCGTGCATCATACAGGACGGGGACACTTCAGATAAAGGTTTCACTGCTTTAGATCAGATTTTAGGAGCAGGTACGCTGATGATTAATTCACTAAGGACGGCTCTTCATGCTCCACGTGCACATTCCTCAGTACTCATCAGCTAAATTCTGTTTTTTATGGCCTGGTTATTCATGTTTTCATGTCAGACACAACTCTCACTCTCAAAGCCAGCACTTTTTTTTAATGAAAAACTGAGTTTTCAGTCAGGCTGTTTCCACGTTTCATCACCAACTTACTTTACATGCTGGCACCACACAGACCTGTCTGCACAAGGTTCATAAAGAGGCTGAACAGTGAACGCAGCCTAATCCTGGTCTGAAACAACCTGGATTAAGGGGTTAAATGGGAGCTGAAGTTGTGTTTGCTGCTTCCAGCTGATTGAGCTCATTAACAGACAGTAGCACTGACTGCAATTATTCAAGTATCTCTGGCAGGATGCAGATCGGTCAGGCTCGAACCATTTCCCTTATCTTCTTTGCTGCACAGGTTCATGAGTCCCACATTCAGAGGCTTTGGGTGATGTCTGATCACTTCCTGTTGCAACTGAAACTCTGATCTAAACAATGTGGTAGCATCTGCTGCCCCAGGAAAGTAGAGGAAAGTACGGATACAGCAACACCGGGGAAAACAGGACATACTGTGACTGTGTGCAGTGACTCTGTGATCTCATTGTCTTTGAAATGGTTGCTTCAAAGACAGGGACCAGGTCTGCAACCACTCTCAGCCAGCTGCCATCTTCAAAGTGATTTTGGTGCATCAAGATGGCAATAAAACAGCAATGAGATGCAGACTGACCAGAAAACAACCAGTTAAGCCAAGTCCAATATGCACCCTCAACCTCCGAGCAACCAGCTGGTGCTGCAAAAACTAGAAGATGGTTTCCAACAGCAAAAAAAGATCAAAATTAAATATGGAATTTAATTTGGGCTATTTGCTGTCAGGTGTAATTCTTGCACAGTTTTTGCTTTAACGTCTCACCTATCCCCTCGTGGTTAAACTGATCACAAGACTAAACATATCCTTTTCAAGAGGAAACAGAAAGTACAGTCTGCTTTGTTTGGGCCACAAAAAAAATAACCATCAGCCCAAAAAACCACGGGAGCAATTCAGGTGTCCAGGTACTGTGGAGTGGACACGTACTGCGCAGACAAGAGGGGTCAATGACTGCAGTGGAAGGGTTAAAACTGGAGCTGAGTGCTGTGATTAGGAAGAAGAGCTGATAATTGTGGATGAGAGTCAGTCATCAAGAGTAAGAGCTGGTGGCTTCAGCTGAGAGGGGGAATGGGACCATAATGGATGGAGGACAGCGGCAGGTTTGGAAAGCACTGAATGGAACCATTACAGATGATATCCCTGCTGTTTGAAAACCAGCTCTGAACGCTATAGAGAAAAACTCCTGAAGTGTTTGACAGCAACACATTTTTAATGTTTTAACTCTCCACTTTTATCACTCCGAGTGTCGAGCCTGAGAGTGAAGGTTCAGCCCGTCAGCTTTAATCTGAGAGGACGATTATCAAATAAACCGCTCAAAATATGCTCAGTTTGTCTCATTAGGCTCCATATGGCACTAAAGAAATGTATAAGCAGGTATAACGCTTAAAAAATCTACTCACATATGCTGTGATGAAAGCTGATGGCGTGTGCCTTCACACAGCGCTGATCTGAATTATAATATCACAGCAGCAGAAGAAAGAGCATCACGGGATCAGCACTTCAAGATGATCAAGGTCACAGATCACGAGGTGTTCAGAAAACCCGACAACAAATCAAAGATGTGAATCCAAAATAATAAAGTCACAGAAGAAGAAGAAATATGTTAAATATTAATAAACTAATATCAGAGCTGATCAAATACCACTAAAGCTCTGCCCACGTACGGTTCTGCATCACTTGCAGCCGATGGTTGTTTACTAGCAGACGTTTCAGGCTCAGGTTGCACAGGTATCCACCCACCCCTCCACCCACCCATCCGGGTTGCAGACAGTCCCACCACAGACACCCACACCTCCCTCTCCTAGCCATCTCCTCCAGCTCTCCTGGGGGGACAGCGGGGCGTTCCCAAACCAGCTGAGAGATGTAAACAGCTCATCCAGGAGGGATCCTGCTCAGATGAACCTCCTCAGCTGGCCCCTTTTTGATGTGGAGGAACAGCTGCTCCCTCTGAGTTCCTCACCCCCTCTCCAAGGCGGAGCTCACCCTTCACAGGACGCTCATTTCTGCTGCTTGCTTCCTCGATATCGTTCTCTCAGTCACAGCTCGTGGTAGTACCCCACAGCACATCTGTCAGTGCTGCCCTCAACGTACTTAACCTCCTCTCTGAGAGGTCCATCAGTGTGCTTAGGATGATCGGAAACATGCCGATACACCCGAGTGACATCCGATGTTATTATTTTAAAAGTTATTATTTGTATTGCTTCAAAGAGCTTTGAGCCTGTGCACATTTTCCTGCCATTTCTGATAAACAAAAAGGTTTTATTGTATTTGAGGAAATAACACAGCAGTGAACAAAATGAGGATAAAGCTGGTGATTATCCTCTGGCTAGAGAACCTCACAGGCAAAGGCCAAAAACCGCACTGTCCCATCACGTGCTGCTGTGGCCTCATGAGCTCACATTGTTGTGCTACTCAGAAACTGAAGGATTACTGTATTTAACAGGTTCCAGTTTGCACATCTGTTGAATATCGGTAAAGCATGAGGTTGATTGCTTCATGTATTCATGCAGATTTATCAGAGGCAGACTGGAAGAAAAGAATTCAGGCTGGGAATATGACTCCATCTCCGGCTCTTTGGCCAACCCTGTGTGTTATCTGGGACTGTCACTACATCAAGGATCCTCCGCACGATTAAAAGAATTCTTTAATTCATTTCTGGGATGTACAGCAAAGAAAATAAACAAAGAAAGGAAGATTTTTACTTCAAACCTCTGTTCGGTCTGTTTTTGGAATATGAATAACACTCAAAATAAAAGTGATGGCCGGAGGAAAGAGAGTCCGTATCCATAACTGCACAAAAGACGCACACTTTGTGATGCTGTATTGTATTTCTTAATACCAAGGTTATCTTCCATACTAGTAGGTACTTAGTGATGTTCCTAAGGTACACTGTGTCTGGAAGGGAAGTTATCCAAAAACCCGACAAACCTGTCGGAACATTCCAAAACCTCACAGAGGAAAACCTCACAGAGACGACACTGACATCCAAAACAATCATCCTGCACCCTTCAAACTGAGAACGAGATGCAGAGCAAGCTCAAACGTTTAAGTGAGGATCTTTAAGAGGAAACGGACCCTCAGGCCAACAGGAAGCGTGCCAGCGCTGCCGACGGCCTGAGCTGAATCCTGACCCTCCGCTCGGCTTTGATAGTCATCATCACTGGTGGATGTGGCTTCGCTCGCAGGTTAGGTTAGTTTAAAGTTTACGCACAGGTTATCAACAAACCTCCAGCTTCATTTAGAAGAACAACAAAAGATGGTAAACGTGTAGTTTGCTAAAGTGTCCTACGGATCCACACAAACACACACAACACAAACCTCCTGTGAGGAGGAATGAAGACCAAGATTTTGCAGCATTACAAAGTCACGTGACCTGTCTGAAGTTAGTGTTCCTCTTACTTGTCCTCCTGGTGGTTCTCCTCCCCCTCGCTGAGCTCCTCGTCATCCACCAAGTGTCCAAACGGCTCTGAGGAGATGGACACCATGTTGGACAGGATGAGGCGGCTGTCGCTGCTGGCCGTCAACACCAGCTGGTCGTGGCTGTGGTTGTAGCGGACGCTCCACACCCTGAGGCCACACACACACACACACACACACACACACACACACACACACACACACACACACACACACACACACACCAAGGCATTAATTCAGAATTAACCAAAGCAGCAGTGTGGATAAGAGCAGCACTTTTTCCACCTATGCACACATGAATCACACATATACAACCTCATCGTTCTGAACAACGTGTGGGTGAAGAAGCCAGCGGCTATCTCTCAGTGCTGTGATGCAGATGACCGTCATCTTCAACCTCTTCTTCAAGCCCCCCCCCCCCCAATAACACAGGGAAGACTGTGATCTACAAATCAAGTATCTACCACAGGCTGCTTATAAAAAACATGGGGTGGCTCAGCAGGTAGAGCAGGTCATCTACTAATCGGAAAGTTGGTGGTTCAATCGCTGGCTGCTCCAGTCTGCGTGCCAAAGTACCCTTGGGCAGGATACTGAACCCTGAGGTGCTCCTGATGTGTTCATGAGAGTGTGAATGACTGAGACATGCTGTGTAAAGTGCAATATAAGAAGCAGTGTTTTAGCCACGGTGAGAGCATATTGTTTGCATGAGAAACGGAGGGAGGCTGCACTCGGTCCTCCTCACAGTAGCCCTGCCCTCAATCTATACGCCCTGTATCTGTTCCACTCATAATGGAACCATAATTTACTAAATAAAATCATCTTTTCAGACCCAGAAGCCACGTCCATCTTTCATATAGTTCATACCTACCAGAGATGACAAAATACCATTCAGCATTCACTCTGGACCTGCGTCCCTAACCTTAAGGATCACCCAGCCCACCCCACTCTCAAATGGATGTGACCGTATATGAAAAGACAGACGTAGGTGGGCGAGTCCTCTGGCTTCCAGTTATATTGATACCGATGGACAAACAGCCCTCGCCCCCTCCCTCTGTGACCTCAGTAAACTCTTTGCTGATGACTTTAGCGGCTCGGCTGCTAGGTCCAGGTCACAGTAAATCCAGTGTGCAGTTTACTCAGTAAATGATGGTCATTATTGCAGTCAGAAAGGAGGACTGTCATTGGCTGAGTTGAGTGGTTAGTCCTCACATCAACCAGTCGCTCGACAGTGAAAATGCTTCATGATGCGACTCTGTTTATGGATTCATGTTGTTCGCTCACCTTCAGCTGATCATGTGCAGATCAAGGCTCTGAACATCACTATTTCTATGAGGACCTCAGCCTGATGCTACTTACAGTCTTTGTTTTGTCGTCTTTCTCAAGTGTGCCAGCAGTGCTGAGGATGACATGCATTCATGTGCATTGGACAGCCTGATGGCCCGTGTAATGTTACTGAGGACTGCCAGTGGTGCAGAGCCACTTCTGCGTTGGAAACACTTCATTAACCAGTTTACAAAATAGTATTAATAGCAGAAGTAGGGCTCATTTTGGGCTGTACTTGCCAACCAGTGGTGATTTTTTTCAGCTATTATGTCAATAGTTCCAACTTTGGGCCCAGCAAATGCTGGAACCAGTTCTAGGTGGGCTCTGTCACCATAAAAGTGGAAAAGGGGTGATAGTATGAAAATGAGTGCTTTCTTTCCTTGTTGGGCTTGTGGACTACATGTAATGGTACAGAGAGCCAACTGTGGCTTTCACACCACATTTTTATCTTTTTTCCATCAGTCCAGTGACAGGTCTGAAGCCAGCAGGGAGCCCTTTGAGAACCAGTAGGTTTTAGAACAGATTATTATGCAGGGTTCTCTTTTGGTGGGATGAACATCATACATTGTCCAATCAGCAGTGATTTTCTTGAGAAAATACCCCTGGTTTTGGTAGCAGTAGCAGTCATTGTTTGGGTAGAAATGTATGGAAGTGCTTGTAGACGGGGCCAACGCATCACGTCAGTAGAACCTGGTCCTCAAACATTTGTACAAACGATTCTCCTCCGTGAAGAAGCACCTTTATTTCTAAGAGTGCTCTATGGTGAGTGTTTAAGTGCGATATATGTTGACATATATGTTGATATATGTTGTTGAGCAGACCACACATGCAGAGAAAGTGCCTGCATCTGTCTCTCTTTCACACACTCATGCCCACACAAATCATGCAGTAAATACAGCAGATTCACAGTGAAATATGCCTCTGTGTGCGTCTCTGTGTATTCAGATGCCAGCAATGGGGATTTGGTTCCTCGTGGCCTATGTTTGAGCTTAGTTCACATGAGCTGATGATATCATAAATGATGCTGCCATTCTTTTCTCCCTTCCCACCTTCCCTCCCTTTCTCTCTCCATTTTGTCCCTCTGGTTCTCTCTCTCTGATTGGTGACACTGTCTCCCTGTCTCACTCTTTTCCATCCCCTCTCTCTCTCTGCGAACCCGGGGCGCAGCTCAGAGTCCCAGTTCCCTCACAGGGAGGGATTGAGGGATAACCAACGCTGTTGACAGAAAATCAGCCACGGCCACGCCGTTCCCTGCGCTCCCCTAATCCGCTTGCCTGCTAAAAAATAGTCCCTAATACCCCCAGCAGCCCTGAGGCCATATCCTGGCTGCGCTCCGAAAAATGAGCATGCACAACAACCACACAGACACACACATACATACACACACACACACGCACACACACACACATATATACATGCGCCACACAAAAGATGTGTGAG
The DNA here is from genome assembly GCF_007364275.1 of Archocentrus centrarchus. Classification (NCBI taxonomy): domain Eukaryota; kingdom Metazoa; phylum Chordata; class Actinopteri; order Cichliformes; family Cichlidae; genus Archocentrus; species Archocentrus centrarchus. The sequence goes on from NC_044367.1 coordinate 434,153, forward strand.
CATACAGGACAAATGCACACACACGCAGTAAAACCACACACAGAGATAAAAAGAAAACCCGTCCATAAAGATAGATTAGATGGTGCGCGCGCACACACACACACACACACACACACACACACACACACACGCACACACACACGCACACCTCTATCTCCTATCACAAGAGATCCCATCTGCAGCAATCTACAGCTATGGATATGTTTGCCAAGTCTACCTTTGGTTTGGAGATAACTGCTGCTCTTGAGTGTGTGTGTGTGTGTGTGTGTGTGTGTGTGTGTGTGTGGTGTGTGTGTGTATCTTTATCAGGCAAGGATTGGTGTGCTGCAGCAGTAGCCCAGTTTGGCTCTCAGACACACTGATCATCTATTCAGCTCACACAGGAGAGAGAGTGTGTGTGTGTCTCTCTCTCTCACACACACACACACACACACACACACACACACACACACACACACACACACACACACACACACACACCTGCAGCACACACCGCTGAGCTTGTGGCGATGCCTGAAGCTGCACAGCAGATGACCCCATGCAGGACGGGGTGGCGCTGTGCTTCAGTCCTTGGTGACAAAACGAGTGGCTGCGTGTTTAATTAGTAATGAGGGTATGACGAACTTTTACTGCACCGGGAGCAGTTGGGGCATTTCATTAGTTGGGAGATAAAGCCGTTAATAAAAGCAGAAACCAATCAGCAGCGCAGCGAAGGAGTTATCACTATGTTTATCATTACTGTCGGTGCCTTTTCCTCAATGTGGCTCAATTACCCTCCAATGCAAAGTGAGACGCCTTCAGTTCGTTATGCAGATGATGGCAGAAAAGTTTTTTCTCACATTCAAACTGATTTGATGAAACAATCAAAGATGCTTTTAACTGGTTTAGTGAGATGTTCTGGCAGTGTTCACCCTGGACAACAATATCAGTGTAAAATATTAAAGTTTTTCATCAGTTCTCGTGTTTTTAGTGCTCTTCGTGTGCTTCCTTGTCTGTCTGCTTCTCTGGCCTTTCTTGTTGCTTCCTCTCTTATTTTGGTATCGACTTTCTCTGCTGTCCTTCTGTTGTTCCCTTCCTGTCCTGTTTTCCCTGCTTTGTCATTTGCTGCCCCGCCCTGATTGTTTCACCTGTGTCTGTGTGTGTTGTCCCTCTGACTCAGTTTTCTCTGATTGTGGTTTTCCTGGACTTTTTCTATATTTTCTAATAAGCTTTATTAAAGCTCATTTTTCATTTTTAAACCTTCTTCTTGTGTCTGCATTAATCTGATCGTTTAAACATAATAATAGTACCCAATGCAAAGGTCACACCTGACATTAACAAAGGGCTGTTGCAGTTTTTCTTAAGAATCTCATTAAAGAGTAAGTTTAAGACCTAAACCAGGCGAATGCAGCACCAGTTCCACAGCAGAGTGTGTCAGGATGCCACAGCTGGACTTGGATGAACGTGCACCTCTGCGCTCATCCTGGAGGTTGGTGGAAAGCTTAATGAATCAGTGACACACTTTTCAAATACTGCAGTAGCATCAGTGTCTGAGGCTTAGACATCTCCAAAGATCTTCAAAGTTCAAAAGTGTTACTGTGATGGAAAACCACATCAGAACTTTCCACCTGACCCCTCAGCTGTCTTTAGATTGTGGCTCTTGGAGTGGGTGTAAAACTGATTTTATTGCAGTTTTTAACAGAGCTCAAATGTGTTTTTCAGCCCTGAAAATCTCATGTTGATATCTGTTGTACTTATGAAGTTATGAGGGCTCAAAATACTGAAACAATAATGTAAGAAGCACCAAATTTGGAGCCACCTCCTGTGTGCTTGGAGGGGCTGACTCTGAGAACAGTATAAAAGTTAAAGGTTGCACGGCTGCATTTAAAAAACTAAAGTTATTGTATTTCAAGAGAATTAAAAAAAAATCAGCCGATTGTGGGGACGTATTTTCAGATTTGGTTAATGTTAAATGGAATAACCCAAAACCAAGAAAATAAACCAGAATGTTTCAACTACAAGCATCATCTCAAAGGTAAGATGCCACAATAATAATAATAATAGTAATAACAATAATAACACTTTATGGGCCCAGCTGTCATGAGCACAGGTTCAGGTTCAGAGGGGAACACGAGGACAGGATCTCTTTTCTTACTTCCCACCCACACCTGTCCCATCCTGTCTGCATCCACCCACCAGTGCGAGTGCTCCTCCAGCGTCTTCACGGGCTCCTGCGCGTTGCGGACATCCCAGAACTTGACCTTGCAGTCGTCCCCGCAGCTGGCCAGGTAGTACTGGCGGTTGGGATTAAAGTCCAGGTCACGCACCAGCTGGCCATGGGCGTTCTCTATACAGTAGATCTGACTGGAGAGAGAGAAGGAGACAAGGTTAGAGGAAAGAAGGCATGAAGGGAAACAGATAAGAGGAGAAAGTGGGAGGAAAGAGGATGAGAGTGAGAGGAAGCAACCAGTGCGAGAAGTGATAAGCGGGAAAAGATGGAGCAACAAGAGCAGATACGAGAGAGAAAGATTCACGGAGCTTTCCCGAGTTAAATCAAAGCCCTCTCTGTGTCGCTGTCTGTCAGCAAAGGCCAGGCTCAATAAAGCAGCCGACACCGGTGGTGGTAAATTACAAAGGCAAGCCTCATAACCGCACAGCCTTGACTTCCTGCTAACACAATGACACGACAGCGCGTCTCTTTCCATTTTTCCAGCCACCTCCGCCTCCTTTTATCTCCCTCAAACACACCTTTAAAAGAAATATCATCCCCGCTCTGAAGTTCAGGCCATCACCAACAAATTAACATCCTTCTCATGAAGCACGTCCATAAACAGCAGTTTTCAGGTTGGATCGCAGAGACTCGCAGAGACTCAAACGCTTTTGGCTCGTTTGGCATCATTTTGCCTGATGCTGTTTGTGCAGTTTTGTGGACTTTGTTAACATCCTTCTGGACTCCTATCCCCTGTATTTTGGTGGAGCATCGCTAGTTTTCATGAACCCTGCTGAACTCCCTGATGGAGGCTTGTAAGCCAAAGCTGAGTTTTTTTAGGCTAAACGTGACTGTGAGAATGAAGGTATTTAAAATGTTCTTTAAAAAGAGAGCGTGCCTCGGAGTTCTTTGCTGTTTCAGATGATGTATCCCTGCTGCTCAAACACAAACTAATTCAATCCAGGAAGGGCTCCTACTCAAAAACTGTCCAGTGTGCATCATTTAAAGCTGATCTATGATTGCTGCTGTGTAAGAAATGAACAGTTCATGTGTATTCTTTATGTTTAACATTTTTTATTTAATCCTATGAAAACTGTAAGTAATTTCCTAAATAAATTATCATCAGTTTAAAGATTTCACCAGTTTTGATGATTTCATGGAGTTCTGAATTTGGTTTGTTAATCAGCAATAAGGTATATCTGGTGTCTCTGACACCCCCATACAGAACATAGCAGGGATCAGTGGCAGGGGGTATGACATTGATTACAGCATTGATTAAATGGAAACGGCATGAACGGGGTGGAGATGGGTTGCAAAGTAGCTTGCATTAGCATAGTAACTGTGGTTAGGCTAAAGCAGCTTCCACCGTGTGAACTGTATGTGATCTGGATGCACAGACTGGTATCAGCTGAGCCCCCGGCTGATGTGGGCTCGCTCTGAGCTCAGCTGATTTGGCAGGACTGTGACTGAAGTGAGGTTACGCTGGATTTCTGTGAGACCTGAAGAAATCTGAGCTTTGAAAAAGTGTCAGCAGCAGTAACAAACTTTTTTTTTAAAACTTTGCCTTCAAACCTAAACAGAAAAATGTGTGGTCAGGCGTTACACTGGGGTTCAGCAGGTGGAGGAGCCCTAAGATCTGCGGCTCAGGGTGGGTAAAGAATCACACCTAATTATTTCTGTTGTGACCACCAGCAGATTTTCTTTGTGTCCAGGCTGCGATCAGCCGACCTGTGCTGCTGCTGTTCTGTGTGGATTTCCATCCCTGCACTGTCAGTGTGCTCTCATACGGTCTTTACCCTGACCGTGTAAAGGTTGAGTTCCATGAATGTCTTTACCTTCACAGACATACAAGTACAAACTTCTCTCAGACGTGTCAAACCTAAAGTAACGAGTGTCTTTGGAAAATGTGGGGAGCAGAAAATGTCGGGAGTAAAAGTAAAAATAAATACTCGAGTACAGTCCAGATACCTGAAAACTCAGTACAGTAACAAAATATTTGTACTTCATTACAGCACATCCCACCTCTGCTGAACTATTAAGATCAGTTCTGTGTGGGAGTCGAACCATTGTTTCTGGTGTGAGTTCAGAAATGATTCATTAAAAGTGGAAACTCAGACGGGCTCGTGTGAGCCAACATAAGGGGTCGAAATTCAGGAAGACAAATTATTGGATCAAACTTGTGACTGTTTGATGAGACGGTCGGACCGACACAGTGAGTGGAAAACTGCACATTACTCAGAAACACGTGACTACAAATCCTGCATTAATCAAATGTAAACACATGGAATAGAAACATGGTTACTGCTACAAGCAGAGCTCAGATGGAGGCGAGCTCAGATGAAGGCGAGCTCAGATGGAGGCGAGCTCAGATGCTCATGCAGGTTCCGTTTGCTCTTTAGGCCCAGCTCGGTTCATTATGAAAGCTGCAGAATTCAAAATGAGGACTTAATGGAGACAAATGAAAGTGACATTTATGGCTTTGTGGTTTTACCTTCTATTTGCTTTTGTTTGCTTTGTTTTGCTCCAGAGTTAGAGGTGACTGTCGGAGCAGCTGATAACAGCAGAGTGAAGAGAATATCTAAAAGCTGAAATGTTTGGATTACATTAGCTTCTAACCTTTTATTAACACTACTTTAATACCTGCTGATAATATAACACACTGAGCAGGAGCTGCCAAAAGCTCTCGCTTACATGCTACAGTGTCACTGTGCAGGTTAGCAGCGAGCTGCCGTCACACCAGTGGCGGCTTGTTCTGATTTCTTCTGCATGTGGAAAACATCTTAAAGAGACTGCAAGAATCACATGGATATACATACATTTCCCTCTAGCCTGTACTGCTATTGATCCTTGTAGGGATCAGCTACAGAGATATCTGCCTTCTGCAGGTTCATGTAGGACCTGTTTTCCTCCCACTGAGCTGCATCTATCAGCCATATCACTGCACAAGGATGGATCCACATTAATAACCTTTTATATGAAAACTGACAAAAATTAAACAAATGAATGTTTCATGCATCAAAAATACAAAATGTTAAACACACTGACATCTCTGCTTTCATGTCCTTCTTTTCGTTCGTACTCATGTCACTGCTTTATTTACCCAAACTAGTCAGATGGACAGAAAACGATAAACGCACATAAAGATCAATAAAAACTTTGGATAATTAACTGGGAGCATGACAGCGAGGGTTGGCCCAGCTCACTGTCCGTCTGGATCCGGGAGTTTCCTGAAAGTTTGGCATTTCATCACCTCTTCAGAAACTGGAACAGCGCGGCACAACTCTGGATCCAGACCTCTTCCCGGACTCGTGGGGAGGGCAGCGTTAAAGCTGCGGATGAACGGCGGCTCGCTGTGACACTGTTGTCATTTTTTTGTCCGCATTTTGACAAAAAAACACACCTGTGCGTCAGCGCCATGCGATTGTAAGAAAGGAGTGCATGGCTGGGGGTGATACAGTGGAAACCTGTGTGAAGAAACTGGTAATTAACTGGATCTGGCTCTGCTTTGTCCCTGAATGCAGCACAGTGCTGCAGAGACGCCTGTTTTCTTCAGCACCCGCTCCTCTCCAGGCTAGCCCGGCACCGCTCAGTTCTGCCTGGCTTTGTTCAGCCGAGTGGAAAGCCTCTGTGTTGTGGCCCAGCTGGATGCCAACAGCAGCTAGCCGGCTAGCTAGTCACCCCGCTGATTGTGATAGGCAATTAACATGCTAATTAAAAATCTCATTAAAATAAGGGAGGAATAAGAGAATGACCTGAGGCAGACCGCTGGGCTCCAATTAGGTCAAGACGGCTCAGGGGCTGTGTGTGACTCGTGTTCGAGAGAAAATATCAAATAACAAGAACGAACTTAAAACACTCAGAGAACAGATGCGGACGAATCTCAGTGTCTATGCTGTGCAAGACGGAGTGCAGACGTCCAGATCTGCTGTGCACTGTGCATGTGAAGGCCTGAAGGTCAGAAGGTTCAGAGTAATCTCATTATCATAAGAGAGAAAAGTGGACACTTTGCATCAAATCCAGACAAATACATCTCAAACTGAAACAAGGAGAACTGAGACATCCTCCTGATGTTCTTAAGAAAACATCTAAACAAGCTCTTCATTCTGGATCCATGGACTCAGTTTGTGGATGCTACCACCGTGTGTGGTGAACAGCAGGCTCTGCCCGTCACCTGCCAACACCCACCCCCACAGCGAAGCACGGCGACAGCAGCAAGGACAGAGGCGAGGAGCTTTCAGCACAACGATGAGCTGAAGCCAGCAGACCTCTGCACAGGAAAGCCAGACAACACGTGAAGAAACAGCACGGCACAACATGAAACACAGTTCTGCTGAAAGTTCACCCACTCCCACGCTGCACAGAGATCATTAAGAGTTAAGCAAGTCAGTGAGATTTTATTTAAAATGATTCAGATCATTTTATTTTATTTTTTGAAGCGCACAACTACAATTCACAGACCAAACATGGTGCCTCTCATGCCTTTTTATCTGGAACAATGATTGGCCCAGAGCCACGTGACCCCGCCCACTCTTATAGGCGTATGTGGAAGCCTTTTGCTTGTTTTTGTAAATGCGCATTTTTGATTTTTAATACTTAATACTTTAAAAAAGTTCTTCCTTTGTGAAGCCTCCTGAGCTACAGACAAGCTAACCTGCACAGCAGCAGCCTGCACATGAAAGGCAGAAAGGTAAAAAATAAATAAATCAAACCAGTGAAAATGTGGGACATGAGGAAACCTGGTCACACACCTCCCACACCTGCTTGGCATGAAGATTAGATGGAAAATGTGTGAGCTTACCAATAATCACAATAACCATGGTCATCTTTATATGGACAGCAGTACGAGGGCAGATAAAGTCCTGCCTGCCTTTGACAGCAGGGGTTTATCTGAACTGCTGGTGACATTTCTTTCCTCAATGTTTCTGTATGTGTTGCATGAGTCGGTCGCAGGGATGGCGGGTCACCGGTAAGAATAAATCCAGAGTGTTTGAGCACTCGTCGAGCAGCAGCTTCCTAATCCAAGATGACGTCAAACTTCTGGTGAACTTCAATCACTCTCAAAATAGCAATTTCATGTGTAATTTCGAGTTGGAGCACATGATTTATTTACAGCGCCGCCTTCCTCTGCTGTGCGCGGCTGTGAGGTATAAGGCGTGACCCGGGGCTGTAGGGTGGCTGGTGTTCAACCCGGCCTGCTGCGGAATGGGACGCGCCCGCTGCGTGAAAAGGAAATGGAGCAGGAAATTGGGTTAGTTTCGCTCTTTCCCTCTCTGGTGTCTCTGAGCGATCCCCTCCAAGCACACGCACACACCGAGACACGCGTACGTACGCTCCCCTGGCCCGGCCTAATAGAGGAGAGACCTGGGACTTCGTGTGTGTGTGTGTGTGTGTGTGTGTGTGTGTGTGTGTGTGTGTGTGTGTGTGTGTTTATGTTTGTACGAGTGTGGTTAGGATTAGAGCAGTGGTTGGCCCGAGCTACCAAAAACACTCAATCTTAAGTCATCCAGCGAGTGTGTGTGATGGGGGGCTGATGAGGGGACGGGGGACCTATTACACACACTGTTACACACACGCAGATAAAAACATAAAACCGGAAACACACACTCCCTCAAATACCATCTTTGTGTGTAAATACAGGCGAAGATAAAGGTGTGTAAGAAGGAAGCTACAAAGGTAGACGGACACACACACACACTCTTCTGGCTTAGTCTGGGTGATAAATCTCTCTGCTGAGGGGATCGACAATCACACACACACTCACAGACTCACACACATCCCTGTTTCCATGGCAACCATGGTGAGATGGGAGGGGGAGAAAAGAAAAATCGAAAGAGGAGAGCAATCATTTCATCGCTGATCAAAATTAAAGCCTGGCTTTGAGATGGAGCTGGCAGAGAAAGAAAGATGGGAGCAGGAGACGGAGGTAGGGAGGCAGGGGAGGAGGGGAGAGGAGAGGAGAGCAAGAGGGGGAGGGGAAAGCCTGCAGATGAACAAAAGTAAAGGATCATTACATCAAGCAGCCTAAATGATTGAGGATAGTATTGCAGTGAGTATGAAGTCAAAGAGAAAAAGTCACATCAAAGTAGGAGTAAACTTCCAACATAAATAAAGTTTTATCACCTGAAACTTGTATTTTTTCTAGTGTCCAGCAGGGGGCGACTCCTCTGATTATAAACAGAAGTCTGATTGTATAAATCTGTGAGAAATCGAGCCTCCTGCTCACCTGATCTCAGGAAACACTTTCATGATGAGTTTATGGTTTCAAATCTTACTGAATAAACATCCATTCTGAATGCCAGTTCTCAGGTGTTCTCAGGTCACTGCAGGTTCCCTCCTGGGTTATCATCCACGTTGATCTTACAGTAGATTAAAGGAAAACAACCAAAATTTGTTTTTTGTTTTGTTTTTTTGTCAGATGCTATTCGGTGTACCAAGAATCAGCCTCTGAAAAATAAATCATGGAAGGACCCAAAGCTGCAGCTCCTCTGCTGTCCGGCAGAGGCGCCACAGTGAGTCAGTGTTAAAATTTTCCAGCAGAAATAAACATATGAACATATTTACAGCCTGATACAGAAACCGCTTTGGTCTCTGTAGATAATTTCCCCCTTGATAACTGCTGGGGGGGGTCTATAACTCATCTGTTTAAAGCTTGCATTATTAGGGGTATGTCCTCTTTCACCAACAGGTGGGTGGTGACACAGGCGGCGGTAGCTGCTAGCTGTCTGCTAGGCTTCACTTTAGCTAACTGGAGTCCCTGAACTGGACCTCTGGACTGTGTTTGTGCTGTTGGAGCCTTCTGGAGCATTTTTAATGCCGTTATCTGACCAATAATATGGCTGCTGTGCTTTATTGGACTAACAGACCGTCTAAGAAGGCGGAGTTTCAGTTTGGGTGAAAAATTCTGGCATATTATGTGGACGTAACTCAGCGCTTGACCAGCCAGGCTAGAATTTGCTGATAACTGCATACAGTATGTGCTGTGGCAGGCGTAGCAGCTAAATAAGGGTGGTGGAGGACGAGACGTCTTAAATGTAAAGGTATTCATGCTCACTGTAATTATTTTAAGGTCTGCATAAGGTCATGACCCCTCCATTATGAGAGTTACAGCGTGATGTCTGGTTCTTGTCTTCTGAGGAAAAGCCCGGAGCTCAGGAAAAGGTTACCGATGATCGATTTGACAGCAGCAGGGTTCAAAAGGTCACCCTCAAATCAACAGTGGCATATGGAAGAGCACTATTTCAAAAACAGCTGACATCTTTTGCATAATGGCCCGTATTTGAATGTGAAATACGATACTTTCAACAGCCAACACTTTTTGCATAATAGAGCTGGATTTGAATATGTGAATAAAATATGATGGAAAAGGCTCGTGAATAATGGTTTACCTTGGCTAACCTATCATTATGGCGCGCTGAGGCACTGCCAGATCTGTTGAATAGGTGGAATGAAAAGGCTGTTTTTGGCCAGGTGGCGTTCAGGCTGATCGAGAGCTGCGTCGTCTGTCTGGATGAGAAGGTTTGATGATGTCTGCTCCTCGTCTTTCTACCAACAGACAGCCGGCTTTTAACCTGGATTGCAAAGGAGCAAATAGCACCTCTATCAATCATTTTGCCTCCTTTTGCTCTCCATTTCTGCTCTGCCTCTCGCACATGCACACATACACACCACAGGGGAGGTGTACAGGATCCATGCTTCACTGCAACACTGCACTGCTGTTCAGTATGCACCCTGCAGAGCATGGTATGGCTGCAGGCCTGACAGCTATTACACAGCTCAGTGTGTGTGTGTGTGTGTCCCTCACTATGGACTGTGGGTCCAAGAGGGAATTCAGAGTAGATGTAGAATAAGAACATCTCCAGTGACAGGCTTCTCTCTCTCTCTCTCACACACACACACACACACACACACACACACACACACACACACACACACACACACACACACACACACACACACACACACACACAGAGGGAGCTACATGCCCAGTGGCGAGTACTGCATGCCTGTTAGCTAGCCTAATATTATTCAAAGGCTTAAAGCCCCCCGGTGTGCCACCAACAGCCCAAAGTCAGATCCTCACAAACTAACAACTTGTTTTCATCTTTGCTCTTTAAAGACATTTTTAACTTACAAACGCAGCAGTTACTGTTTTGCAAATATACAGTATGCATGCATCCAAAATGTGAAATAGTTTTGAAAAAGCAATTTCTTTGTTTCTATGAAGTGTCCTGTTTATTCTTTACAATCAGCAAGACTTCGGATCCCAAGAACGGTTGGTGCCGGGGGGGGGGGGGGGTCATCCATATAAACAAGAAGCAGCAGCAGCTTTGGGAAAAAAAATGCTGCAATCTGAACAAAACCACAATCCCTTTCAGAAGCCTGACCTTACTGCTGCTGTCACACAGGCCTACTGAGCGGTCAGCAACCATTTGCAACCACAGGTCACGAGGAACAAATACAAATTCACCTGAAACCAGGTAAAATCAGTCGCAAAGACAGATGTCTTCTTTTGGCCGTTTCATTTAGAGGGCATCTGCCTCCATCTCCCCCTATACCAGCATGCACCAGTCACTCCAACCCTCTGCATGTCCTCCTTCACTACATCCATGAACCTCCTCTGAGGTTTTCCTCTTCTCCTCCTGCCTGCAGCTCCATCTTCAGTACATCCACCCTCCCTCCTCTGCTCATGTCCAAACCATCTCAGCCTCTCTGACTCTGAGCTGTCCCTCTGATGGACTCATTTCTAATCTTGTCCATCCTGCTCACTCCCAGTGAAGGTCTGAGCATCTTCAGCTCTGCCACCTCCAGCTCTGCCTCCTGTCTTTCTCTGGGTGCCCAAGGGCATGCTTCCCTTAGGCAGTATTATTAGAAAGTATTGCATAAATTTTCATTGTTATGCAGATGATACCCAACTTTATGTATCCATGAAGCCAGATGACGCACATCAATTAGTTAAACTGCAGGAATGTCTTAAAGACAAAGACCTGGATGGCCTCTAATTTCCTGCTTCTAAATTCAGATAAAACTGAAGTTATTGTTCTCGGCAGGTTTTAATGGTGTGGTGTCTAACCAGATACTTACTCTGGATGGCATTACTTTGGCCTCCAGTAACACTGTGAGAAATCTTGGAGAAATGATTTCTCTTGTGAGAGATCATTTTTGACCAGGATATGTCCTTCAATGCACACATTAAACAAATATGTAGGACCACTTTTTTGCATTTGTGCAATATTTCTAAAATTAGAAACATCCTTTCTCACAGTGATGCTGAAAAGCTAATTCATGCATTTATTACTTGTAGGCTGGACTATTGTAATTCATTATTATCAGGCTGTCCTAAAAGCTCCCTGAAAAGCCTTCAGCTGATCCAAAATGCTGCAGCTAGAGTACTGACAGGGACTAGAAAGAGAGAGCAGATTTCTCCCATATTGGCTTCTCTTCATATCACCCCAACAGAGCACTTCGCTCTCAGACTGCTGGCTTACTTGTGGTTCCTCGGATACTTAAGAGTAGAATGGGAGGCAGAGCCTTCAGCTTTCAGGCGCCTCTTCTGTGGAACCAGCTCCCAGCTTGGATTCGGGAGACAGACACCCTCTCTATTTTTAAGATTAGGATTAAAACTTTCCTTTATGATAAAGTTAGTTATAGTTAGGGCTGGATCAGGTGACCCTGAACCATCCCTTAGTTATGCTGCTATAGGCCTAGGCTGCTGGGGGGTTCCCATAATGCACTGAGTGTTTCTTTCCATTACCTCTTTTTACTCTGTTTATACCCCACTCCTCATTTAATCATTTATTATTAACCTCTGTCTCTCTTCCACAGTATGTCTTTTGTCCTGTCTCAAACCCCCCAGGCCCAACCGATTACAGCAGATGACCCCCCCCCCCCCCCCCCTCTGAGCCTGGTTCTGAGCCTGAGGTTTCTTCCTGTTAAAGGGAGTTTTTCATTCCCACTGTCACCAAGTGCTGCTCATAGGGGGTTGCTTTGATTGTTGGGTTTTCTCTGTAATTAGTATAGGGTCTTTACCTTACAATATATAGTGCCTTGAGGCGACTGTTTGTTGTGATTAGGTGATGTACAAATAGAACAGAATTTGCCAACCGGTTGGGGAATACACATTTTCCCTAGTGACTGGTAGTGTCATAGAACTGCTGTGGCAGGCAAGGCAGAGGACCCCAATGCAGGACTCAAGAGGCCTGAATTAAACTTAAGCTTCAGCTTTAATAGCTTGAACAAAGGACATAACAGAGCTGGTCAGGTGCCAACTGCACAAAACACTAGCTCACATAAAACTTGACTTGATTTAATTTAAACATGAACATGAACATGGGCGTGAACAAGAGCATCAGCACACAGCAGGAGGACCAAATGACGATGAGGACGCAACCAAGGACAAAGGCAAAAAGCAGACAATAAATACACAAAGGACGATGAGGGGAGTGACAGCAGGTGGGGATCACAGCTGAACATAATCACAGAAACACGACACAGAAGTCAAAGTAAACCAAGAGAAAGACTGACAAAATAAAACAGGAAACTGAACATGGGGACAAGAACGCAGAGTTGGCACAGGAGGAGGCAGGCAAACTGAAGGAATCAAAACTAAACCATACACAAGACTCAGGTGATGAAACTAAGAAAGGCAGGTGCTACAAATAAACTAAAACCAAGAACATAACCTATAACACAGCAAAACCAAAAAAATGAAACAAAGGAATCTCTTAAGGAAAACAAAACTCAAATTTGCAAAATACTTCTTAACATAAATAGCAGTCAAGACTCAAAACAAAAATGCTGGGTCAACAGACCCACGATCATGACAGGTAGTTGCCAGATGGTCACCGACCGGGCTGTGGGCCGGTGTAATGAGAAGTCACGATACATGAACATAGCTTTACTGGATAAACCTAGCCAAGAAATGTTGTTGCCTCAACCTAACCGAGTAGCTTTGTTGCTTAAACCTGAACAAAAACAAAAATGAAAATCAGAGTAAATACAGAAAAAATACACAACCTTACACCAAACCTTTACACAAGTGTAGACTTACCAAAATACCCCCAAAAGGTGTAAAAACGTAACACCTTGAAAAATTGGTCACAGTTCTTGGACTCTGTCTCACTATCTTCTTGTTCTAGACTGGGTCAGTAAATCAGCCTACAACAACAACCGAGGAGGATCCAGTGGACACTTACGAGACGTCTTGAAGACCTAGACTTCGCTGATGACATCTGAACTCTATCCAGTTGTCTACAAAATTCACAACACCAGATCAACAGTTTAGAGACTATGGCTAAAAGAGTGGGACTCTGCATCAATCCATCCAAAACAAAGACTATGTGTATAAACACCAAAAACTAAAACAGAATCATTATTAGAGACAAAGAAATTGAAGATGTCCAACAGTTTACTTACTTAGGCAGTATAGTTAGCATATTTGGAGGAACTGATGAAGACATTAAAGCCAGGAAACAGAAAGCGCAGCATGCATTTGCAATATTAAGATCTATACAGAAGAGCAAGACACTGAGATTAAACACCAAACTCAGGATATTTAATACCAACGTAAAATCGATACTGCTATACGAATATCGCTGGAATGGAATCCTCAGGGCCAAAGAAGGAAGGTCGACCCAAAAACACCTGGAGGCGAAACCTAGAAGCCCAGCTGAGATCTGCTGGGCTGTCCTGGGGAGAGATTAAGGCCATATCTAAGAACAGAGTCAGATGGAGAGCCACTGTAGATACTCTATGCCCCCATTGGACAAAGTGGAATAGATGTAGACTTACCAAGATACCCCCCAAAAGGTGTAAAAATGTAACACCTTGAAAAATTGGTCACAGTTCTTGGACTCTGTCTCACTATCTTCCTTCTCTCCATGTAATCCCAGACTGGCTTCACCCTTCACATGTGTCTTGGTAATGTGATCACGAGTGGGCAGCTTTGAGAACAGCAGTTCAACTTAGACACTGGGTGGGCTCTCCAAGCCTGGAATGATCACGTATCCCAAAAATTAGAAGAAGAAACCAAAGTAATGCGGACTGGCTAAAGTCCTTTTCGTGCTCCAGGCCAACAAAAATTTTTGCAGCCTTGTAATACGTCTCTACGTGCTTTTAGAAATTTTCAGACAACATGGACAAAGCCAGATTTTTGAGAACCGAGAACATACTCATCTTGTTCAGAGAATATCAGGTGAGTAGGCGATCCTTCAAGGGGGCTGAGGACACAGTGGAGGGCTGCCTTCACACTGCTGAAGCCCAGGCCACTTCTGAATGAAGCCTGAACCATCGGATCTCTATGCAGCGTCGCCTGAGTGCCTCTGAGCTGCACGCAGAGCTGTTCAGTGTCCTTTCACACATGCTAATGCCACGTGTTAGCAGGTCTCTGTGGGCCATATGCTGCAGGAATACTTGTACACTTTTTATGACCGGCTGTAAGCTGAGGGTTGTTGTGTCACACTGAAGAATAAATCTGGCACAAGCACCTGCAGACAGCATCTTTCCATTTGACAACAGGTTGCTTCCTGAGCTCAGTTTTTATGGTCTTTAGCACTTTAGCTGATACTGGTTGAAAACTGATGGCTCTGATTTTATTGATGAAGCCCACACAGCTTTAGGAATCAAAAATGTGCGAGTAAGGTTGAATTATTCACATTTTAATTTCCAGACTGTTTATGTGCATATCAGCCATCATGAGCTCCATCAACTTATCAATCTGCAGTATAATTAATCTGCTGTATATAATTATGTCATATTTGTTACAGCCCAAACATTCTTCTCTGTAAACGAGTGCACATCTTGCACACATTGTTTGTGGAGCTCTTCAAAATGCTGCCCAGCACTTACTAATGACCTGTGGCGTAACTGAAATAAGACCTTTTAAAAATACATTAAGGAAACAGACCTTGCCTTAAAAAAAAGAAATCACAACAGCAGCTCAATACAACAGGAATTATTCTGTGAATAATGTAAAAGCAAAGGTACACTGAGCAGGCTGAGGAGAAGTGAGAGTGTGTCGGGATTTTCCATTAAATGCAGTTTCTGTCCCCATATCGGAGCCAAGTATTCCATAATTTACATAATGCTGCATATTACATCAGTACAAAGTAGAACAGGTTCCATATATGTTTTATAAGCAGTGTTATCGTTGCATTTTTTTTTTTTTTTTAAAGCCATGCGTCTGGGAGGCGAGAGGGTGCTGCAGATACCAAGCTCCTCTCCAGGGTGTTAGATAACCAGCTAAAGGCGCCTGCTGCTGGCTGAGCTGCACTCCCCGTTCTTATTTTAGAGGACAGGAATAATGCTACAGTCTCACCAGGAAAAACCTCATGCACAACCAAAATTATTGTGACTATGTGCAATGAACAACTTTGTTGGGTTTGGAATGGTTGCTCTGAAGACAGGGACCAGGTCTGCAACCACTTCAAAGTGACTCTGATGCAGCAAGACGGCGATACAAGTCCAACAGGACAGAGTCGTCTGCTGTCAGCTTGTGAATCACTTTGCTTGTGATTAACGGTGATAAATCAGCAAAAATTGCTATTGCTGTCTGTATAATTAACAATAACTAGAAATTTACATTAAGCAACCTTCTTTTTTACATAGAAGAATAACCAGAGTACAACCAGCTGGGCTGAGTCTCCTACTGCAACAAGACGCATCGCAGACAAGTTGCACTCATCAGTGCAGACTGACACTGATCGATTGCAGCTTGTGACAATCTGTGTTTATAAATTAGATAATTATTTGCAAACCTTCATCAATCTCTCTGAGAGCGATTGCAGTCAGTCTGTGAGCCTGACCGCAAATGTTTGGAGACAGGCTGCCTCCCACCAGGTGACCTGTGCAATCACCTTGTGATCCAACGTGGTGTTACCTGCTCAACCTACGAAAACTCAGTCCAATCACCGAACAACCACCTGTTTTTTCTAGTCGTTGGGACGGTGCGTCCCATTTTCACTGTAGTGTGACTGAACTGCAGAAAACACGAGCAAAAGACAAGATGGGAGAAAAGAAAGAGGAGGGGAGAGTGCAGGTGTGAGGGGACACCACAGAGGTCACCTGAAGAGGCAGTGAAGCGTGCTGAGAGGCGGACACACACACACACACACACAAAAATGTTCCCACAAGAAAGAGCAAACACTGGTGAGCACAAACTCAAACACACATGCTGGTCATTCACGCTTGCAGCCACTTCACACTCGTGCACAGGCAGTGAAAGACTCACAAAAACCCGACATGCTGTGCCTCGCACCTGCAGACCTCATACGATACAAACATCTCCAGACTTTCCAACTGTGATCATAACTCCAGTGTCCACAAATCTCCTTCAAAACGATGTCTGAAAAATCTTTACTGGAAAGTTTCACATGCATGACTGCGAATAAACAACTTCTTGTCTATGAGGGGAAACCCACTCATACATCTGAGGTACACCGTGGACGGCCAACCCACGAAAGCCGCCTCCTTAGTGACGCTGCAGTGTTTACATAGTCGGCCTGTGGAGACAGCGCCGTGTTTCCTGAGCTGGAGTATACTCCTGCTGTGGGCTGACCTGAGTGGACTCACGGGCGTGGAAAGTATAACCCTAGCTTCACTTGTCACGCTTCTTTTAATGCACAGCACTAGCTTAGCACATGCGCACGCACACACACACACACACACACACACACACACACACACACACACACACATGAGATTCATAATAACTGCATTTATGTAGAGCACTATAGGGCTCACCTCAGGCTGAATTGGTGGTGGGAGGTCACATAGTGGGTTGGGCCATCTACAGGAATGTGGAGTGGGCCCCCCCACCTCACTCTCCCCTACCCCACCTGCCTTCTATTTTAATGCATCTCACTAATTTATTTACACAGGTAGGTGGGGCTCACAAAAAAAAAAAAATCCAATCAGGCAATTGGAAAATGCATTGCATTAGTTATAATAATTTATAGATATTCCCCAATTGGGAAATTGGGGAACAGACTTGAATCATAAATGCATAGACTCCATATATTATATACAACACATAAATAAATTTTTTTAAAAAGGGGAAAGGGTAAGAGTGATTGTCACTATGGGTTGAGTGGCTGGTGGGCTGGTTTGACTCGGGGGAGTTTTGGCCCCCTGCGTCTCTCCTTCCTCCCCAGCACTGGTCCTCTGTGGGTTTCAGGAGTGGGGGCCGGCCTGCTGTGGGCTCCTCTTTCTGGGTGCCCGTGCTGCCTGGGTGGGACTGGGTTGTGCACTTGGCCTCTGTTGTGTCTTGGCGTGGGCCACAGGCACTGGTGGAGACCTTGCTGCGTGTTTCTGCCTCGGCACACAGCTGTCCACTGCGTCTGACCTTTGATGTAGGCTGCAGCTGCTTAGGTTCTTATCACCATCCTGTGCTGTGATGTTTGGACTCTGGTGACTTTGTTGAGAGTGGGGGTGCCATCAAAATCACCACACTGCCTGGTTTGCTTTCTGCTAGTCTCTTTATCCTTGTTTAGGTGTCCGGATGTTGGCCTTCACTGAGGTGCATTTTGCTGGTGACTTTTTCTAAAAGATTGCTCTCATAATGAGTCAAGATCACATGCATGACCTCATGTCTGCAGGGATACAGGTGCATATGCGCGCGCACGCATCGTGAAGATCTGAAATTTTAGGAAACATAAAAAAGCCTCTCTTGGTTAGATGGAGCCATATATTCAAAGAGGGGAAAATCAGGTTTGAGCTGAGTACCTTTATCACAGGAAAAATAATCCCAGACTTTCACAACAGCGGCACCTTTGATAAACAAAATCGCTGATAAGTTTGAGAGTAATCGTCAGCTAACAAAATGGGGTCCCAAAATATGCCTTAATCCAGGAAACAAAATGAAGGTTTTAGAAAATCCAGAATTAACACATTTAAAAAACTCAGTTGATTGAAGAATTAAGAAAAAAAAAATAATTGAAGTGCGACGTCTGGTTGAGCTGCTGTACCAAATATGAGACCTCGCCAAATTGAAAAAGACTGTAAACAGAAGCTGGCTGTTAATATATAAAAGCATCAGGCTCAGCACTGCAGCACAACATTCCCTGATCTTCAATAAGAGCTCCAACATCATGAACGAGCACATACATGTAGCACTGTGATGATTATTTTCAAATCAAAGGTGGACAAAGGCGAGAGTCACTTATTTTTGTTAAAAACATCCATGGTGGTGCACCCTCTACTGGCTGCATGTGTCCAGATAATAATGGTGTGTTTTCACAGTGATATCAGGGATGAGGCTCCTCTCTGCTAACAAGCCCCGCTCCGCCGCCCCCTCCCTCCCTTTGTGCCGATGGCTAAATCAGCACTGTTGCATCTTTCAAAATAGCACAGCGGGAAGAGAGCGGCCAAAACGGGGTGTGCAGGAACTCTTTAATTTGTTATGGGGCTGACGGGGAGTGATATGAATGATTCAACTATCTTATCTGGCCCTGTGATACACATCTTGTAAATACGTTCTCACTCTCTCCGTCTCTCTCCTTCACCCGGCACCCCTCTCAGTCTCTTCGGCACTTTGCTGTTATCATGGCGATCGATAGCGAGGTGATTATTATTCCTCCAGCACAGCCCACACGTAAACACACGCTGACCTCACTCATCAAGTGCTGCAGAAACACAGGAAACAAACACACGCCCTGCAGTCCGTGCACACACACACACGCACGCACACACGCACACACACACACACGCACACAGAGGTTGGAAGGTGCTGCTGATAACCTGCAGTTACAAGGTTAATGTGTGGTGGTACATATGCTCCGTGTCACACAGGAACATCAGTGCTCAGCAGCCTCGCACTTCATCATGTGGCGAGCAGAAAAACGCACTCGACTCAACCCACGAACCGGAGACGAGAGGATGTTCCCTCTGCTTCCCGAGTGCTTCCACAGACAGCGTCACACCTGACACACACACCTGGATGCAAATATTGTTCTGCACAAGACTGCAGAGATTTTTGTCTGTGTGTCTTTTGTTAGAACACAGAAACAGTGCTGACAGCTGCAAGATTAGGGCGAGTATAAGCTTTAACATGTTACAGTGAGGAGGAGTATGGAGTATTTCCTGTAAGCTGCACCTTTCATGGGTTCATGTGTGTTTTAATAAACTGCAGCCTCAGACCTACTAAACCTCGTTTAGTAATTCTGCTCATTTTCAGCTGGATCTGTATTCTTGGACTCTATCAGAGGAGCTCTGAATGATGCACAGTTCATAATAATTATTATTTATGTCATACTGAGCCTCGGTGCAGCCCCTCAGATCATCCTCTCTCTGAAACAGCCTGTTTTAGCTCCTGCCCCTTTAAGACGGCTTTCTTCTGATTGGCTGCCACTTGCAAACAAAAACTTTAAACTATAGTGCGTGGGTGGGTCGTCTCTGCTCACAGCCACTGCCTGACATGTCCATATGAGGATATCCCTTCTCTGTGACATCATACAGAGCTCAGGTTAGAAAACGCTGTGATAAACTGAGTGTTTAGAGCAGGCTGAGCTTTGGCTCACAGGGATTACTGACACACACTGAGCTCATTATTAGAAACAGCCACACTTGATATCGCCTAAATGAGCTGATGGCTCAGCTGATACTGTTCTGTGCTTCCAACTGGTAAAACTCACATAGGACGCACGATTAAAGCTGCATCTGCAAGCCACTTTATAACCCAGCTTCACCCCAGCTGCTCAGTGTGACTGAGGTCTGATAATAAGAACTGATGTACAGACAACAGACAAACACCGGACCTGAGGCAGGCTCACAGACAGCATCAGCATCAGCATCAGGTATGTTCAGGTGGCACTATGCAGCAGTTAGCTACTGAGATTCACGTTTGTCTTAACAGTGAATTACATATCCACACAGAAGCAGCTGACAACATGTACTAAGAGATACAGTGTCTTAATAAATGGTTGCAGTAGAGCCAACAGAGCTCTGGTCTGTGGAAGTTAGAGATTCACGGTTTTCCTTTAATTTGTCCCGTCCTGAAAGGTTCTGTGTGGGCCGCTGTCCACAGACTCCAAGCCAACAGACTCCGAGCCAACAGACCAACAAATCTTAGTAATCGCGAACGAGTTTAATTCATGTAGCAGTTTTGGCTTTGAGTGGACAATATAACATCTGATTCCCCTTAAGCTTCATTTCATTGCCAGTCTTTTATTGACTTATGCATTGTAAGTGTCCATATACTAATTAACTGCATCTGAGAGCTGCGAGCTCTGTTTCTACTGTGCTGCTAAGCTACCTGTAGCGAGGGTCACAGGTTTGTGGTGCTTCTCTTCTAATTTAACTGCTCCAACAAGTCACATCAGCATCAGTGGATGTGCAAATAGCAAAAAAATATGAGACCATAACATTAGACCATAATGTTGGAGCATGATAAAGATTCAAAGGCTCCAATACAGTGATGACCTCTTTAAAGGTTTGGGATCACAGAGAAATATGAGTGTTTCTGAAATAAAGCTACGTTTGTTTTTATGTAAAATGACCATAAAGTGATCAGAAATATTGCAAATAACTCCTAATCATTCATCATAATCACTTATGATGTTTAATGGAATATCTATGACGTATGCAGGCCCATTTTATGCAGCCATCGCTGGTTTGTTCCATCCTCACCTAATGGAAGTTCATCATGATTCCAGACACTCAGCTAAGCACATTTATCGCTTCTTAAATCAGTGCAACAGTTTTCAGCTTTGCTCAGATCATTTCTTCTCATCAGTCTTATCTTCTAACAGGATGAACTCCAAATTCCAACAATGATTAAAGACTCAATCATTGATTGGCATGTCTAAGCAATTTGAAGTTTTAAATACAAAAAAAAAGGAGTGGGGGCACTGGTTGTTTCCAAGCAGTTTTCCTCAGAACCAGAAAAATGTAAACTCTGGTCATGTCATGAATCACTGATGACGCTCAAGCTGTAAATATGAAGAGTCTCTCACGGCGTTTTTAAAGATAACATACGCAGCGCGTTTCCTGACGAGCTGAAGGCAGTTTGTGACTCGCTCGTCATGATGAGTCAAATTAAAGGAACGTCCTGTGTAGTGCACTGAAATGTTGTGTAGTGACCGTTTAAACTGGAAAGCTCTGAGTTTCCCTTGTATCACTCGGTCCTGTTCAGACTCAGTCAGCTCAGAGCTGCAGAGTGAAAAAAGTGCATTCATGCTGATCAGCAAAGCTGGAACAAACACACCTCGTCAACTATCAATGACACCTAAACACTGCTCTCAGAGTCTCTTTCATGCCTCGCCCATCCAGGTGTCCCTGTCAGGATTCACAGAAGAGGACGGGACTATTTTAGGTCCAGCCTCAGGTAGCAGCGCTCACCTCATGGTGCGAAGGTCCCAGCCTCGTATGGCCGTGTCGTTGGCTGTGGCGAGCTGGCTGCAGTTGTGATGGGGGCTCCACTTGCCGGAGGTGAACTTCAGCTGACCTTTACCCTCGAGGGTGGCAGTGCTGGAGACCTGCAGAGGGACGGCAGCGCCTTCATTAGCAGGGACATGAATTTCATCTGTACATGTGTGACAGGTTCAGCCGGAGCAGTTCATTAAATCAGCATAATGAGGCTTTATTAGGAGTCATTTTCTCTGCGGGCCGCTCTCAAAACTACAATCGTTCGCTAACAACTGCAGTAATATTTGGGGTATTAGTGGCACACCAGCTGCCTACATCATGCCAGCATGTACACGCTTGCAAACATGTCTCACCTCTGTGCTGTTAATGTGCATTTACAGCATTATTCAGACTGGGTCAGTATTATTAGGGACTCTAATAATTGATCAGGATCTTCATATACAGAAAGGATGCAAAGCGATGGCCGTGACTTTAGTGCACAGCGCTCTTCATCCTCGTTTAGCTCATCTTTTGTGATATCACATATTCCTCAATTATTAAGCCTGCGCCGATCAACTTGAGAAAGCTGTTTTAAAAAGAGGGTGATCTCAAAGGGAGAGGAGCTCAAGGTCTGCACGGTGCCCCCCCCTCCCGGTACAAGATAAAGTTATTTTGCACTGTGATGCTGACCAAAGCCTGGACCCAATGAAACAAAACATATTTTACAGTTTCATTAAACTCTGGATAAAATCCAAATGAAATACAGAAAAATGAATGTGTAAAAATGGTGTGGAGGTGGTAGGGGACACCTGATGTTCTTGCAGGTGCTCTCCAAACACCAACAGTTGGCCACATCTTCAGCCTGCAAGCACGGGAGCTCTGCAGGTGCACTGGACAGGAAGTCAGGACAGCAGCCGTGAGGAGAGTGACCGAGCGACACCTCGTACACTTTACAGCACTTTCTAACCTTCACACACAAACTTTTTTTATAATGTTGCTCCTACACATGTGAATAACAAACTGGATGTAGACACAAGATATGTTTGTAATGCCAGGTGTTGTGCTAAAGCTGGTTGTGCTGCCCCCTAGTGACCAAAAAGATCAACCAACGCATCAAAAAACTTTAGAAAATTCGAACTTTAGAGTAAAGTCAGAGACACTCACATCTTTGTGATCAGACAGGGTTCCTGTATTTGCAAAACTTCAAACTAGATTTATTTAAGCTTATTTCCCCATCAAAAAGAAAAACAATGAAGAATGGAGCACAAACAGAAGAAGCTTCCAGCCAAAGCTCCCCTCATCTCTGTGCAGCGCTTTGTTCTGCAAAAAAAAAAGGCCAAAAAACTACGATTATATTAAACGTGTTTGAATCTGAACGTCGAGAAACCGTCATCGAGATGATGACAGCGTGCCAAACACAGGACACTGATATAACGCAGATATAACGCAGGTCTGTCAGGTCCCGATCGCTGCCCTCGATGGCTCCGTTACTTACGAATCAGATCAACATTTAAGACTGATCAGCGCTGAAAGTCAAACCAAAACATTTAAAACCTTGAATTGATTGCACCGCCTTTGGTTTTTCAACAGAAACACATTAAAGTGACAAAATGTCAGTGGATCCCAAAATGAGCTGAGCTGAGCTGAGCTGAGCTGAGAGGCAGGCAGGTTAAACTGCTGCATTTAAAGCTTTTCAAAGCAGGCGACGCGCTCGCCGTCGTATATTTATCAAACCTGCTGCACATATTTCACAAGGCAACAATGGAGGTGAAATTAATCAAAGTCAAAATGCTTCAAGGACTTTGAATTATAAAGCATATCACTTCATCAGGCTACTTTAAAAATGGAATCCAATTAATTCAGCAGGCCGGCTTTGGAAATGATTATCTTTCCTTTAAACTGTGATGCATCCAGCAATTCAAACAGCAGCATCACACTGCCTCATTTTTCTCTGCTCCCCCACTATCTGCAGGTTTTATTCTCATCCTTCTCCCTCTCTCCCCCCCGCCTCTGCCTGTTGGAGCAAGGATCATCGATCGGCCCGTCAGCACACGGCTCCGTGGTACACTCTCATTATTTCAGCTAGAGCGGACAGAAAGAGGGAGGCAGAGAGAAGAAGGCCGACTGAGCAGGGAGGTTTAAAAGAAGGAGACCAAAGTGGGCAGAAGGGGAGAAGAAAGGAAAGGAGTCAAAAGAAAGGAGCTGAAGAAGAGCGGCAAAGGAGGGGAGGAAGAAAACAAAAAGGAGAGAAGCAGGGTTTCCTCTGTGGCCTTGAAGTATATTTCCAGGACTATTTCACGAAAGTCCATTCACAAACTGAAAACACTGGTTTCTCTATTTGTAAAAAATGTCATTTAAATGTAATTTTTAAATAATTTTTCATGTTTTGTGAGATTTACTGAGCATGCAGAGCAGCTGCAGCTAAAGCGCGGCTCCAAAGATCTGCCTCTGAGCTGCTACACGCTGTACAAGTATCCACGGTAAATCAAATGTTTAAGCTCAAACATGTGAAATGATGAGGAATGAAAACGCCTTCCTAAAATCATTTCTTCCTCTCAGCAGGCGCAGACAGAAAACAATCCCACAGGCTGATCGGCACCATAGACTGTATACAAAAGATGGACATGGCAACCGTGACGTCACTCACTGGGTTGTGGACGTTGCACTAACACTGCATTTTGGGGTTGATGAGACCTGAGTGTCATCAGCTAAATGAAACGCGGTGACGTCAGGAGTCGCCACACTGAGTCATCGTTTGGCTCTGCAGAGCCAGAAGTTCAACTTCTCAGGAAGGACTGCAGATAAAATGCAGACGAACCTACAGCGACTGCACAGCAGCTTTATTATTGGGCAGATCATTTTATTTAAAAAGCCCCAAAAGGCTCCAACAGTGCAAACACAGTCCAGAGGCGACACTTCATCTGAGGGTTTTTAGCACTTGTTGGGTTCATGGTTCATCCTCCAATGTTGCTGCTTTTTACTGACAACATAGTAACGGTTAAGTCCAGAGGACCTGTTGTAAGAACTCTTTAACCAAGCATGAAACATGCAGAAAGTCTCTGAGTTCGTCAAAGAACACACACGTTCCCTGACTTGAAGCTCTGCAAACCCCATGCTTGCATCGTGCAGCCCAGGTTCCCAGCTTTATTAGCGCACTAACCAAATTAGGGGCCCTAACAGGGCAGCACACACAGCACTGGGGGAGGCATTCATTTAGGATGCAAGCGGCACTAATGCAAAGCTATCTGTCACAACACCATGCATTTATGCTTCCTCTGTAGTCCGGAAAGGAGTGTGTTAGTGTGTGTCTGTGAGAGCAGATGTGCAGGACGAGGTGTGTGGGTGTGCTGTGAGTCAGCGGAGATGTTTTCACTCAATCCCACCAGCGAGTCTAATTGATGAGCCACACGCACACACAAACACGAAAATGTGCCTTCAAACACAATGCACACAATCCTCTTTTGTAAAAAGAGGACTCACACATTCACTAATCTAGGCCAGGCCCTCGAGAGAGACGTCGACGCTGCAGCTGGACATGCTGGAGATGAACACGTCACCCTCTGGCAGACAGGGGGAGCTGCAGGAGGGTGGCAGCTAGATTAACGTTCTCATCAGCGCTGGAGGAATTTGTCTCTCCTCTTTTTCATTCCCTTTCTCCTCATCAAGCTCCTTCCTGATGCGTATTCACTCCTTCATCCTTCCAATCAGCAGAGCTCTTCATCGCTCCCTCCATCTACCCTACCCTTTGTCATCGTCCTCCACCTCCCTCCTCCTTCCTCCATGCAGGCTTTAATAGCCGTGTTGCCTGGCGTCTGTGCTCGAGAATTCGATCAACGCCCTCGCAAACTTTGGCGGTCCTACTCATCCTTACACCGAGGTCACAGGACGCACACACACACTGTGCTGATCACAAACAGAACAAAGACACCCCTGAACATTATATGAGCTGAGCGCAGACAGAGCTCCATCCTCTGAAGCAGGCAGCTTCAGGTGTGTCACTCACTTCACTTTTTATTTTGCAAAACAACCGAGTGGGCCACAGTGGAGCACAGAAATATAGATTCTCAGGAGTAAATTCATTCTTTGTGTTTTTA
Organism: Archocentrus centrarchus; assembly: GCF_007364275.1. NCBI lineage: Eukaryota > Metazoa > Chordata > Actinopteri > Cichliformes > Cichlidae > Archocentrus > Archocentrus centrarchus. The sequence continues at coordinate 459,770 of NC_044367.1, forward strand.
ATATCACCTGCAAGAACATTTTTAAGCCAGTTAATTGTTCTAGAAGCCTTCATGTAATCCTAAAACGAAGTACCTGCACCTTCTACTTGGTGACCTTGTATTAAATTTGGAAATGAACTTACAAACTGCTTTGAATTGTGATTTTATATTTGTTACTCTCGGGCTGTTTAACACCACCGAGGCTGCAGCTGGAGGGAAAAAAAACTACAGTTTTCAAGCAACGCAGTGATTTACAGTGTTTCTCAGAGTGGAAGCAGGATTTTTAACGGGGACATTGAGGAGTTCTTTTTATTGAAGGTGACTTTACACACACAGACTCCTGATAATGTGACCGTCAGCAAGCTCTGCTGAATGTGTGGAACTAAGAGGTCAGAATATCCCCCAAAAATGTCCCCAACATGTGGACTCTGGAAAAACTCTGTGTGGAGCTCATTTTTGTGTCACATCCCACGGGGACCGCAGCCTGCATGTGTTTGGGATCCTCCTGATTTCTGTCTGCAACCAAGAAGGGCAGCTTACAGTTTTAATATCACATTTCTGACCTAATGATAATGGCAACTGTCCAGTTAAATCAGATCTGTTGTTTGCCAAACACACTCACCTGCCTGAAACAGAGGAAATATCCAATGAGCAGCAGCTCTCTGGGAGCAGATGCCTTGATGATGTCAGAGGAGAATGATCAGAATGCTTCGAGCTGATAGGAAGATCAGTGATGCAAACAACCGCTCGTTGCACCCAAAATCGGCGGGAGAGCATCTCTGAATGCACAACACGTTGAAGCAGATGGGCTACAGCAGCAGAAGACTACACCGGGTACCGCTCCTCTCAGCTCAGAACAGGAACTGAGGGTCAGGATTTGGTATTGACAACATGAAAGCATGGATCCATCCTGCCTTATAACAACGCTTTGGACCTGCTGCACTCCTGTATCTACACTTGTCCATGTTTCTGATTGGTCACATGCTACAAACGCCACGTCTTTCATGTGAACACAGCTGCAGCTCGATTGATAAACCTGGGGTTGACTTATCAAACTAGTGCTACTAGCTACTGCAGCCAGTGAATGGCCAGATTACACACACAGATTTGTACAGGTGTGTGTGACCTCGCTGGACTTTATGTGAATCACTAAACGAGTGCATGAATCACTAATGATTCATCTATAATCATCACTCCGGACGGAACAACACACTCCTGAAAGCCTGGGCCAACCCACGCCGCTACTCTATTGCTTCTTCCGCACACGCCTGACACACGCTATTATTCCCAGGCTTTAAACACATAACGGGCCTTTGGGTGCAAAGCGGGCAGGTAGGAAGACAGAGTTTACAGTGAAGAGCGTCTTCACCCTGCATTAGGAAGGACAGGACCGCGGACAAATTGACCAAAAGCATTGATGCACAATTCCGTAACACAGTCAACGCTTCATTTTTACTGCGTTAAAAGTGATCAGCGTGTGCATCTGCAGGCTGACACATGACAGGTCCATACACATGTGGTTTTTCCCACTTTGGACTGAAAGAACCTGAAATCAGAATCCAGGACCTCTCTTCATCCTCTCAGAGAGCTCTTAACTTAGCCTAGAAACTATTCTCAAGGTCTCCCAGTTTAAAAGCAATTCAGGAAAATTTTCGGAGCAACCACAGACAGTATAAAGATGGATGTAGCTTCCAGGACTGAAAAGCTGATGCGGAAGCACATTAAACCTGCATTCTTTTTAATGGCCACCAGGGGGCGACAGCTGTGACTGCGAAAAGACTCGCGAAGTCCGTATGAGAACTGTGCTCTGCCCTTCTTCTTTCAGCTGCTCCCTTTAGGGGCGCATCAGATAATCTGCCTCCATCTCCCTCGATCCCAGCATCCTCTTCTGTCACCTCAGCTCTCTGCATGTCTGTCTTCACTACATCCATGAACCTCCTCTGAGATCTTCCTCTTCTGTCTCACTTCTGCTGAGTTTCACTCCTCTTCTCTCCAGAGCATACCTCCACCTCTCCGGACTCTCCTCACAATCTGGCCTGACCACTGTAAATGCTTCTTTGATGAGTTTATGGACTCAGTCCCTTATTTCAGGTCATACTGAATAAAGCATTACACCGATTTTCTACTTTGGTCATTCCAAGTCGGTCATTCCAGAAAAAAGGATTACCCAAGACACAGATTTAGTTCTGAAAATTCTGTAAGTATACTTTAGCTTACAAACTGTAAGGAGACCTGTGCAGTCCTTCATTCACAGGCTACAGTATTTTTGCTGGTACCTTTGGTACTTCATCTGTCCAAGCATTCAATATTGCACCAACAGTACTGGCAGGATCGCTGTCTGTGAGGGCCATTCTGTAAGTCTGTAAGATGTGATTAATGAAATGCAACACATCACAGCACCAAAGTGTGAAAGCGCAGTAACTGGTTGCGCCCATGCAGAGACGAATGCCATCATATGGCAGGAAGAAGACACTGAAAATGGACCAAACTTCAGCCAAGAGAACATCTGAGATGATCCACCCAGAGCACCGGTCAGTCATTAATGTGCAGCTGCGAGGTTTAGATTACTGCTGTCAAAAAGTCCTGATCCTCGGCTTCATGTCCACAGTGAGAGGGATTCTTCTCTGCAGGGCTGTAGCTCCACCGCGAGTTTTTAAAACTGAGCTCAAAGACGAGCTGCACGCCAACAGCTGAGAGCGACGCCTGAACTGCAGCGCCTTAAAAAGACGAGAGCCTCATCCGGCGCGGGAGACGCTCGGACCAGATCCGCAGTGGATAAATGATAAATGACAAGATAAATAATGTTTAAGCGACAACGTTCATTATGATTTTATTGTTTGTTAGCAGCAAAACAATTAGTGACTGAAGTTTAATTAACTCTTTAATTAACTCTAAGTCTTTCCAAAGCAGCAGAACGAAGTCACAAAGTCTGCGCACGTTTTTAAAATGAGACGCTCGGCTTCATGCGTTGTGTGTAACGTTCCTCAGACACATACATCAGGTTGTGTACTGCAGCGCCTGTAAGTGAAACTTAATGTATAACTGCAGCAGCTCTACTCCAGTGAACTGTGAAAAGAGATGGAATGATTTCTCTCGTACTTATTAAACAAGACTATTACTGTCACAGTGGGAGAGACTTGACCAGAATAATATTAAAGGAGTCACAGCGCGCGCGCGCGTGTGTGTGTGTGTGTGTGTGTGTGTGTGTGTGTGTGTGTGTGAGAGAGAGAGAGAGAGGCAGAATGAATGGTGGACACTGCTGTTGTCACACAGAGAGGATGTGTGCGTCTGATAACACCAGGACGATATGGCGGTTATCAAATAATGAGTTAGCTATTGTGCGATATGGCGTGCGTGTCTCTGGTTTACAGTTTGTCTCACCGTGGCCTGTGTGGAGCTCTCCTGCAGGTCCCAGAGCAGTGCATGGTTATCAGCCAATGAAATCACGCGCTTGCCGTCCCCCATGGGTTCCCACAGCACGCTGTATATACACACACACACAAACACAGAAGCACAGAGTTACAGTCAATGAGCGCACACATGCTGCAGACATGCAGGGGGTGGAGTCTATAACCCGTTTCACACGTTTGCAGACGTCTGAGCATGATGCATAAAACTGCACGTTTACAAAGATTAAAACAGATGTGTTGTCAACAAATTCCTTTAAAAACAAATTAATAAAAAAATATTACTTATCAAGTACCAAAAATAGAGGCAAGCATCAACCTCTGAACCTGCAGTTCCTCTGCTGTCCAGCAGAGGCGCCACAGTGAGTCAGCCCCCTTGTTAAAACTTTCCAGCAGAAATAAACATGTTTGATACAGAAACTGCTTTGGACTCTGTAGCTCATTTCCCCCTTCATAACAGCTGTAGGGGGGAGGAGGTTTCTATAACTCACCTGTTTGCATTACTAGGGGGGGTGGCCTCTCTGACTGAGAGGTGGGTGGCGACACAGTCGGATGTAGCTGATATAATTATCTGGCGTTGCTCTCAGATGTTTGTTGGTTTTCTTGTACTTCATCCCACCCTCTCTTTTTAACAGTTAGATACTTGTGTTTTGGTTCCTTCCTGTTTTACTTTGAAAGGTAATTTTCCCATGTATTTTTTACTTCCTGCTTTTGTTCCTTTTCCCTCCTTTCCTGACTGACTGACTGACTCACCTTCATTATTCCCACCTATGTCTTGTTTTGTAATGGGCCGTCTGTGCACATCTGGTTTCATTGTTCCCTCCATCTTACTGGAACATCTGTCTTACTTCACCTGTGCTCCTCTTCTTACCTTTGTCACCTGTGTGGATTATCTGACCAACAATATGGTTGTGCACTTCATTGGCCTAACAGACCGTCCAAGAAGTCTGAGCTCCAGTTTTGCTGAGTGAAATTCTGGGATTTTATTTGGATGTTACGGAGCAATGAGCAGTTATGTCTGGCCCCAAAACCCAACATGGCCACAACCAAAAAGCTAACGTTGGGGCTTGTAAGTGGGTGACGTCATGGATGCTGCTTCCATCTTTCATTTTACAGTCTATGGCAGGCATGGCTCCCGAGCTTAACCAACGTTAACCTTACTTCAGTGTAAAATGGAAGGATATGGGTGTAAAAATTCAGACCTTCAGTTCATATGATTTCAGACAACTTTCTGGTACTTTGTGTTTTTTGCCAACAGAAACTTCCAACCGTAACAAGCAATACCAACGTCAAATTCTCTGAACTTGCACTGAATGATGTCGAGGGTTTTCAGGAACATAACAGAACCATTATCAGTGATTTTTGTGTGCAGTAGAGCTCTGACACATCTCATTCCTCCGTGCCATGGAGCCCTGTTGTTGTCTAAAACTATTGAAAACCCATCAGTGAGTCATTCTGTTGCACTGCGTTACCCGCTCCTTTGTTAACATAAGCTCGCTGTACTTTATTTTGAGTCAAATCCACATATGCTGTTCTGCTGCCAATGATACTCACAAGAGCACCAAGTGTGTATTAACCTACCTATTTCAAAAAGAGAGAGCAAGAGAGGAAAACAGTCCCTTTAAAAACAACCAGACACGGCTGCTGCAGGATGCTTTTTAAAGTAAAAACTGCAGAGAGGCTGCATTCAGCCCAACGTGCCCCTCAAACATGAACATTCAGAGTGAACTCCTAAACTGGCTGGAGAAAAAGGTGGGTAGGAAGATGGAAAAACACATCCTCTTGTAGGTGGCACTGTGACAACTGTGGTAGTACTTTGGAATGAGTGGATGTCGAGAAACGGACATCTCAGGTGGTCACCCACCCTGTCAGGGTTCACTGAACGGGAACGTTTTCAGCAGGGCTTCAGTCAGCTCAGGAAGATGTTGGTTGATTAAGAAATCCACAGCCACAGTGGATCGAGCGCAGCTTCTACCCTTATTAGCCTAGATTATAAATAAATATAAATGAGTTACAAATAAATATGGAAAGATAGTATTTTCAGCATGTTAAATTATTTTATTCACATTATTTTAAACTAAAATGAAAATAAAGGTAGTCCATCACAATAATAACACTAATGGGTTTGTCCTGAGGTCAGACATAGTGAACTGCTCCCTGGATTAATCCTTCAAGGCTGTTTTCCTCCTTATGAAGCTATCGCCATTCTTCTGCTCTCCAAGGGCAGCTTTGCATGATCCAAAAGTCATAATAATCCTCCTTCATCTTACACCTGGCCTCGGTGCAGCCCCTCAGTTCATCCTCGGTTTAAAACAAGCAGTTTTTGCCCCTCCCCTTTAAAGACAACTTTCTTCTGATTGACTGTCCCTCACAAACAGAAGTTATCAACATCAAATGGGTGGGGCTTGCCGTCTCTGTGACATCACACAAATCCCAGAGTAGGAAAAACCTGATAAACTGAGTGTTTGAGCAGTCTGATTTTGGCTCACAGGGATTCCTGCACATACACTGACCTCATTATTAGAAACTTTGGTCATGTTAATATGACCATCCACCACTGAAACCACATATACATCAATCAAAAACCTTGAATGATTTAAATTTGGATGATCCCATATATTCGGTGATCTTCTCATGCCCCTCGGGACCATGTTAATGCTACATTTAGGTCACTCTGTGGAAGTCCCGTTGTCTCTGTGTGGGAACAGTGTGCCGGATCTTCTTTGGTGTTTCTTAGATATTCATTTTAGGAAGTAGACAAAGTTACAGGGAGGCAAATCTGGACCGAGAGGCAGGTGGCGACTGAAGATTGTGCTTATTTGGCCACAAAACCTCCTGAATGTTCAGAGTGCTTTGAGACGGCATGAGATGGCACGCACAAAATTTCTGATCCATTTCCTCTGAACATTCTCCGGCAGATGTCTAAGAATGTTACAGTAGATCTCCACGCTGACAATCTCACCCTGAGAAGCAAATTCACAGTGCAGGACCCCATGAACGGGCAATAAATGAAGAGCTTGCTCCTGGTCTCGCTCCTCTATTGATGTGCAGATGAGTTTAGAACCTTTGGACTCTTCAACTGAAAACTGCTCTCATCAGCAGCGCTGATTCTCCACATCAAACTCAGGCCAGTTTGAAACAGAGGTACAAGTTCAAGGCGGTGAAATAACAGCAGTGCTGAAACCTGTCCAGAGGTGCACAAGAAGATGATCTTGAACTGGAGATCAGACAGACGGCCAAAATGAAATAAGGTAATGTTTTTCGATTTTTATGGACATAATCGGAACCTTCTGATCACAGCACATAAATGACAGAAAAGAAGAAGAATGCACATTAGGTCCAGTTTAAAAGCTGCCCTGTTAGCAGCATTAGCAGCTTTTTGCAGCCACAAAAGTGACAAAAGCACATAAGTGAGCTGTGCATGGTTAGCACAGAGGACCCGGTTCTGTCAGTCTACTCTCTGACAGTAGAATACAGTAGAGCTTTTAGTGCACACTTTGATTCCTCCCTGTGCGCTTCCGTCTGCAGAGTATCGATTCTTCACTGCAGCTTCTTTAGTTGAGATTCTCCTCTGCGCTCTACTTAAAGTATGTATTCTGGGGGGAACTTACACACCGCAGCACTAACTGTTTTTCATTATTCCCTTGATGCTGATGGGATCACTTGTATGCTTTTGTTCCCACCTCTTACTTTGGATGGTTTAGCAGCTAAATAAAGACAGAAACCAACGGCATGGTCAAAGAAGGAGGACACAGCCCAAGTGAGAAAGCAGTGCTTTTAACTCCGAGTCCTGCCAGCTTTAAAAGCAATGTGTCAGTGCAGTCAGAGACCTTGCAATAAGCTAAATATAACCTTGGCCGGGAAAAGCTGCTATATGCTTGTTAGGTTTTGATTTAGTGTGACTTTTCAGCTGCGTCTAATCTGGGTTAAAGGATGTAAAATGTCAGCGAGGTGCAGACGTGGTCTGGCTGAAGGTTTGGATGTCTGTCATGGCTATAAATGATGCCATTTATTTAAGGAGTTCATCAATTAGACAACTCCATTTTCTTGGACTCATTTGTCAGCTTGAAGCAGCAGCAACAATGCCAGCGTTTGAAAAAGGGAGCGCGGAGGTGAGAGTGTTCAGGGGAGATAAAAGAAATGACAGAGGAAAGGAGGGGAAGTTAAAGTTTGCTTTTGGGTTTAATCCAGGCTTCAAATATGCACAGTGCTATTAGAAAAGGTGGAGCAGGGAGGGAGGAAGAGGAGGGAGAGGAATTTATAAGGGCTGTAAATTCATAGCTGCCGAGGGGTGGCTTTTACTGCCCTCCTGAGGAGCAGCGAGTCATGGACGCACTCACAACATGCAACCTTCTTTTTGTCATTTAGGAGGACATCACACTGACTTACATTCAGAACCTGCAGACTAAAAGGGAAAATAGTTTTCCTGAATCTCCCTTAATGCATTCCTCACATTCCTATATGTGGAGTCCTTGTCATCTGTGCAGGGTCAGAGCACAAAGAGTGCACAGGCAGCCGATGACTGGCTCATGTCACTGTGCGGTTTCCCACCAGAAAGACTACGACAGAGAGGAGCACAGATTCATACTGTCACACACAGCGTGTCCACAGAACAGAGGTTAGAAACTAAGATGCTCATCAGGAATCCTGCTAAATCTGCATTTAGGACCATCATGCATGACATGCATAAGCCAGTACAAACCACAGCACTAACCGGTAGGGTGACCAGATTCCCCTAAGCTAGATGTGAGGATATGCAATGCTGGGACATAATCTGATATTACCATAACCTAACCTAAAAACGCCAAACTGCAGGTTACAGGACTGTGTTTTGCATGCAAAGGACAAACATATTTTTTTTCCAACTCCCTTTCTCAGTAAACCCAGTGAGAACGAACGGAAGCCCGGCGTTGTGTTTGGTCCTGTCTGCTAATCATCTCTGGGTTTCAGTCCAGGGATGCGCACACACACACACACGCACACACACACACACGCACACACACACACACGCACACACACACCACACACACACCACACACACGCACACACACACGCACACACACAAACACACGCACACGCACACGCACACGCACACACACACGCACACACACAAACACACGCACACGCACACGCACACACACACACGCACACACACACACACGCACACACACACACACACACACACACACACACGCACACAAACACACGCACACGCACACGCACACGCACACACACACGCACACACACACGCACACACACAATCATGTCACACGTTATTTCCCCTGTGCAAAACTGAAAAATAAATCTTACAAAAGCGACAGACATATTTTTTCAGTGTTTATTGTTGGTAATTATCATTTTTGCTGAAGCCGGTGACTTTTTGGTGATGTTCCCTGTTGAGCATTGGTAGAAAAAAGACTGGTTAACAGCACTTTCCTGCTTTCTTCACATGCGATGGATAAAAAGGAAACATTAGAAAAGTGCATGCCCTGCAGAGCCAGCCAAAATGTGAGGAATCATCATGATAAAGAAATGCTGTGCAGACGCACACAAACGGGGACAGCTGGTCACCTACTAACCACATGTACATGCATTCTAATGGGGAATTACACAATTACAAAAGTGAAAACGTGTTTTAAAAGGCACAACTGTGCGTATCTGCAGAAGAGAGAGGTGGATCTGACTGTGAACTCACCCACTCACTGATTACCAACCTGTCACACAATGATCATGCTTTTACAAATTTACAAAACTGACTTACTCTTTTGGTGAGTACCACCTGAAATTAGTAGTTGGGCCCATCAACTCATCAAGAAAGTGTTTCCTGAGGTCGGGGCAGAGGGCCTTTTTGAAGCTCCTTTACTGAAGCGAATATGAAGCTTCTGTCTGGCCTAAATATGGCTTTGACTCAGGGCGAGTCTGCTGCCTCAACTCAGCCACAGGTCCACATCTGACCCACACAACACCTGCCAGCCCAGCCACTGAGGTGAAAGTGCCATTCGCAGCCCAGGTGAGGCTCAGCTGCTGCTATTGGAGAAGTCTGCCACAGATTTCTGTTCTCACTTCAACATGAAGATATTTAAGCATTCAGAAAACATCTAAATGTGTTTCAGGTTTGTATTGACACATCAGTGGATATAACACAAACTTCAGACTTGATACGTATGGTAATTTAAGCCAGACATCTAATATGTGACATCTGTTTTCATGTACACTGTGTGCACAGTTATTAGGCAAGTCATGTTTTTGAGGATTACCCTTATTAATCACCATCAACAGTGCTCTCATTTAATCCAAAATGTTAATAAACCTCAAACATGAATGTTTAAGAAAGTAAAAGTGAGGTTTTGGCTTCCTTAGGAGAATATCTACAGTGTATCACAAAAGTGAGTACACCCTCACATTTCTGCAGATATTTAAGTATATCTTTTCATGGGACAACACTAACAAAATGACACTTTGACACAATGAAAAGTAGTCTGTGTGCAGCTTCATGTCTTCAGACATTTCTTGGCCCAGTCTAGACATTTCAGCTTGTGTGTCTTGTTCAGTGGTGGTCGGGTTTCAGATTTCCTTACCGTGGCCGTGTCTCTGAGTGCTGAACATCTTGTACTTCTAGGTGCTACAGGTAGGTAGCAGTTCTGGAATATGACAGAACTGGAAGATAATGGTTCCTGGCAGCTTCATGCTCCATTTTTCTCAGATCCTTGGCAGTTAATGTGTCTTTTTTTCTCAACACGTTTCCTGTGAACCTGTTGAATATTTGCAACCAAATGTCTGTGATCACGCCCCAGTATCTTAGCCATTTCAAGTGTGCTGCACTCCTCTGAGAGACTTTTGGTAATTTTTGACTTTTCAGAGTCAGTTAAATCTCTTTTTTGGCCCGTTTTACCTAACAAACAAAGATGCCTAATAATTATGCACACCTTGAAATAGGGTGTTGACCTCCTTAGGCCACACCCTCCCTCATTACACAGACACACAGCACCTGCTCTGCTTAAATCCATTAAGCACGGGGTGCTTGGGTGGCTTAGTGGTGAAGCTGGCGACCACATACACATGCCGCATTGCGGTGCGGGTTCGCGTCCCGGCCCGTCGCCAATTTGCCCACGTGTCTTCCCCTGTATCTTTCCCCCATTTCCTGTCTCTCTCCACTGCCCATAAAAGCCGCTGTGGCCAAAAATGCAACAACAACAAAAAAAAAATCCATTAAGCATTCCAGTTTATCCAGCTTGGAGTTAGAAAATATGCCTAAAAATGATAATATGGTCAAAATACTCACTTGCCTAATAATTGTGCACACAGTGTATTTCTGTTTTTATATATAGTTTTCTAACTAATGTTAGCGGGAATGTGATTAACTGCTGATAAGCCACTGTTTTAATATCAGTTTTATAAACACGTCTTTACTTAAATTAAGGTGAAAACTGACAAGATTTTTTTCTTTTTAATTTTTAATGAACAGGTTTTGTGAGGTAAAACATGAGCACATTCACATAAATTTAAAAAGAGCTCTAAAGGGATACACCTGACTATTATTCAAATCATACAATTGTTTTCTTGGTGAATTAAAAAGTAATTAACGGCGTGCTTTATGAACGCTCCTTGCTAAGCTTACTATTGCAATACTGCTGCATCAATAAGTTAGTGGTAAAGAGAAAACAGGACAGCAAACTGCCCCAAATTTGCATCTTCTGCATTTCACAGTAAGAATAACTCATAAAACAAACAGTCAGATCTTTAAATGAAATTGAACACATGTCTTTAGTCCAAATGGAGCTGTCCAAATCAACTTAAAGTCAGGTTATCTCATCAGAGATCTCTCTGGATTATCGTTTTTAGAGACACCTCAGAATCTATGGATGCTGGAGACACACAGCCAAACCCTGCCCACCGTTGTGGACAAATGTGTGCACAGACATTTCAGCAAGATGGACACCTCAGCTTGTATTCGGAATAAAAGGAGCTCAGAGGAACCCAGATATTATTAAACAAGCCCCCGTTAGCCGGCTAGCTTTAACTTCTGCATCCGTATGTTGAGTTTGTACTGGAGTCCGTGCTGTGCTGCACTGAATTACTCCAAAGATCTCCATCTTTTAACAACCAAAAAATGACTCTGAACAAAGCAGGAAGACTGCTTAAATATTATTTTGCAGTAATTATCTTCTTTTTATACTGTTAGCGCAAATTTTTTATAATTTTGCTCTGTACACCACCCCCGTGGATTTTATTCTCTCTTTATTCAGTTACCACAGCAACAACTATTCTTCCTGGGGTCCACAGACAATACAAAACAGCAAGTTATAGACAATCACACATATAATGAAACAATTAATATATTACAAATGCACTGAGTAAAGTAAACACCACCTGCAACAAGAAAAACAGAACAACACAGCTATCAATCTCCCCGATCAATAATCAAATGTGCCCCACCCAAAATTTCTTAGAATTGCTGCTTTTAATTGCTTTTTAAAACTTTTACTACTCTTAACCTCGACTTGAAAAGATAAAAAAAAAACATCACTATATAATTGAAGAACAAGAACAGCAAGGACAGAAAAAGACAGGAAAAAAACTGTTTGGACAGATGAGACCAGGTTGAAGCTGTGGCAGAGAAAAGTGTAGAGAAGGAGAGAAACAGCTGATGATCTGAAGCATCATCTGTCTAACATGGTGGAGGCAGTGTTACGGTGTGGGCCACTGGTGTTTATTGATGATGTGACTGCTGATAGAAGCAGCAGGATGAGCTGTGATGTGTACAGGGCTGGACTCTCTGGTCAGATTCAGACACATGCTGCAAACTGATCACACAGCACATGATTTAAGCAGCATGAGGTAACTGTTGCTGTGATTTGGTGCTATATAAATAGAACTGAATAGAAGTGAACTGAATAGTGCTTCACAGTACAGATGGATAATGAGCCAAAGCAAACCACAAAAACAACCCAAGAGTTTCTCAAGGCAAAGAGATTCTTCAACGGCCAAGTCAGTCACCTGATCTCAGCCCAACGGCAGCTTTTCAGTTATTAAATATGAAACTGAAGGCAAAGACCCACAAACATGCAGCAGCTGGAGGTGGTTGTCATCGTCCCAAAACTCATGGATCCAACTGTAACTGTTGGAAGTCAAACTGACAATCTAAGTTATTACCTGATTAATATCCTTTAGTACCCCAAAGGGAAGTTAAGTCCCCTAAAGAACTGTGTGAACACTATGTTCCCACAATGTAGTAAAGTAAGTAAACACGCACACACACACACAGCCCTCAGTGCTCCACATAGACCTCGTCAACGGAGACTACAGCATGTTCGATACACTTCTCCTTCCTTCCTAAACACATACTTCAGCACACCACAGGACCAATTAAAACATACTTCGCTTTGGGATTCACACACCGCATGTTTCCCTGTAGGATCAATTAATTCATGCAATACAGAGAGGCAGAGACAGTTGGGGTATGGTACTCATATCTCTTCTCTCTCTCTTATGAAACACTCCACGTTATGTGCATATGACCTTGAGCACTGCAACAAGCTGGCACACTGTCTACTGGAATGTATGTAAATACTGCTGGGAGAGCTGTGGAGGGTTTTACAGCCCCATATATCCACGTCTGGGCCAGAGATGCACCCCTCTCTCTCGCACTCTCTCTCTCATCAGATTGTTCACCCACTTTGCTGTGCTTTGCATCCATATGAGTTTAATCCCTCCTTATAGAAAGCCCAGAGCCAACACAAACACTTGCTGATCCTTCTTAGGCATGAATACAGGGACATGAAGAACAGTGTGTGCAGTCCAAAAAGTTGTTTTGTTTTTTTTCCCCACAGTTGTAACAGAGTGCTGCAGGAATGTGTCCTAAGACTGGGAAATGAGATTGCATTTTGCACTTCCTGTTCACTCTTGACACTCTTGTGTTTGTTGGGTTAGATGCCTAAAATAAGGCTGAGATCAGCACAAGCTTTAGACATTTTTAACATTTTATGTATTGTAGAGATTAAAGTTGAGGTTTACTTATATAGATTGCATTAGTGCCCCCTGATCTGTGCCACACACCGACTGGTGCTATGTAAGTGCATAAATGGCTTCTTCCCATTCCTTCTTGTCACAATAAAAGTCCCTAAGACACCTTTAGCTCAGCATCACTAATTCTCAAAAATGCACTGAAACATTTTATGAATCTTTAAATCTTTTCTTGTTTTGGTTAAAGAAATGTTTGTATTAGTACTATGAAAGCACTAATACAAAATTACTTCCAACAAGAACAACAACATTCAAACTGTAACGGTGACAGGAAATACTCATAATTTCACACGTGCATTGAACTAGTTCTATTTTCTGGATCGATACTACAGCGGCATCAATTTGTGGAGATTAAAACTTCATGTTAGCAAGTCATTTCCAAAAGATGCTATTTTCTGCAATAATCCAAAAGATTATGGAAATATCCTTTTGATTTCAGGGTTGGCAAAAAAACTAAAACAAAAATAATACAGCATCCAAAAGTTTGCAGCTTACACCCACAGAGTGCGCCACACATGTTAAATTGCTGCTATCCGATTGTCTTCTGTACCTGCCACCTTCAGCTCAGTCAAACACACTTCAACCAGTTCTTTAAGATTCTTTGGAGAACTCAAACAGATTTGATGGTTATAAGTGACAAGCTGCAATCCTTGTCAACATGGGCTAGCAGCATTAGCATCTAGGTCTGACCTCTTACCTGCAGACAGTTTAACCTTTAACCCACTATGTTCACCTTTCTCCCACAGACTGCCTTCTACACACTGACCGCCAGACTGACAGCTGACATTTAACCTGCATCATTATGTTATGATTTAATCAGATAATTTCCAAAATCCTTTTTCTTCTGCATTTTAAAAACTACAATACTGTACATAAAGTTTAAGATCAAAGGTCCTGATTGGCTCCAGGGCCCTTGGCATGTGCACACTTTGCTCACATAACATACCCAGCAGCAGCCCATCAGGAGACAAGCAAGAGCAGCAACATGTGAATTTTCCCCCAGGGCGAGACTGTAAACTTGTGGTTGCACTTTGTCCTGGGGCGTCTGAATGAGCGTATTCAAAGGAAACAAACTGGCATCTGCCAGCGGGCTACCTCACTGGTAAAAAAAAAAAAAAAAGCACAGGACTTTTCTCATCCACACCAACACAATGTAAATGTGTGCATGTAGGGGAGATTGAATGGTTATCTGTCTCTGTGTTAGTCCTGCAGTAGACTGCCGATCCATCCAGGGTGTCCCCTGCCTCTTGCCCAGTCACAGCTGGGATAGGCGACAACAACTCATATTACCCAGCCTTCTTGGAGTCACTGGGCGGAGGACGCAGGATGGAGGATGCTCCATCAGTGACTCTGTTGTCCAAGTGGGAGACTTCAACGCTCAAGTGGGCAATGACAGTGACACCTGGAGGGGTGTAAATTGGAGAAACAGTCTTCCTGACCTGAAGCTGACTGGTCCTCTGTTATTGGACTTCTGTGCAAACCACAGTTTGGTCATAATGAACACGAAGTTAGAACTTAAGGATGTCGTGGCACCAGGACAGATCAGATGTGCAGCCACATGTTCTGGACACTCAGGTGAAGAGAGGACCTGAGTTGTCAACTCATCACCACCTGGTGATGAGTTGGATCAGATGGCAGGGGTGGATGCTGGACACACCTGGCGCACCTAAACGTATAGTGAAGGTGCGCTAGGAACGCCTGGCAGAGGCCCCAATCTACAAGATCTTCAACTCCAGCAGAAATTAGACAGCATTACGAGGAAGGCTGAGGACATTGAGTCTGAATGGACCTTTCTCCACACTCCATGTGCCTGCTGTGGCATCAATCCCCGAACCAGATGGTGGACACCATCGGAGGCAGCTGATGGGTACCAGCAAGCCAAGGGCAACGCGACTTGGGCAGTGACTGAAGCTAAAACCCAAGTGTGGGAGGAGTTCGGTGAGGCCATGGAAAAAGACTTTTGGACTGCCTCAAAGCCATTCTGGCAAACAGTCAGGCAAATCAGGAGGGGAAGAGGGTGCTCTACTCATAGGTGGGATGCTGCTGACTTCAACTGAGGACCTCTTTAATCCCACTGACACACCTTCTGTAGATGAAGCAGAGTCTGGGGAAGGGGGAACGACTCGACCATCACTGGGGGTAAGGTTACTGAGGTAGTTAAACAACTTCTTGTTGGCAGGGCCCCTGGGGTGGATGAGATTCGAGTTCCTGAAGGCTCTGGATGATGCCCTAAGTCCCTGTACAACTGTAGCAAGAGCTTGGTCTGTATTGCCGCCAATAAGCTGGATTCATTTCCAGTGGGTGTGAGACTGTGTCAGGGCTGCCCTTTGTCACCAAACCATGATCATTTCCCATAAAAACAGTGAAGCTGTTTTGCTTTTCAAACCTAACCATAGTTGTTTTTTACCACAGAAAAACAAAAGTAACAAAAGTTAAAAACAAACAAACAATAAGTCATAATCTTGGATCCCTTTCTTTTGATGTTAAAAAGTCAAAAGTACACAGTTAATAGCTTATCTATTTATAAAACTGATGAACAGTCTGAGATGTCTTAAGAAAAATAAGTACAATTTCAACAATATGTCAGTTTTTCCCACTTTATAAAGAACTACAGAAACCTGTCAGCACAGCTTACACTTAAAGACATAAATGTATATAATTACAGAAAAGGGACTGAGCTTATTATGCAGACTTTGTCCTGTATTTTAAAAAGAATAGATAGCTCCTGTATTTTTTGCAGTGGAATCATTGTAAAATTAAACAACATAACAGAAAAATCTACAGTAAAAAACAGGAACTTTTCTGTTATTTAATAGAATAAGAACAATAGAAAAACACCTAATTTTCTCTCATTTAACAGTTTATCTTCTACTTACCAGGATGTAGGCCAGCTTTTGTTCTTGCTAGGTTTTATGATAATGTTTCAGTTTCTAAGTTTCTAAAAAGGTTGTAAAACTGGCAGCCTGAAATTTATGTTCTCCTTTTCAGTGTTCATGTCTTCCAAAGCCTTACAGTGGGCCAGACTGGACCCTTTGATGGCCGTCAGGCCTTATGTTTGAACACCACTTGATTATAACATCATCCACAACACCTGATTTCTAAGGTAGACCATTTTCAGTTTTTCTTAGTACCCTCTAAATTAGAAAATACCTCTTCCTCCCGAGGTTCATTTTTTAGCAGCAGAGGTTTCTGTCTGCTTTGAAGTGTTGACCCTGCAGCAAGCACTTCTTCAACTCTATAAACCACTCTTAAAGAGGCCCTCCTTGTTCCTGCAGTGGAAAATACCTTTTTGTGCAGTCAGACCCACCTGTACACCTCAGCTCAACCTGTAGTGTTACAGGCAGATTTGAAGTCGAAATAAACTGGAATTATCCTTTAAGGTAACTGCCACCAACCTCAGCTGCACACAGATTAATTTTGACCAGCAGCTGCTTTCAGTGGAGGGGGAAAAAACTGCAGAGTTAGAAGCTTCAGTCCAATGCCTCCATCATGGTATCTCACACATAGACACACACACACAGAAGGTGGATAGTGCACATGAGAGCCCACGTCAGGGGTCCAATTGATTGAGACTAGGGGACACTCACAGTGAAAATAACACTCGCAAAGTGTCAGTTGACTCTCTTGCATCCATATTTGTGCATGACGAGGCCCGCACACAAACAAAAAGCAGTGAATATCAGGGCTTTTCATTTAAAATGACCACACAAGAATAACACACACGGCTGCATTCATGTGTGTGCATACAAACACACACAATCACCCCCATAAACACCTCCTACCCCCTCCTGTCACACCCCACTTTAGAAAATCAACCTCGCTGCCTTCTGCGCTTTACCATTCCCTCCTAGGGCCGTGATTGGCTCAAATGGCTCCACAGGAATCGATGCACTCATCTGGCAAGGCTCCCAATCGAAACCAAGTGCAGCAGGAAGGGAAAAAAAAACAAAACAAAACATGATTTTTCCCGAGGTTTGTTTAGCTCCGGCTTTTTGGGTGTACTCTGCCGGTATTTCCATTCAGAGCACGCTTCACAACAGGGCAGAGGCTCAAATGTTTGCCCACCCAAACAATGAGGGGATTTGGGGGAAGGAGAAAGTGTTATTGTTGCTGGGAGGGGAGGGACTCGACGGCAACTGGAAAACACACACATGAAGGATGCGGACACGCTACAGTGGACACACAAGCAGGTGAACAAACACACAAAACAGACAAAAACCTCATAAGAACTCAAATCTCTTTACTCTTTGTCTTCTTACACACACAAACATGCACAGAGTGGTGCAAGCTGCCGGTATTATCACTCTGTGTGTGTGTGTGTGTGTGTGTGTGTGTGTGTGTGTGTGTGTGTGTGTGTGTGTGTGTGTGTGTGTGTGTGTGTGTGCGCGCACTTGTATTCCTACCTAAAAGTGGACTGCTGTGTCATTACACATTCACCAACAAAGGACCACTGGGCAAAGTGGGACATTGTTCCAGTCCCCCGTTGGTCCTGCTTTAAATCACACTAAAATTATTTATAAACGTTCTGGAGTGGAGTCGATGCAAAAACTAAAATTAGGTGTGAAAAAACTTTTCATTACTGAAATAAATAAAATAACTACATTTTAGAAATAGGCAAAATGATAAAACTACTTAAAATAATATAAATATGCAAGCTTTGGTGAATGTGACTGTTGCTACTTTCCCACCGCCGAGGAACCGGTTCGCGTGCCAGTGCCCGTGCCGATCCCAGTGAACCGGCGAAACGCTTAAGAACGGGCCCGCGTTCCCACCGCGTTTCTGTAAACTGCTCCGTTACGTATGAGTGTGGGCGGGTCCTCTGGACACGGAAGCCGAAGCGCACAAACGTGGGAGAACACGCTCTCCTTTCTCGTGCTGCAAATACGTTTTAGGGTCCAAACCAAACTACTGCAGCATCTGTGTGCAGCACAGAGGGAAACACAGACAGCGATTAGAGCAAGACGACAAGTACGCACTTTGTGTCCTTTTATCTGTGATGTAAACTGATACAAAGCAGCAAATTCAGCCTTAGAGCCCAACCTAATTCACAGCCATTACAGCCGCTTTTCTCCTGTAATACACATGTAATATGGTAGAAAACTTGATGTTGAGACGGCAGAGTCACGCCCCTCAGCCGCTTTCGGCACGCGTTCCTGGTTCCAGACCAGCTAGTTTGCGGGGCCGGAATTGAACCCGTTTTTCGGCCGAGCACCGAGTGCTTCGGCGGTGGAAAACCGGCCTAATGGTTCAAATTACGGCACAGGCTCCGGAACCCTGTTGGTGGGAAAGAGGCCTGTGTGTCCAGTGTTTGTGTTGCATTATTTTACTTGTCTGCACATCTAAAATCGTACATTCTGACAAATAGGATTTTTATGACATGGATGCTAACAGTAAAACTAACAAAAACTAAAGCTGAACAGTTTTACATAGTAACATCTAAACTGAAAAAAGCAAACTCAGTGGTGTGACCAAATCCCGACAGAACAAATGTGGAACAAGAAGTATGTTTGTGTGGGACAGTGCAGGGAGGCATTTAGCATGTAAAGGACAAAAATACTCTATTTGAATGTGACGTTCCCAACTTCCTTGCTAAGTAAATGCAATGAGGATAAAAGGAAGCTGAAAGTGTAGTTCTACTCTGATGATCTTCTTGCTCTCATGAATGCTCCCGTTTATCTCAGTGACCTTTAAAACTATTGTTAGCTGTTATTTCGGTTTCTGGTTTATCTTTGGTCATAATTTAGGTTTCAGTGGGGGAGTATCCATTAACTGGCACATCTCTCTTTAGGCTTCAGACTCCCAAATAACTGAAAACTGGAAAAACTCTCTGAGAACCAATTTCCACCAGTTTCACCCAGTTATCAGAGTCTTTATTGTAGCTGTATTTCCTTTAATTTTGGGATCATTTTGACTATATTGCATAAAAATCTACACAGCTTGGGACTTTGTGGTGACTTGCAGTATTCCCCATGACTTGCAGTAGACCCATGAGGACAGTCTTGCTTCACAGCAATTCAGTGAAAGCCAGACTCACCTGTCTCAGTATGTAGGAGAATGCTGTGCAGTCCCACACAAAGAGGGACACCCAGTCTGTCACCCTGGTGCTTATGAGTTTCATTTTCCTCTGATGCCTGGCATTGGTTCCTTATTTGTTTTGTTATTTAATCCTGTAGTCATTTAGTTTGTTTATAGATTATGTTTGGTTTATTAGCTCCCTGAGTATTACTGCCTCCATTGTGTTTCTGTGTCTGTTTTGTCTCTCTGTATCCTGTCCTGTCACTGTCTACAGCAGTCACCCTAAAACTAAAGTAAAATTTAAAATATGACTAGAATAATGTTGGATATGAGTGCAAGCACAGGCCATGAGATTCAACTAATCCAAGTAATTATTTCCAGATAAAACCAATAATTTAAGTTTTTAGGATTCTTTTCAGAGAAGATTAAATTATAAGCTGTTTGACTGCTAAATCTCATTCTCCAGTAAACAAATTGTGATTTAAATGTTGCTTATGTCATAAATAACATCTTACATATACAATGTCAGATTAGTTAGCATACTGTGGCTAACATTAGCAGTGCTAACAGCATCTTCCTTCCTTCTCTGCAGGCTAGCTTCCACATCTGTTTGTGCAGAATATGGTTATGTATTGCTCTGATCTTTCCACCTAGCTTGCTGACAACTTCCCATCACAGATGGACTAGTGGCAGGTGGCACTGTTACATCACCTAGATAAACATGGGATAAACATGGGTCAGGGTTGTCAAGTTGCTAGACTTCAAGTTGCTGCTAGATTTCTTTTTTCTTTTTCTTTTTTAACTTATTTAATTTATCTCTCTTAAAAATCTCTGGAAACACTGGTCCTCTCTTGACCAGTGTATAATGACAGTCC
The DNA here is from genome assembly GCF_007364275.1 of Archocentrus centrarchus. Lineage (NCBI taxonomy): Eukaryota > Metazoa > Chordata > Actinopteri > Cichliformes > Cichlidae > Archocentrus > Archocentrus centrarchus. The sequence goes on from NC_044367.1 coordinate 480,069, forward strand.
ACACTAGATACGGTAGGTGTATATGTGTGTATCTGTGTGTATGTGTGTGTGTCGTAGAGAGATGGAGGAGGTGGGCAACAGACCAAAGCCATCCATCTAGAGAAGCCAATAGTGCACAGCATAGGCTACAGGCTTCACAGCATTGAATTCAGACTCCACAACACACACACACGCACACACACACACGCACGCACGCACGCACGCACGCACGCACGCACGCACGCACGCACACACACACACAAAGTTTGGTGCCCTTGTGAGGGTTACAGCTCTCAGGGTGTTAAGATGGTGGAGCCCAGAGACATCAATCTTTACCCAGCAGCCTGCTTGACCTGCCCTCTGACACACACACACACACACACACACACACACGCACACGCACACGCAGAAAAACACACAGTTACACAAATTCAGTATCTTCTGTCTTCACCTCCTCCTCCTCCTCCATCTCTATCTCTCCCTCCCAGACACCTGCTACAGTATGCATCATGCTAACTGATTGGCGCCTCTAAAAATGATCGCAATCATGAGGCGGACAATGAAGAGTGGAGTAAAAAAGGGGGGACAGCCATTGATTTTCGTTCTCATGGGGCTGTGAGTTATGGCGAGGAGCTCTGACTGCAAGACAAAAGGATCAGACCGTGACTACAATCTGAGTAAAATGAAATGGACTTATATGGCGCCTCTTGACTCAGTTGAGCACTCAAAGCGCTTCTACTACAAGTCTCAGTCACCCAGTCACAGACACACATTCATACAGTGCTTTTATCTACGATTAAGTGCTTTCTAGCGTCCCCACACACACTCACATACACACTCCGATGGATGCCTCAGGGCTCAGTATCTTGCCCAAGGATCCTTCCGCATCCAGACTGGAGAAGTCAGGGATTGATTCAGCGACCCTCTAAATGGTAGACAAACCGCTCTTCCACCTGAGCCACAGCCGCTCATTTGAGATGTGGCCCAGTCGATAATCTGGGCCAGGAACGAAACAAAAGCACCCATATGGAGGAGTGTGTGGGCTGGTTGAGTGCCTGTAGGCCTTACAACAGGTCCATCTGTCCACCCTGGAGTGATTTCCACTTCATGTCTTCCATTTAGTGCTGTAGATCCTGAATCTGTAATCTCATTATATAAGACTTATTGTGCATCGTATGTATTGTACATATTGTACAAATCCAAAGGATGTTTTGTATGTTGAATGCTGACTGGTTGGAAAGTTGGCTTTAACAGGAAAAGGAGTGAAAGTGGAGATCAGCACAGAGATGAAAAGCACCAAAAAACATCAAAGATCAAAGCCACAAAGCACAAGGAGCAGCATGAGAAGCTCCAACAGGCTGCAGAGGACGCTTTTCACGATGACTTCTATCTTCTCTGCCTTTCAAACTATAAGCTAAAGGACCAACAACAGCACATGCTTGAATAACAGTGGCCCACAGGCCAGTTGTTTGTGACAGCATCTCCTGGTGACAGTACAGAGCTATAACATGTAGACTGCAAAGCTCAGGATAGGTTCTCCAGGATCTGCAAAGATACCATCATCTCAACCAGGACTGAATCACCAGAGACCTGAAGGCCCTACTGAATGATAAGCAGAGCGTCTTCAGGTCTGGGTGTTAACTGAAGGCGGGGCTAAGAAGGTGCAAAGATGCGTTCAGGAAAAAGATGGAGACCAAACTTCAGCTAAATAACATCAACGATGTATGGAGATCTAAGAGATCATCAACAGCAGGGAGACAGCCTGTACAGAGCCAATAAGCTGAATCTGTTTTTCAGCATGTTCAGTACTGGACCCTTGTTGCCCTTCCTCACACAGCACCAGTCTTAACACCTCTTCCATCTCTTAACCATCAAATAACCCACCACTCCATCCCTCCTTCATCCTGGGCTTGAGCGTGATGGCTGGCCAGCTGAGGAGACAGCTGGAGCAATTACACCAAGCCAAAGCTGTAGGACCTAACTGCATCAGTTCCAGGGTCCTGAAGTCTTGTGCTGCCAAGCTGCCTGGCATCCTGCAGTATCTCTTCAACCCAAGTCTGCATGAAAAGGTACTGGTGGTATGGAAGACATCATGTTCAGTGTCTGTACCAAAGTAAGCCGCCCCTTTGATCTTAATGATTTCAGACCAGTTGTATTGACATCACATGTAGGGATGTGCGTGACTAGTCAATTAGACAACTAATTGTTGCTATTGTCACTAGTTGGTACAGACATACTAGTCAGTTAGCCTAATTATTAAGGCTTTAATTGATACCCAGTGCTCGTAAATGTTTGTCCTAAATGTTATGCAGCCATCTGCCACCAGATGGAGCTGCAGCCCTGACACTGTTATAGAAAAATGCATTAACTCCAGTATTCTTGGTCTGATACTTTTATTAGGTCTAATATTGTTAGTTATTTTTGAAGTTTTACAATGTAACCTGAAGTGCACCCCCAGAGAAATACCCTTCCTTCCCTGGCCATCATCGATTCAGAGAAAGACTCTACTGACAATATTATACAGGAACAAGCTGTGGGTGCTGCGTGGAAAGCACCCAAAGCCGCCAGAGTAGCCAAAGCCACCATAGATAAAATCAACAAGGAAGTAGAAGTATTGTTCCAAAAAGCCAAATCAAAAATGGAAACCATACGCAGTAAACCACAGAAAACAATTATTCATAAGGTATGTACATTAATTCTACATGTTCCTGGCATGTTTTCATCTATGCTGGCCTGTATATTTGTGCGTAATCTGGTGATTGGCGGCCGGCACTGTTGCCAACTGTTGTGTAAGAAAACTCGCTGTCAGCTGTCTTGAAAGTTGCTAGAGGTCGCTAAAGGACAAATTGAGGTCTGAAGGAGTGGGGTGTCCCCAAAGCGAGGTCCGGGCGATGCCACAGCGTACGAAGGGACACAGCACGCAGTACAAGCGCTGGATATACACAAAACATGGCGACAGCGGAGGATTTCTGGCCTATCTCCAAAAGTCGCTAGGGGGGCAGGGGCTCTGAAAAGTTGCTAGCGACAAAGTCAATAAGTTGGCAACACTGGTGGCTGGTGCAGCTTCTACCATGTGACAGAAATGTTCTTTATGACTCAAAATAAATTGATATCATTCATAAGAGATAATGTTTAAGATATGCTTGATAGATTCTAGGTCCAAAAGTCATTTACAACAGTATAAATACCGGCAATAATTTTTTTTGGGCAAATACCAGAAATCACTTTTTGGCACAAGACCGACTATTCAGATGACAAATTGCTCCATTGCCACTGTATACAGTGTGGCAGCATGTACATTTTGCATACATGCAGTGCAGTACACATTCACGTTAAAATTCAAATCAGTTTATTGCACCCTATAAATTCTAACATAGGTATATCTGTTTATTAGTACAACAATACAATGTTTTAGTAGATAGGAAAGAGTATATTTGATACAAAAATTTACAGAATTTGTTTTTAATACTTCCTTTTACATTAAAATACCAAAGAACCAGGTGAAATTAAATATCATGAGAAAAGATTAACATTTTCTTTGTATACTTTTGGGGAGGAGGCAGAGGGGTCTGAAAAAGAGTACTCTTTGTACACTTTGGAAAATGTTGCTAATTGTGAATGACCGCTTACATAGGTTACGCTGTAGCTCTACAAAGACCGAGCGCCACACTTTTAAGTTGCAATTTATTAGTTTTTTTTTAATGTTATTTTCTCATTCGATGATGCGTGAACATCATTTGCAGTAACACGTTTTCATATTTTTAACATCGAGTGTTTTTTTTCCCCTTGTTTGGTGTTCATAATGCACGGTGCCACACAGTTAAGCAGCATTTAAAGTGGGATTCATTATAGAAGAATGCGATTAATAGTTTCAAATGTCTTTCTTTAGAATGTTTTTTGGCATTGTCCATTAAACAGGCATAAAATTTAATTTGATATCTGAGTGTTTCTTAGTATTAAACTAGTTGGTTAGTCTAATGTTTTCCTTTTGTTTAGTTTAGTGTAATGAAGGTGTTGGAGAGACTGGTTCTTGCAGGCATCGCTTGCAGGTGAAACACGCTCTCGACCCCCTTCAGTTTGCTTACCAGCCCCGTGTGGGGGTAGATGATGTAGTTATTTACCTGTTGTAGTGTGCTCACTCTCATTTGGATGGTACTGGTAGCACTGTGAGAATCATGTTTTTTGATGTTTTTAGTGCCTTTAATACCATCAACCACTTCTGCTGAGTAAGAAGCTGTTCAGGATGGGTGTCACCACTTCTGCTGTCTCCTGGATTGCTGACTATGTGTCAGAGAGGCCTCAGTTTGTACAGCTGGGGGGAACCCTGTCTGATGTGGTGGTTAGCAATACTGGGGCACTGCAGGTGACCGTCCTGTTTCCTTTCCTGTTTACCTTGTGCACCTCAGATTTCACTGCAACAGCGAAACATGCCACCCGCAGAAGTTCTCTGATGACACTGCAGTGGTTGGGTGTATTAACTGTGGGCAGGAGACAGCATACAGGGAGCTGGTGAGCAGCTTTGTGGAGTGGTCCAGCAGAAACCACCTTCTTCTGAATGTCAGCAAGACAAAAGAGATGGTGGTGGACTTCCGCAGTAAAAAAACTGCAACTACTAAGCCCATCAACATCATGGGTGAGGAGGTGGGAACAGTGGACAGCTACCTGAATGACATACTGGACCGGAGGACCAACAGTCATGTTGTGTATAAGAAGGGGATGAGCAGACTCTACTTTCTAAGGAAGCTCAGACACTTTAATGTGTGCAGCAAGATGTTGGAAGTCTTCCACCAGTCTATGGTACTGAGTGCCATCTACTCTGATATTGTCTGCTGAGGTGGCAGCATCAATGCCAGAAATGCCAGCAAGACCATCAAACCAATTCACAAGGCTGGAACTGTCATTGGTCAGAATTTGGAGGAAGTGAGGGACTGAACAAACAGCTCTCCATCATGGGCCACCAATTTCACCCTCTCCACTCCACACTACTGAGGCAGCAGAGCTCCTTCTCCCTCAGACTGATCCAACCTTGCTGACATAAAGAATGCTTTAGGAAGTAATTCCTACTTTTCTCTATAAAACTGTATAATAACTCCTCTCTGTGACTGGTGAACTCACCTGTCATGCACAACTCCACCCTGTCATCTGCAGAAACTCTGACACTGCCATTGTTGGCTGTGTGTCAGAAAGCAGGAGTACAGGTGGGTCATCTCAGACGTTGTGGGCTGGTGTCAGCAGAACCATCTGATTCTGAACACCAGCAAGCCTGAGGAGCGTGTAATTGACTTCCGAAGGAAACCTTCCCATCACACACTGGTGAACATCCAGGGCTTGAGACAGTGGACTCGTTTAAGTACCTAGGTGTTCACCTCAACAATAAACTGGAGCGGACAGACAATAACAACACCCTGCACAGGTCGGGCCAGTCTCGACTACAGTCCTTTGGTGTGTGTGAGGCTCTACTTTGGACATTTTATGACACTGTGGTGGCTTCTGCAGTGTTTCAGGCCACCCTGTGCTGGGAGGGGGCAGCACAGACAGAGAGAGGACAAGACTGAACAAACTGAGCCTGTTGTAACTTTAAGTTTAGTTGGACTTTGAAGGACATTTAAGTTTAATATTTCCACATGATGCACGTTACAGTTTATTGGGGATTTCATATTATATTTGATTTGATTTATACAAGTGAGCAGTTATTAGTTATGATGTCATCATTAATGTATGTTTGCTAATTTGATACTACAATTTGAACCCAGTATGGACAGAAGTTACAGCTACATTACCCGAGATGCATTTCACATCCCAGAATGCACCATGTTCTTGTTGTGACATGAATGGAGATGTACCGCTGTATCGTGAGTTTCCGTAGCTGTTTTCTTACAAGGGCTCTACGACTGTTTAAGTGTTGGCTAGACAGATTAGACGCAACAGAGCCAGCTCTGTCCTGGGCTGCCCACCGGACTCCACTGAGGAGGTGAGACACAGAAAGAAGGTCAATCCCTCCCACCCCTGCACCACACTGAGCAGCTCCGTCACCACAAGACTCTTCCATCCCCAGAGCAGGGAGAAGCTACTGCAGCTCATTCCTGCCCACAGCCATCAGGTTATATAACCTAACATGGAAACAGCCACAGAAATGCAAGAAACCACGTCATCTGTCAATGTGCAATATTTACGTATATTTAATTTTGTAATATTCAGTGTTAATGTCATTGACGAAATATTTTCATCATAGGTTTCACCAACGACCTTTTCTTCCATGATGAAAACGAGACCATACCTAAATTAAAACCACCTAAACGGATAAAAATGATGACGAAATTAATTTACGCTTTCGTCTTGACATAAGTGTAAATTAATTTCACAAGAAAATTAATTTACACTTTCGAAAATGGTTTCGTCTTGAAGAATCATCGTTTTTAACCTTTTAGGGGGTTTTAATTTAGCAATCGTCTCGTTTTCTTCATGGAAAAAAAGGGTCGTTGACGAAAACTATGACGAAAATATTTCGTCAACAAAATTAACACTGGTAATATTCTGTATAGTTTTGTTTTTCTATTTTGCTGTATTTGTTTGCTGTTCTTGTTATCAAGTGCTTGCTCATAGAGGATCATTTGACTGTTGGGTTTTCTCTGTATTATTGTATTATAGTCTTTATCTTATAAAGCACCTTGAGGCGACTGTTATGATTTGGTGCTATATAAATAAAATTGAATTGTTTTCTACCCTTTGTCCACTGCTGCTGTAACAAGTGTCAGGATCCTGGATCTGTGACTCAGCATCTTCAGTTCTGGACTTTCAGTTCCTTTGTTTAACGTTACTGTTTGATTCTTGGTTTAATGACATCTTTGCAGTTTTGAGCTTCTGTAGCATTCCTGGTTGGCTTCTTTATTTATCCCCAAGCCTTCTTAGTTTAGTTTTCTGACTTCTCTTCTTAGATGTAGTTCATTTGTGTTTAATTCCTTGTTTCAGGTATTATGCTTTCTCAGTCTAGTTATTTCCTGTTTTGTTTTGCTGGTCCCTTGTCTCTTGCACATTGTGTTTGGTTTTGCTTCCTCTGTCTTGTTTTCTCCCGATTACGTTCAGCTGTGTACCTTTGTGTTTCTCGTCTCCCATAATTATCCCAGTGTGTATTTATGCCCTTAGTTTTCCTCTGTTCTTTGCTGCGTTGTCCCTTTCAGGGAGTGTTTCCCTGTTCTGTGTTTCCCTGAGAATCTTAGTCTGTTGGATCTGTTTTCCTTGTTTCCTTATATTTTGCGAGTTACAGCAATAAAGCTGCGTTTAAGTTTACGTTAGTCTCCAGGTTCCTGCATTTGGTCCACATCCTGCCTGCCACACTGTAAACCATGACAATGTGGGATTAATCAAGTCCTATTTTATCTTTCAACCTTCCCAGTCCCTTTAGAAACAGTAAGCAAAACACTGTACATGCACAGAAACATTATTCAAACATGTTCAAATCCATGAAATTTAGTAGACACAACTGCATTCCTGAGGTTTAAAAGAAGTCAGCAAAGACAGCAAGCAGCAAAGAACCCAGAGTGATGTTAAAACTGGCCCCGACCAAGCAGCCAGAGCCTCATGTTCAATAATAATAATAATAATAATAATAAAAACAGTGATGATGTATAGCCACTTAACTAAAAGAACTGTAAAGAGCTACATAAGACATTTATTACATAAACCATTTGCAGGGTGACACATTTTTCAAAATCTGACTTAATGTCAACACTGCAAAATCCAAGTCGGACTTTTTATTACAGTATTAATATTATTCTGCCTTCTTGCCTTGCTCATTAGGTAAAATGTAGTAAAGCTTTAGAAGCCTTAAATGAAGACACAAATAAACTAAACGGTGCAAAGCCCAGCGGAGCATGGCTGCCTGAACCAGGAGTCATGGACCTGCGTTACCTGTGTTCACTCCTCGCAGGTACGCCTGATCTTGGCCTGGAGTTTTAAAGCCATCAGCCTGCTTAAAGTTCTATTTATTATCAAAGTACTGATACTTAGATTCCATTGCACAAACACTCAAAGTGCCCCACAGAGCGTAACAGCTGTTCAGTTTCAAAGTCAGCCTAGTCATGTTAATAGATAATCTGCATTTCATTTATACTTCCAGGCCCTGTCCTTCCTTATAAAGCGACTGTTATGATCAGAAGTGTCTATCTGGATAGTAAAGTTTGCCGACCCTGTTTTGTGATGAGAAAACCTTTAAAGCAGTCGTTCATTTTATTCTCTGTGAGCTGCAAGTTGTCCTGAAGCCCATTATTAATACCTCGCCTTGTAATAAGCCCAGATGCTGAACACATTACGGTGGATCAAAGGAGCTCTTGCATCATTTGTACTGCGACTCCAACCGTTCCCCAGCAACACCTACCAGGCAGCGTTGCCGTGGGTGCTGTCGTCTAGGTGACAGAGCAGCTCCAGGGTTTGGGGGTTGTGGGCGGAGTCGTCAGGTGACTCATGGCTTCCTGTCTCCCAGTCAGAGGGCATCCGCCACACGGCCGCACAGGATATCACCCTGCTGTCACTGGCTGCAGACACACACACACACACACACACGCACACAGATTGTTAGGGTGGGGGTGCGTACTTGCATTACTAATGTTGTGGGGACACCTGACTTCAGTCCCCGCCATGTTAATCGGTCATTTTAGGACATTTTAAGGTAAGCGAAGGAGCTGAATCTGTGTTCACAGGAATCAGTCCACAGGCTGTTACTTTAGGGAAGCCGTCATTTTTTTAAGTTAGGATCCAATCAATCTAATAATTGGCAATAAAAATGCATGAAAAAAATGTTGCATTGAGTATGTTTCAGGTGGGGAAAGTAGACCACCTTTAAGCACTCCTAATGAGTGATGAGCGCCAGCATACAATGTTTTGTTTTTTTGATTCTATATATCCATATTTTGCCTCATTGTTGGCAGTTCTTGAGGTTTAAACTGAATCATTGCTTAATAAACGAAGCCTTTAAAGATGGACAAACAGAGCATTGACCCCTTAATGTCCCACTACAGTGGCCCCTCAGTGGTTCTTCTTCAGGTTAAAATAGTCACTACAGTAAGGATAAGGTTTGTTAGTGTGTGCATGAGATGTGCAGGCACTAATGTGACTACACTCTCTTCCTAATCCGCATAATAAACGATTTATTTTGGCACATCCACACCAGGGCTGGAGCTGCTAATTGGAACCAGAGGAGTAAATGTAGAGTAGAGTACAGTGATACAGTAATTGGACTAAAAGTTTGCGGGTGGAGAGCAGAGGGAGAGAAAGACTCATTTCTTTTTGGTGTACATATTGGCAGTGTGTGGGCAGGCGTTGGGCCTATTTGTCAAATTAAAAGCAGCGCGGCACGAATCCACAGACTCTTGAGTGGTTTTAGACAAGCTTGCACTCGGACTAAGTGGCCAAGCAATCATTGTGAACAAAACCTTTCCCTGCTCACATGAGAGGCGGTATGGAAGCGCTGCATTAATGCACTTAAGTGTGCTGCCTGTTGTGTTTCTATATATTTTGGTTTTGCAAGTGTCGGTGTGTGCAGCGGCGCGTAGTGGGCTGTCCACCGTCGCTGTCATCCCGTGAACTCAAGCATGGAGAACTCAGCTGACAGAGAGACGGAGATGGAGATGGAGGGGGAGAATGGAGACTACACCCAGTCCCAGAGCTATCTACCCCCACCTGACATGACTGTCTGCTCTGCGTGAGGCAAACACACCCGCTATACCTTCTATACTCGAGAGGACCTTTCTGTCCCATCGGCCTCAAAATACATTAGTCTAGCTTTATTAATAGTATAATAATATCCTTTATTTATCCAGGTGAAAGTCTCATGGAGATTATAAACCTTGTGTTTAAGAGTGACCTGACCCAGAGGGCAGCAGACATAAACAGAAGCACACAAATACGTCCGACATGCAGAACAAGCAAGCAAACACAACATCCCGGTCAGATGCAATAAACATGGCATAAAAGCTCAACGCAGCATCCGGGTCTGAGAAATGAAGCCAACGCAGAGGCATTCTGCTTAAGAGCCACCGGGGGGGCAATACCTGTGGTTACAAAAAGACTTGCAGTCGTGTAGAAAAACAGCCCTCAGCCCTAACCTTTGCTGAGGAGTTTACAGGCTCACTCATTTCAGGTCACACTGAATTAAATATTAATCTTTATTGATTATTGAGATTGGGAATATTAGACGGTAAAGGGGTGTCCACACAGGAAGTTACTGTGACAAATGGAGACTACAGAAAGTCAATGACATTCAGTGACAACAGGCCAAATAACAGCTCCTCCCTGACCTGGAGCAGGAACCGCGGACTTTTCCAGCTGAGCACCATGGCCGCAGACTTGGAGATGCTGATAGGTTCAGATCATTTTAATAACTCAGAGAACAAACACACAACTCTTTTCAAACTTGCGCAAGGAGGAGAGATCCGTTCCTTGAACTCAGCTCTCGGCTGTTATCTGTCCCAAAGAACTGCTTCCTGCGCAGCGCTTTCATTCAGACTTTCACAATAAGATCACGTGGGTTACACCAAACGCAGTTTACAGCATGTTATAAACAACATTCTTGGCTTTTTCCTTACCATATATGGCAGTAAGTATACTGTGGAATGTGCATGTAACATGGCGTATATGAGACACGTATCCTATGTGTGTTCTGCAGGCTTGAAACAGCCTACAGGTAACTACAACTTCCTTTGTAAGAAATGTCACCACGTGTTTCCGTTTCAAACATAAAAAACAACAGTATAATATATACACAAAACATTTTATGAAAACATACAAACAGAAGATATGATAATTCATAATAAACAGAGTGGAATTTATACTATAACTCCAACAATGCCAATCTGAAAGACACCCTTGCACCCTGTGGGTTGTAGCTCAATGAAGTAAAAGCATGACAAAATCTGTGAAAGCAGTAGAGATGAGATCCCGAGACCCCCAAACCCTCCGCCCCTCAGCTGTGCCTAGAAATTGTGTCCATGAAAGTTATGAATAGAATCGATGACAAAGAGCAGCACTGGCAGAGTCCACTCCCACTAGGAACAGGTCTGTCTTATGAAACAGTAACAACTGGCCCAGGTTTAGCTAAATGGAGGACTGTTTGGGTTTTTATGTCCCTACCATCACTGACACCAAACCCACACCACTGGCTCCACTCCTGGTCATCAGTTACTGCAAACATCAGGAGCAAAGCTCGACAAAGGAGGCCCCGAAGTGTTGAGCAGCTGCTACATCAAGCAGCAGTCGGTCTCCCCACTTCCCAAACACTTACAGATGTGAGATGAGCGTCACAGTGGGAAACACGTGTTCCTGTCTCAACTTTTTTTTTTCCTCAGTCATTTAAATAAAAATAGTATTTCCTGTCAAAGCTGTGAGTGGAGGCCCGTTTCAAGTGAGACTGTTCAGGTAGCTCCTTTAATTTTAACAGCTAGGTTACTGTCACACCAAAGCTCAGCTGAACTGCTGGTTATAAAACAGCTTCCTGTGGCCTTGGACCATCCTGAGGGAGCAGATTCTGTGTAAATAAAGTTCAGCAAACCGAGAGACGTGAATTTGTACAGTTTCCACAGAAGGCCTCCATGTGACCTTCAAGATTTCTCCTGCCAGAGTGAGACTTTGCAGCCACTGCTATTATCTCTCATGTGGCTCATCATGTTCACGGTTTAGTATTGATTCTATCAGAGTCTGAACATGATTTATAACTCAGCTGCTGATGTTAAACCTTTGAGGACAGAGCGGCTATGGGCTGTTAAAAACCTGCACGGGGTCATTAGATATAAGAACTGGAAATAAAAAAGAAGAGGAAGATATAATATATGCAAAAAAAGAGATAAAAGGAAAGAAAAAAGAGAAACATAAAGAGGCAGTGAATGGAGCCAAAGACAGAAGGAAACAGTAGGACTCACTTTTGTTATAGCAGGTGGTAAGCACAGCCTTATCTGCAGGACTGGCGCCGATGTGCCATATCTCCCCAGCTTGGTGCAGAAGGACGTTCTTATTAATGATGTTATTCTCATCATCAAAGTCAATGATGTGGATCTGAAAGAAAAGCAGAGATGTGCTGAGGATGAGGCTGAAAAACACCCGGTGCACCTCCCTCCACTCACACCAACTGCAGTTCAAAGCTTCTCTGATTCCCCCAGAATGAAGAAGAAGAAAGTTCTCTTTTTTTAATGTGACAGTAAACGTAATTTCAAGGCAGACGTCACTTTGGTTCTGTTATTTTTTTTTTCCCCCCATAAACTTCACACGGCTGAAGATTTTCATCTTGATTTGGCCTTCAAAGCAGCGATTAAGACACTTTGAGAAGTGATGTTGGATTCAGGGGAGTACGCACATGTTGGAGAAGTCACGGGAAGAGAGAGGAAACCAATAACAGCTCATCTGTTTGAGCTTTAGAGAAACAGCTCAGCTAAATAAGATGAGATGCATTATCCGACAGAGCTTCTTTCTTTGAGCAAAGCAGACGCTACCCCAGCTTCTTACCTGGGGACTGCTGATGAGTTAGGGACACTGTGACATGTTTAAGGAACAAACAGGAAACCTTTCTCCCTCTCAGTGCTGGAAGGCTGCAATGCCATCTTCAGTCCTAATGGACCATTCAGCACCTGATAGAAGATCTCGAGTCAAACCTACTTGTGAATTTGAACTGCATCTCTCAGATCTTCCTCAGGAGATGGAAAACTTCAAGATATTGTTAAAAAAAGTAATAAAAGTTTAATTTTTCCAAGCCTGATGCCACTTTTCCACTGCTTAGAAAAGCTTCATTTTGCAGCCTAATCTTTCCTTCATTTTTTTTATTCATTATAAACAGAGATGGAAGAAAGACTGTGCTCAGCCTCTCTTTATTTAAACAGGCAGCAGCATTGAGGCTTTTTATCAGGAAATATAATGATTTTTGATACATAAATGAAACCTTTTAAAATGCTCTTAATATGAAAACATAGCTTCTTATTTTTCACATTTGTAGGCAAAAAGTATTTAAAGTATTTAAAGAAAATGATTGTGACCCAGAAGGAATCAGATTGTGACTTTTGGAGTGGATGTAAAATTGATTTGGCTTCAGCTTTAACAGAGTTTAAATGTGTTTCCGCCCTGCAGAAATTATGTGTATATATCCTGTGTTTATGAAGTTATGATGGATCAAAAATGCTGAAAAAATTATGAAAAAGAACCAAATCTTGCTGCAGCCAGGCGCTGCTGATCAAATGTACTTGATTAACTGATCATCAGCAGTGTGAGCAGTTTCTGCTCTTTTCTTGTCTGGAGCACTCAGGTGTGTGGACGTCCCGGCAAATTCACCCCGAGCTCGGACCCTGCAGCGCTCAGAGAAACTGCAAAAACCCAAGAGCTCCATCTCAGACTCTACAGGCCTCAGTTAGCTGGTTTGGAAGGGCAGCAGCAGAAAGCCTCTCCTCTCTTAAAGAACACGGCTGCACAGCTCAGGTTTGCCAAGCTGCATCTGAACAAACCACAGGACCTCTGAACAGACAAGACCAAAGTGCAGATGTTTGTCCATGATGCACAGCAGCACGTTTGGAGGAAACCAAACTCAGCACATCAGCACAAACACCTCAGACCAGCTGTCAGCACGGTGGAGGAGGGCTGAGGATTTGGGCTCCTTGCAGTCACTCAGTGGACCATGAACTCCTCTGTATACCAAAGTATTCAGAGTCACATGTGAGGCCGTCTGTCCCACAGCTGAAGCTTGGACCAAACTGGGTCATGAACAGGACGATGATCCCAAGCACAGCAGCAAAAGAAAAGAATGAAGGTGCTGCAACGGCCCAGTCAGAGTCCAGACCTCAGCCTCACTGAATGCTGTGGTGGGACCTTCAGAGAGCTGTGCATGAATGAATGCTGCAAACCTCACTGAGCTGAAGCAACGCTGTGAAGGAGAGTGGACCAAAACTCCTCCACAGTGATGTGACAAACTGATAAAGTCACACAGGAAACCATCACTCTAACTTACTGCTGCTGAAGCTGCTGGATCAGGGGGTGGACTCAGTGTTTACTGGACTGCAGAGAGCGCAGTGTACTTCGAGGGTCCACAATCATGCAAATATTCATAGTTTGAAGGTAACATTTGACAAGCCTTCATCTAATAGGCTAAAGTTATTATAAATAAAAAAAAAAAAATCAGCTGATTCTGGGGGTCAGGTGGAATGACCTTGATGCCATAACATGGTGCATCAACCTTATCCACCACATTCGGGGCTTTAATGGATACAGTGTTAATGAGAAAGGCAACTGACCCCAGAAGTTTTCCATGTTCACTGTTAAATGAGAAGTGAATTCTTGCATAAAGACTATTTAACTTTGAAAGATTTGTCCTTCAAAAGTCTGCCTTCTTTCATCAGTGTTTCTACCAGCATGCACCCCAACTCAGCTTCCCAGTGAGGGTCTCCAACAGGAGATTCGAGGAACTCGGCTCCACCTACGAGTCACAGTGTGACAGAAATGTCTTCAGGTTTCCTTGAAATGGAGCAATCACGAGGGCTGGAGTACACTTGAAAACAATCTGCTGCCATGAATTTTACAGCACACGACTTCAACAAACAAGCCAAACTTTTATCCATGAGAACTTAATGGAAACTCCTCCTCACTGCGCTCTTTTCATTAGATGGAAATCTATTCTAAGAGGGCCCTCGATTGAATGCAGTTCAGGGCCCACAATGCAGTAAAAAAGTGAGGGTCTCAAGGTTTGATCAGACAATTAATGGAGGTTTCTCCCATAAGAAAGACACTTACAGCACCTCGGGGGATCGTTAATGGGGTTGCACTGGACAATAACTCCTTCTCGGCACTTCCACTCCCCTCGCCTGTACTACTTTTACAGGCTGAACAAGAGGATGAAAGGAGGAGGTGTGAGGAGGAGGAGGACTGGCAGCATCCTTCAGCCTCCTCAAAGTCAGCTCGGTGGCTATTAACCTTGAGTTGGACTGCGTCGAGCAAAAAATTATTAGGCAAAGTTATAATTTTATGGCGGTGGGGGAGCAGTACAAATAAATTCAGGCCGGCGGGACAGGGTAATTGGAGGGCCTGGTAATAGGGTCCCCCTGAATGAACCTAGGTGTGAGAGGAGAGAGAAGTTCCAGCCCTCCTCCCCCAGGTGATTTATCCCTCGTTCTTCCAGGCCTGCCGAGTGACTCACAGCCTTCAGCCACTCGGGCAGCCAGCCCAGCACTTTTAATTATGTGCTGATGGTGGAGGGAGGAGGAGGAGGAGGAGGGGGAGCTGGTAAAATACGGGGGGGGGGGGGGGGGGGGGGCTGGCTGGCTTGTGGCCCCCACTTCATGGGCTCCTCCAGTAAAGCTCTTTAGCCGCACAGATGACAGTAAGCAGGGCGGAGGAGTAGCGAGCGGGTGAGAGGTGCCAAGCTCGGGCGCTTTATCTCGTTAGCAGCCTTAAATGCCACGCTGACGCGCCCTCCGATCTGTCATTCCAGCGATTGGTCTCTGAGGGATTTGAGAGGTGCTCAGCGAGTTAAGAGAGACATTTCCACTCCGCATTATGCTTAATGGGAGGTGGAGAGGCCAGCGGGCTTACGGGTGCAGCAGGAGCTGTCGGGGCTGAAATGCCAATCGGAAAAATGTTTTTCATGCGAGTTCAAAGCGAACTGATGCTGGCCGAGCTACGCAGAGCAGGAAACACGATGAGCTTCATGAACGAAACGGACCAGACGGCACAATCATCGACCTCGAGGGTGAACAGTGACCCTGGCCGGGGTTTACAGAAAAGCAGGAAACAAAGTTCAAGCTGACATTTTACAGTTTAAAAACATGGGCTCATAATTCCTGCAAACATCGCACTTTAAACAAGAAATGATCATTTAGAGGCGGCTTAGACTGTGCACGCCGGCTCATCTGTAGCCCTGCAGTGTAAATACAGAAACAGAAAGAATAAGCAGGACATGCTCAGCACAGCTTATACTGGTTTAAAATGGGCCGCTGAGGAGTGACTACACATGCCATTATTATTATTATGGTGAAGGTTAAAACCTTTCCCTCTTTGCTGGCCACCATCATCTTTCATATGCAGGACAAACGCTGCACTATGTTGAACTACAGGAGGCATGCTAGACCCATTCCTCACATCCCCACCACCATCAAAACATAACTGCATAATAATTTTTAATTTCATTGCAGCCCAATTTAAGGTTAATAGCGGACTTTGAGCCTTCCATGAATCAGTTTTTCTACCCCCCCCAGAAACAGCTGATTTTTATGTACAATAACTTTAGTCTTTTTAATGAAGCCATGCGAGCCTTCAAATGTAGACTGATCTGTAGATTGTTACTCTTGGAGTGGTTGTAAAACTGATCTGGTTGCAGTTTTTTTAAACCGAGCTTAAATGTGTTTTCAGCCCTGAAAGTTTCATTTGGATATTTGCTGTTCTTATGAAACTATGAAGGCTCAAAAATGCTGGAAAAATAATTAAAAAGCAGCAAATCTGGAGCCACCCTGTGTACTAGGAGGGCCGTAACTCTGAAAATATCCATAATACGAATCCAAAATTTGGCATCAGCTGATTCTGAGGGGGTCAGGTGTGAACTTTGCTCAGATTTTATTTGGACACAACATTAAAGCAAACAGAAACAGGAAGGTTGATTATGACTCCAATCTGCAGCAGGTTTAGATTTCCACTCTGCTCACGCCGGCGAGGACGACAGCGTTAGGACACGCAATAAGAAATCACACAGATCGACTGGGATGCATTGTCACCGTTTCCAACGAGCTCCGTATTAGCCTCACTACACAAAACTTGGACTGAAGCGCGTCTGCGTTCGGTGCCAGACTGTTTTCACACTGAAGTCTGCCAGGAAACAGGCCCGCTCATTCAAGGCAGAAATCTCCCTCCCTCCCTCTGTCTCTCTCTCTCTCTCTCCCTCCCTCTCCCTCCCTCTCTCCCCCTCCCTCCCTCTCCCTCCCTCTCCCTCTCTCTCTCTCCCTCCCTCTCCCTCCCTCCCTCTCCCTCTCCCTCTCCCTCCCTCCCTCTCCCCTCCCTCCCTCTCCCTCTCTCCCTCTCTCCCTCCCTCTCCCTCTCTCCCTCCCTCTCCCTCCCCCTTTCTCCCTCTCTCTCTCTCTCTCTCTCTCTCTCTCTCTCTCACAGAGCTAATTATTTCTCCCCCGTTTAGAGCCAACTGTTTCTGTCATCTGTCTCCCTAATGACCTCTGCAAGATGCGCATGCATGCTCTCATTCTTCCTGCACCACACACTCACAAACACACTCAGAGCAGAAAACCCCACCAACAATCTCTCTCTCACACACACACACACACACACACACACACACACACACACACACACACACACACACACACACACACACACACACACACGTTAGTTGTTTGTGTGGAGGAAAGCTGAGGCAATAAGCTGATATTAATTCTAATGATAATCAATCAACACATAATCAACAGTATCTCTGCTGACTGTAGAGCCTATAGCTCGTTTCCTTCAGTGTTTGGGCTCTCAGGCGTGGACTCAGGTTAACACAGACTGACGGATGCTTGCAGGATGTCTGATCTGTGGCAGCAGCTTCAGAGGTCTGTAGAAACCACAGTTTGCAGGTCTGGACTGAGATTTGAATTCCAGCTTCTCAGATACAAAGAGTCCAAACCAGCCGAATGCTTTCACACGCGCACACACACACACACACATTTCATCCAGCTTCTGTGTGATATTCCACAGGTATGACACCAGGGACCGAATCCAAGCTCACTTTTTTTTCAGAAAGAGCACTTTTTTTTTTTTTGCATTACAGCCAAGTGATGCTGGTCTCTCTCATTTTACCCTGTGAATTTATTAAATACTCACATTTAAGTTTTTAAGACTCACAGGTTTTAAGAAAAAGGGTCTAAATTTCACTCAGTGCCTTTCATTTTCTAGATGAGATGAAGTTGGAGCGCTTGTCCCAATCAGCTACAACCCTGCTTCCAGGAATGAAGCACAATCTATCCTGTTTTCCCCACTTATCCAGTTCCAGGTTGTTCGGACTACGACCGAAGCAGAGACACCCTGAAAAGAGGCGATCCCAAATCAGCCCCGAGGTGTAATCCCTCCAGCACGTCCTGGTTTCTGCCCAAATGCTTTTTAGCTTCTGTCTCGTTTTTGCCTCTAAATTATAAATAAATTATTATAACACAAAAGCACGAGCCAGCCAGATTTTCACTTGAGTTCCTATCTCTTCAGCACAATGCAAAGATGTCAAAGTTTAGTAACAGCAGTGCTGCTGGTGCTTGTGGATGGGAAAAGTGGCAAAAAACAAAAACCTGAATTTTTCACTGTGACCAAAAATACAGCAGAAAACATCCGTAATCTGTAATTTCCCCATTGTGGGACTAATAAAGGTATTCGTATCCAAGTCCAGCATCACAGGCAGGTTTGAGAAAGTGATGAAAGGCTTTTATTTTACAGGGATAAAGACACTAAAACACACCAGTGTGTATCGGCTCAACAACTGATGCTTAGACATCAAGTCAACGTGTTTTATTTTTGCTTCTTGCTCTGTTTCTGGCTTTGATCAGTTTGGGAAGTTTGAAACTCTTGTTAAAATAAGGATTTACAGTAAATACCTTTAAAACCATAAATGCATTGCAAAAAGGTTGAACAATTTTTAATATTATAAAGCAAGACATTTCCTGCATATACAATTAGCAGTAATGCAATAAAAACATGTTTTTAAACCTGTTTCTTTAGTGGGTTTTCAGTAACTCAAGTTTAAAAAACACGTTTTGTTTTTAAAATGTCCAAAAATCTTAAATAAACACACAGTCCTCTGTTAGGTGAGATACTGCAGCCTCCCTGCCTTATTTACAGGAGCGTGGGTCGAGGTTATGTCTGCAATCAAAGGCCCACTGTAAGCAGGGAAAACCCTCATAAATGTGAGAGGAATAATTAAATATATTTTCCTGAGGGAGAAAAATGCAGAAAATGTTTCAGTAACCAATAAAAGGATAAAAAGAAGAAACTTATTTCATCTCCAATTTTTTCCATCAGTTTGTGGCTTTAATCCCAGAGATTATTACAGTTTGTCTTGAAACTTTAGCTCTGATTTTCCTCCCATTACCCCCTCCTGCAGGCTTGTATGAGTCAGTATTTTCGGCCCTGACACTGCGCCAGGTGACGTGAACGGGTTGCTCTCACCTGGTTGTCAAACTTCAGCGACTGCGTCCCTACGAGGAAGCGGACGGCGTCAGTCTCCGCCGTCTGCGCCGTCAGAGCCCGAGCCTACAAGTAAGGGAGTACAGAGTAACAATTACATTACAGGATTACCGAGGCGGCTGTCACACTGCTCCGCAGCGCAGCATCACCTGAAACTCGAGACCGTAAATGACAGGCGCGTCGTCCTCCATCTGCGACTCTGTTTTTGCGGAAAAACGTCTCTGCGGATGGAAAAGCGTCACTAAAAACCGTCTCTGCGATCCTTTCTACTCCAAACACAACACCGCGCCACACTTCCGCGATCTCAACACCCGAAACGTACGGTTAATGTGCGTAACGACGCACGTGTAACGTTCCTGACGTTAAAAAAAATACGTACAAGAAGATCCAGAATAGCAAACATGAAGCGTGTCCTCTCTGACGCGCCGTACTGCGGCTTTGCTGTGCAGCGCATGCGTGGTACAGGTGCGTCTGTCAGGTTGTAGTAAGGTAAGTAGCTGTCCTGCTTCTTCGCCTGTGCCTTCATGACTTTGCGCCTCTTTGTACGCTGAAATGAGCGGCAGCGCAACAGCTAGAGGGGATCCGTTGTTTGTAACCGGTGTTAGCGGCGTGTGGCAGTTAGCCGCGCGGCTAACCTGGCTAATGGAGCTAACCGGCTAACGTAGCATTAGCATGACGGTGAGAAACGGGTTTACCAACCCGGGACCGGGGTGATGTGAACGAACAGTCTGTTCTGTGAGCGGGGATGAAGGTGTTACCGGCTCCCTGTAGCTGGGGCGCACAGCCTGGCATTGATGGAGCTAACATGCTGTGTTGGCAGGGACAGGAAGTGATGGGCTTAATGCTGACGGGGAGTCTGTGGTTCAGGTGCCTGATACACCTTCCTGAAACATTACAGGGCCCGTTTAAAGAGCTGCTGTAGAGCCAGAAACACGGACAGAGCCAGAGTGTTGGGCCGGCCCTTACCTGCACAGGTACTGCAGGTTAATCAGAGGTGGTGTTACAGGCACCGAGGCCAGCGGTCATAGTCAAAAGGACCTATCAGGACAGGAAGAACAGTCTGGTGCTAAACAGGTCTAAAAACTATGTAAATACAGCCTGCGATGACGTTTTACGGCGCGTCATTTATTTAACGAAAACAAAGCAGTCCAGTAGACACTGAGTCCACCCCCTGATCCAGCAGCTTCAGCAGCATTAAGTTGCAGTGATGGTTTCCTGTGTGACTTTATGATTTTGTCACATCACTGTGGAGGAGTTTTGGTCCACTCTCCTTCACAGCGTTGCTTCAGTTCAGTAGGTTTGCAGCATTCATTCATGCACAGCTCTCTGAAGGTCCCACCACAGCATTCAGTGAGGCTGAGGTCTGGACTCTGACTGGGCCGTTGCAGCACCTTCTTTTTTTTTGCTGCTGTGCTTGGGATCATCGTCCTGTTGATGACCCAGTTTGGTCCAAGCTTCAGCTGTGGGACAGACGGCCTCACATGTGACTGTGAATACTTTGGATTAGAGAGAAGTTCGTTGTCCACTCAGTGACTGCAAGGAGCCCAAATCCTCAGCCCTCTGCCACCGTGCTGACAGCTGCTCTGAGGTGTTTGTGCTGATGTGCTGAGTTTGGTTTCCTCCAAACATGCTGCTGTGCATCATGGACAAACATCTTTGGTTTCGTCTGTCCAAAGGACATTGATCCAGATGTCCTGTTGTTTGTTCAGATGCAGCTTTTCAAATCTGAGCTGTGAAGCTATTTTCTTTTAGAGAGGAGAGGCTTTCTGCTGCTGCCCTTCCAAACCAGCTAACTGAGGCCTGTAGAGTCTGAGATGGGTTTTCTGTAGTTTCTCTGAGTGTTGCACGATCTGAACTTGGGGTGAATCTAGTGGGACGTCCACTCCTGGGAAGATTGTGGAATTGTGTTAACACACCTGAATGCTCCAGACCAGCAAACTGCAGAAACTTCTGCTTTTATAGAGCCGTTCACACTGCCGATGATCAGTTAATAAAGTACATTTGATTAGCGGCACCTGGCTGCAGCTTACCCTCTTAGTTTCTGTAAGGTGGACTTAGTTTTTCACAGGGCTGTATGTGAGAGTGAGGCAGGCTAAGCTTGAGCTTAGCCTTTCCTTCTGCCCCTTACAGCATCCTTCACTGACAAACTTAAATAGTTTTGCTGCACTGATTAATTTTGACTTATATTAAAAGTGGCACAAAGTAGACAATTACACTGTGCAGCTTTTAAAGAACTCCCACAAAAGTTACATCAAAACATCCAGTTCAATCAGGAATCGTGCTGTGACTTTTGGAAATGGTTCTTCCTTCAATGTTTATGAAGTTAGTAAAGTACTGCCCTTTTTCCTGCCATGAGCATGGCTGCTTTGCAGCCCAGAATCTCTGACATACTTCATCCTAAAAACATCTTTGAAAGTTTAAACTGGTCACAAAGATTTGGAAGCTTGATGACTGAATCTGTGTTTTGACACTGTTTTGACAGTTTAAGTTTGAGGAAAATGTAGTTTTCCCATTGATGGGGATGTGCTGTGGGATGGCATCACTAACACTAAGTTGTGAGCCAGGAGTTTATTGAGGAAAAAGTGTGTTTCTGCTTGTTTCTCGCTTGGAAGTTTTCCTCTGTAGGGATACAGAGAATTTTCTTACCCAATGTTGCTGTCCTGTTGTGATTGGACTTGAACAAATTGCACCAGAACACAGATTTTGTCCACCGAATCTTCCACAGAGACCTGTCAAACTAAATTTCAGCTGGAAATCAGAAGCATGGGGCATCTCCCACCTGTGACTGTTTCCATACAGTAAAGAAGAGGGACATGAAACGAGTCCAGCTGTAAGCAGCAGCTTAACAGGAATGCCACGCAGATCTTAGAGGAAGTGTTCATTCATGTATTTGTGTGTTTTTTGACTGTGTACAGCAGTGAGATGGACAGCGGGGAGGCTCACGCCCAGCGGCCGGTCACCTTGGACATCGCTGTGGAGGATGTAAACCAGGAAGCCTTGGCTCCAGCCCCTCCTGAGCCAGCCACAGTCCAGACCCCGCCCACAGACAGTAACCTGCCCCAGGAGGACAGCATCGATCTGGGTAGGGAGCTCGCTACACCAACGCCACAGGACAGCAGCACCACGCCCTCAGAGAGCCTCATGGAGAAACTCAATGACCAGATGATGGAGAGCGTCATGATTTCTGATTCACCCACTAACAGTGAGGAGGACGACGTTGCTCCTATCGACTCCCTTCTAGATGGTGGTGAGGAGGAGAACACGGCAGAGGAAAACCAAAAGGGGCAAAACGAGATCGGACAGAATACGACTGAGATTAAAGTTTCAGTGGAGGATCAGGAGGAAGGAGGCTCACAGGAAAAACCAGAGGAGGAAGCAGCAGGCTCAGTTTCACCTCAGGGTGACACGCAGAGTCCATCTGACAGTTGCAGTGAGGAAGCAGCGCCGCAATCGACCAAAGTGACAAAACCAAAGGACGAGCCTATTCCTGTGTGCACCATATTTAGCCAGGGCACCCAGCCCAAGTCTCTGGTGCCCGACGGCTTCCAGCCCACCCTCATCAAGTCGCCCAGCTTCAGTATGGGCACCTGCAGCGATGACGCCGTGACCCCCAGTAAGATGGGGGCGCCCCTTGTGTGCCAGCCCAGCCCGAGCCTCAGCAAGTTCTTCACAGATAATGGACAGGCCAACCCGGCCTCTGACTTCTTCGACTCCTTCACTGCTCCCTCCTCCTTCATCTCCGTCTCCAACCCCAATGCAGAGATCCCTCCAGGCCCCGCCCATGCACCTGAGCGCCAGCTGTCCTCAACCTCCTCCTCCATCTCCACCCCTGGAGGGCCCCTGGACTCTGGTGCTCACACGCCAAGCTCAGTGTTTACCCCCGCGGAACCATCCCCAAAGCTCCAGCCGCCTACATCCCAACCAGCCTCGGCTCCAGGCTCCACCCCCACCTCGGCACCAGTGGCACCGCTCCAGTCTTTCAACCAGCTGTTTTCAGGCGGTGACGACCCGTTTGCGACAGCGCTGAGCCTGAACGAGGTGGACAGGCGCCACGATGCCTGGCTGCCGTGTGAGGAGACCAGGAAGGTGTTAATCTCTGTGGCGACGCAGCAATACAGCCCCGCCTACTTGGAGAGCAGCAGGCTCACCATGCCGGGACTCAAGTTTGATAACCTGCAGGTAGGACGCTCACTTAGGTGGGAAGATGATTATTAGTCACAAAGCTTGAGATGGCTTCGGCCCAAAATGTGAAAAGTTCTGAAGCTGCTCCAGATGTTAAAGCCCAGATGAAGATGAAGTATTTCCCACAGAGAAAATATCTGCTGTCTCTTGAGTTTGTCCACCATCTCCTCCATGGAGTTCTGCAGCTGGTAGTCCTGGTTCTGGTTGGTATATTAGCTCTTGAACCAGTTCTCCACCCTCCAGAGCTGAGCCAGGACCACTGTCACCAGCAGCAGTCCAACATGGAGGAGAGCAGATGTAGGGAAACAGGAGACAGGAAGGGCCTGAGCTAACTGGCTAACAGCAACTGAAATTTCAAAATAAGAGCGTAGGGCTTGTCCTCTTGTAGATTCATCAAGCTGTTTTCTCAGATAGATGAAAAATCAAAATATACCTGGCTGACCCACAAACTAAAGGCTATGTGTGGGGAAATGCTGCAAGCATGTTCATAAATACTGCCTGTTTTATTCATTAACTGATACAAGCAGGTCATTTAATATAAGAATAATTAACTTATTGCACAGACGGGGACAGAAAAATGAACATTTACTAACAGACCTTTTGAAAGAAGGATTCATGCTCATTTTATATCAGTCATGTCTACTAAAATTGAGTATTGCTGACATATTTCTGCACTTTATTCCGTTTCTGTTCAGCTGCCCTTTGCTTACTGTACCTAAGTCAGTCTCACCCTTGGAGAGCAGATTTTGCCTACCCTGTCCTCAGCTGTAGATCCACCCATGTTTGTTTGGCTGGAGATGGATATAGACCGGGTTATATGGCTGATAAGCATGATAGGTTCCTCATCTTTTTGTTGTACATTTGTCTTTTTGCTTTTGGTTGATGTTGAATTTCTGTGTTTTCAAACAGGGCGATGCCGTGAAAGACCTTATGCTTCGTTTCCTGGGAGAGGCGGCCGCCACAAAGCGTCAGGTCCTCACCGCCAACTCCGTGGATCAGTCCTTCAGTGGCCTCAGGCAGCTCATTGTGAGTCCCTTTAGTGTCTGACTGATTTCTGATCGCTCATGTCCACGGTTCAGAGTATCACTCGGTGTGAAATGGAAACCTGGCATTTGCCATTCATTTGTTTTGTCTTTGCATTATTTGCAAGTAGTTGTAACAACATCAGCTGTGCAGAAGTTCCCCTCGAGGTCTGCTCCCTCACCAGCAGGTGAATTTTTTTTTCACAGTGTCACATTTAACATTTCCTTAGTCTGCGTCTGCAGCCAGTGAAGATCATTTGAAAGGTGGACCATCTGAGCCTGTTGGAGACATGCACACCTGTCCGTTAACGCTCAGACTAGTCCAGCACACACTCACAGCAGTTCACGACGGAGTCTCTGCCTTTAATCTGCTGACTCGTGCTACTGGACATAAGTTCATGTCCTTGAATAAACCTTTTCATCAGTTCGCTCTCGTATGTGCTGATTCTTTTCTGTGTAAACAAAATTAATATTTTGCACTTTTAAAAGGCAAAAAAAAGTTTGCATTGGGAGGTTGGAGGGGTTGGTGGAGGAGCCAATCATTTCACTGATCGCGCCAGATGTTCAATTAATACATATCACAGATTTTCATAATTTTTACAATTTTTAAATACATTATTCATTAAAAATATGTTGCTTGGTTGAGTTTAGGCACTAAAAACTACTTGGTTAGGTTTAGAAAAAGGTCACGGTTTGGTTTTAAATCCAGCGGCTGCCAATTCTTAAAATCTTTGTCGTCTTGGTTCCCTTGGTGATGCCTCTCTGCTTTGTCGAGACAAAATAGGTGCTTTTGTGGTGAAAAAGACTTCCTATTGAAATACATTACTTACAAAGTCGTGCTGACTGATAATTCGTGTCCGTGAACACAAAAAAAAAGTGCTTTTTCTTGAACGCAGCCTGAATCTTAGAAGCTGTGGAGTTGCTTCAAAGTGAATTAAAAAACACATTTTTTTGCATATAAAAAAATTTTGGCTCCCACCAAAGGAGATTCACCAAGACTTTGATAAACATATTTCTAACCTGAAACTTGTGTTCAGAAGAAACACAGACTCTTTGCCCAAACTTCATGTGGACCAGTCATGTTTATGCACTTGCTCGCCCTTTCCAGCCTTTCTTAGACGGCTTTTTTTCTGCACCCATCAGGAGTCACATCACAAAGAGCACAAACGACAGTTCATACCCTTCATGTGTCGGGTTTCCCCCGTCTACTGCACTTTGACATGTTTGTGAAGGATAACTTTAGTACATTGATGATGGAGTCAGATTAAAGAGACTCAGCAGTAATGACTAAAATCTGAGTATTGACAAAACATTAACCACAAGTAGTTTGTTGTTTCCAGCTGTCAGTAGAAGTCTTTCTTCTGAGTTTGTTGTGTATCTGCAGCAGTCACATTGCTGTATGATCAGACAGGCTTTCGTCCAGGTAACCTTAGCTTACAAACAGCTTGATACCCAGTGTGTCATCTCTACATAAATTCTGTGTGAATCCACATCAGGGTTAGTTTTTGTCCTTATGTGGAGTTTGAGTTGGAGTCTGTTGTGCTGGGAGCCAGTCGAGTGTGCTGAGGCACTCGGAGCATGAACGTCACATCCTTTGGATTTTGGTCCTTCACATAGAAATCAGTCCGCAGACAGTGGAGGGCAAATGAGAGTCTGGAAGGTCTCATTTTTTAGGTTTTACATAAAAAGCTGCACGGTGCATGTTTAATTATACAAAGTAAAAATCTCAGACAAGGAGAAGCAACAGTTTAATAATTCTGTGAGAATGAAAAACTTAAAAGGATTTCATGGCAAGAAGCAATTCAGCTGACCAGAGAGACTAATTTATTCATCTGTTTCACTCCATTCGAGATCACGCTGTTATTTTACCCTGGAGCTCTTTTCTCGTGGGCGCAGGACACCTGAGACGGTGGAGAAGGAAAGAGCTCCTGTCTTGGCGTCACTCGCAGGTAGATACCCAGATTGGAGGTGTCTCTGCAGCTCTCTCCCTCCCTGGTAGGACGAGATGCTGAGGACAGCCTGCACATTACAGTTCAGCCAGTTCAGGATTTTAACGTTGGCTCGGAAATGAGATCTGGAGATCTCTGCGCAGACTGAGCAGCATAAGATGGATGGATGTTGTTGTTTTTTTTAAAGGTTTTAATCTCATTTGCTGAACGTTGTTGTCCTGTCTTATAAAAGCCTGAATGTGCTGCTTAATTTCAACACTGTTTGGTCTTGAGATTAATTTATTGAGGTCTTGAAAAGCATTCATTGATATTATTAAGTGGTGCAGGAACCCTGGTTTTCTTTGAAACCCTGCAGCTGGAATTTGAATCAGAAAAGTTCAGGCAGCTACGACGGATAGATTTTAAACCCTTGTCTAGAAAAGAGGTCACTCTTTGCATTTGTAATTCTTGCATCAGGCAGCTGAGCAGCAGCTGAAAAGCTTTGTGAGCTCGTGCTATCCTGCAGGAGCTTTCTGAGAGCGCTCCCTCGCTTTCTGTAGGTAAACGAGTAAAGCGGCGCTCGGCGTCCCGCGGTGGCTGCAGCCCGTATGACCTCCTGACAGTCAGCCTGTTGAGACGATGATTCTGCTGAAGCTGCTGGCTGGTTTTGGTCTCAGCTGACTGAAAACAGTGAATCATTCGCCTCCTTTCTCTTCATATCCTATTTCTTCTTCTGCCAACTATAAAAATGTGTGTCTTTCTTTGTGACCGTGCAGTCTCACCTCATTCCCTCTCCTGCTGCCATCCATCTCTCCGTCTACCTCTCCAGCCCTCGTGCGTTCCCTCCATCATAATTTCTGACCCACAAACGACCCTGAGAGATGGTTGTTATTTAAAACATATGCACAGCAGCAGCAGTGATGGAGAGAGGAGGAAGAGGAGAGGTGGAGTGGAGAGATGGAGAGGTGGAGATCCACTCGGCTCACAAGTTCTCTTCCCCTGCTGTGCCCATGTATTATGCATAGGACTGCTGTGCATATTTCAAGGGCCTGCTGGACTTGGTGTATACACACACACACACACACACACAATATGGTGCTTTCAGCCTGCAGTCAGCCGCGCTATATGGTGTAGGTGAGTGTGTGAGGATCATACGCTGTCTGCTGATTGGTGTGGGTGGCTCCCCGGAGCAAGAGACGATAAAAAGGGAGACGGCGAGGCAGGAAGGTGACGCAGGCCTGCCAGTGAAAGACGAGCAGAGAAGGAGAGAGACAGGAGCAGCAAAGCAGGCTTCACCTGGATTCACACGTTTTACCCACAGACAGTATGAAAGATGGATGTAGCCACCCTGATGTCACCCAGTGGTTCTAGGCCTTCGTTTTTCTGCTCTGGAGGTCACTGCTTGGCTTTACCTCATAATATGAAGGCTGCTTTAGACATTAAATTATTGAAAGCTAACTGATAAAAATGTTGGTAACTTCTAAAAGGAAAAAGCAGTAATTTTTATGAGTTATCCACTCATTTAGTGAAGAATAATCATTAAGTGCAAACTGGGCCTGGGCGAGTTATCAGATTTTAATGTCAGTTTTAATTTTAGCTTTGAAGGATTATGAAAGTCAGTTTGGACAGTTGGAGATTGGATCTCCAAGGTTGCTGGTGCATCTGGTGGGCTGTCAGGACTCTGGATGCAAGTGGCTCCTGCTGGCTTTTCTGATTGGAGCCTCATTGGCCAAGACCTGGGTCCAGGTCGGGGGCCCTGCTGTTCCTGTTTTAGGCTCCTAGTAGTTGTCTTCATATGGGTCTTTTGAATTACGGAATTGTGTATCTGCTTTTGTGGATGGCGTGGTCCCGTTGGCTTTTTAAAGCGACGACCTCCAGCTTTCATTGGGATGCTTTGCAGCCTTATCCAAGTCTGAGGCCATGATTCTGTGCTGGAAAAGAATGCAGTGCTCAGTCCAGATCAGGGATGAGTTGCTGCCTCAATGGAAGGAGTTCAAGTATCTCGAGGTCTTGTTCATACGTGAAGAGAGCCGGAAGATTGGCAGGTGGATTGGTGCGGTGTCAACAGTGATGTGGACACTATACCGGCCTGTTGTGGAAAAGGTGAACCTGTCGATTTGCTGCTCGATCTATCCACGAGCGGTAGTGACCAAAAACATGTGGTTGAGGATACAAGCAGCAGAGATGTGCTTCCTCTGAACAGTGTCTGGGCTCAGCTTTAGAGATAACGCAAGGATCCATTACTCCTCCACATCAAAGAGAGCCCAATGAGATGATTCAGCATCCTCCTAAGCGAGGTGTTTCATGTGCAGCTCAGAGACTAACTGAGGACACCCTGCAGAGATTGCATGATTGAACAGACTGAAGATTGGGAACGCCTTCGTCTCCCCCAGAGGAGCTGGAGGAGATGGCTGTTGAGAGGGAGGTCTGCAAAGGCCTGGCTCTTTTCATTTTTGCAGGAGAAGTCAGTGACCTTCCTTTGTTCTCAGAAGTGTCTGAGTATCGCCTCATATACCAAAGGTCATGTGAACACATGGGAATGTTCTTCTTGTGTTCTCAGAGTTGAAATATAAGCTGCATTACACATAAGAGCTTTAGATTTTTTTCTTTCTTGAATATGTAGACGCAGTGACTTCAGCACATCTTATTCTTCTTCCTCCACATCAGCACGACTCAGTGCCACAGACCTGGAAATCCCATATAATGTGATACTCGAGAGCCTTCAAAGGAAGTTCTCTTTACTTTCCTCTTTTTTTCTCAGGGAGTCCAAAGGTCAGCGCGAGCTACAAGGCAGCTTTCTTTCCTTCTGCTGCTGCTTCAGATTCAGTGTCTTGTCTTTGTTCCATGAGGCAGATTATTTCCAACACAGAGACTTGAACCTGCGGCCTCCAGCTGAAGGACGACATCTCTGCTCACTACATCCTGCTTAATAAGGAGCTTGTGTGGCGTTGCTGACATAATAATCGAGCACTGAGTCACTCTGGCTGATGAATGGATCAGACACCATCTGCCTCCTTCATCTACAATCATCTACTCACATTCCAATGATTTACTTACCAATAAATTATGAAATTTTCAAACTTCCAAGATCAAACAAACTCATAGATCAAAGCTGTCGTAGGCGATGTAGCTCGCTGAGCTGGGAGGGGAGGTTAAAATTCAGAAAATGAGAAGATATGAACACACACACACACTTAAGGAAGTGCAAATGTCAGAAAGCTTTAGGCCATTAAAAGTGCAGCCTGCTGAAGAGTGATGCCTTTAAAGACACCTGATCGGTCACATAGAAACGGGCTGCTGAGAGGATGTGTCGCTGCTGCATGTTTGTGTGAAACCTTTTGCTCGGTCGGCACTCGTCGTTGAGCTTTATTCTGCCGCGCGGCGTCCTGAGTGATGCAGAGGCCGCTGTGAGCTGGCAGAATGAGTCATGCTGCAGAGCCAGAGTGTGACTGCACCCACTGCCACTGTTCATACAAACACATGTGCAACGAGGACACAAATACACACTGAACAGACTCACAGGAGGTTTGAGAAGAGTCTGCACTTCCTCTCTCTCTCTCTGTCTCTTTGCATCGGCCTCTTTCCTCTCATCTACTGAATGAGGCCATCAGTCAGTCTCTGTAGGAGAGCTGCTGTTATACCCCATTGTGCCAAATTCAGTAATCTCATTACAGTTACTACTCCAGCCTTTATGTTGTTACCTGCGCTCTTCAGTTATCAGCACAATGGGTGAATACAAAAGAAAAAATAATCAAACGTGCCTTTTTTCAGTGATGCAGTCAGCTGATTTCAGGTCATATGGAAGGGGGAATTCAATTCAGTTCCATTTTATTTATATAGTGCTAAATCACAACAAACAGTCACCTCAAGATGCTTTATATTGTAAGGTAAAGACCCTACAATAATGCAGAGAAAAGCCAACAATCAAAACAACCCCCTATGAGCAGCACTTGGTGACAGTGGAGAAAAAAACTTCTTTTAACAGGAAGAAACCTCCAGCAGGAGATTGCTGTGGAGAAATGATACTGACATTTTTTTTGGTTTTGTTTTTAGTGAAAAATGTGTGGAGAAAAAAAATGAATGTTGCGGTAAAGTGCAGAGACTGCAGATTAATGTAAAGACTGCATGCAAACTAATGCAGAGAAGACAGGCTGATGGAAAGACGACTGCTCCAGCTGCCAGTCTGAGGAAGAAAAATGATTTAGGTCAAAGTAAACCGACGTGGATGGATATCATCTGATCTTTGTTTTGTTTTTTCAGGCTGTTTTTGTAAATAAGAGCTAACAGTAAGCTCAGACTTACATGACCAAGCTTAGACCCCAGGCCTAAAGACTGGTCTGCAACCCTTGGCAGGTCACCGGTCACTAGGGAAAAAATGTGGCGCGAGGATGCTGGAGGTTGGTGAGTGAAATTGGTCGCAAGGAAGGTGCTTTGCAATTGATTTGGTTGTTAGCATGGAAGACACCAACCTGTCTGCAAACACTTGTCGTCTTCCATGCAAACTGTGGGGAACTGCAGTAATGTTGATGCAGCACACTCTTTGCAGCCAGTTTCACCCAACGACCAACAGCAGCCACTCACAGTCTTATCAGAGAATACACATTTTTCCTGGGGGGTTGCTAGGCCTGCAAGACTGAGTCCTTAATGTCTCAGGGACATCTTTATGATAGAAAAAAACTCCCTGGTTTTTAAATGCTTTGAGTACGAGAACTCAAAGGTGATTTGCCAGTTTTTAAAGCACTATTGCAGACTAACAATATTAGACACGTGCTTTTAATGCCGTCCTACCAGGCAGTGGTCTCTGTTTCACCGCAGAGTTGTAATAAACTAGTGTTCTCAGACCGCTGAGCTAAACTGCACTTTTACAACAGGTCTGAGCATATGGCTGCAGCCAACATAAACAGAGCAAGGTGAAAACAACTAGCAGGAAGGTTTAAACATGCCCTTCAGCACAACAGAAGCTGACGGTGCATTACTCGGAGGCGTGGAGGTGTAACGGCGGAGGAAATGACAGCTACGTAGAAAGGTTACGATAATGACAAGTAAAGGTTAGAGCAATGATATCAAAGCCGGCTGCAGCAGCTGGGTCGCTGCAGTGATTATAGGGGTGTGTCTGTCTGACCCAGCCAAGGTGGGTTTAAAACACACACACACATGCGCGCACACACACACCCTGGCTGCAGGCCCAGACAGCTTCACACTGTGGGAGGAGAGAGAGGCTAGAGTCTCCAGTGGGTCGTACAGAGGGAAGGAAGTGGGAGACAGAGATGGAGGGGAGAGGAGGAGAGGATTTGGGGGTGATTGCTAATGAGGGAGACGGATGAGGAGCAGCCCAGGGTGGTGCTGAGCTGGAGACTAACTCTCTGCTGACCACAGTGGGGACAAGAGAGGAGACAGAGGTCACTGTGAAGAAGAGAAGAGCCGACCAAACTGAGCCCATAGATTATCCAACCTCAGCCCTTCATCACTGCTGCAAAGGAAACATAGACCCGCACGTTAGTTTCTGGCCTATAACATGTACTTTTAGCCAAGTTTTGGTCAGATATGTGTTGATAAATGTTTTCAGAGCTAATCAAAGTGCACTGAGGTATGAAGCTAACCAATCAGCAGCATTTACAAGACGTGTAAGTTTGGCTGTTCAGTATCAGCTTCTTGTGCACCGTTTTCAGTGCATCAGTTAGAGATGCACCAATCCAGTATTTCCAGTGCTGACCAAAATGAATAAAAAATGTCTGTCGTTCATTTGATTTGCAGATTTGAGCTCAATGTGGGAGTCAGTTTCTTTGTTCCCTGCTCTCAGTCTGTAGGTGCGCCTCATCACACAGAGCAGTGCAGACAGAGACAGCAGAAGGAGATATGATGACATGTTAAGTTGCAGTGAATGGAAAAAACAACCAAGTGCTACACCAAACTAATGCCCTCCTGTCTTCTCCCTAATGTAACGTCTCTAACGAGCAAAGGTAGACGAGTGAGTGAGGGGCTAAAGCATTGTGTCGTCTGAGGTTTTGCACTTAAGCAAAAACTGTTTGGAAGATACAGATAAAAGCAGCTGGTGCAGTAGTGTGAAACCTCTCCTGTTTGCTTCCTCCATGCTACATTAGCTCTGCTGCTGTCGCCTCGATAAATAAAGGGAATCACAGTGAACAGGTTGTCACCGATGCCCGATCCAGCTATCGATTCAGGATCATAAGTATGGGGTCAGGACCTCCTACTTTCAGTAGAAGTCCTCTTGCATCTCCTTGTACTCGTGTCTCTGCAAAGTGTGCTGGATCTCCTCCAGCGTGTCAGAACGATGATCCTTCAACAGGATTTTCATTTTCAAAAGTAGACAAAATCAAAGTAGATCCTTCTCAGGTCCGTGACTGGACCGCTCAGTCACCTCTCTTATTAAATACTAAAGAATTCAGACAGTCACGTACTCAGTGTACCAGGTCACTGCCAGCACCACGAAAGAAATATTCAATAAAGAAATCCTCATTTGATCACTATAATGATAAAAAATAGAATCCTTTGAGCTTTTAGAATTTAAAAACATTCAGGTTGGATTGTTTAAATATATAAGCTTCAGACTTGCTCTGCCACCTGCTGTAAATGCTTTTAGGAAATAAGGGGGCTGGAGGGTTGGCTACAGAGGACTCTGATGGTCAAACACATCTGGACCAACTGGACAGGAAATACTGGAATATGTTTCTGGTTATGATAAAAGATCAGGGTGTGTTGGTCCTGTGTGTTTGTGTTGTGGAGTTTTCTGTTACCGGCCGTGAGAGCAGTTTTACTCAATCTGACATCTTTACTCCTCATATTTACACTGAGAAAAGAGGGTTTTTTGTATCTGCTAAATAATAATAATAATCTTTATGTTCATTAAGTTCATTTTCCATGTATAGCATCACCACATGAGGACTGTGTGCTTTTTATTGAAGACTTGGAGTAATTAGTGACTCCACTGCAGCTTCACACTTTGCAAAGCCGTCCAGTGGGCCAGAAGTGAAGGCCTGTCAGCTGTCAGCGGTGCTTTGGGATGGCTCCTGTGCTCTATGACTCACTGGTGACTCAGGCCTGATGCAGAACTCTTGAATGCTTCTGCAGCATCTCGGGGGGGTTGGTAAGGGAAAACGGGACACGCTGTTGTTGTTGAAAACCAAACCTTCAAACCCCATCCAGCAGCGTGCTCGTCCATCAGCAGCTGATTTTTTTTTTCTCCCCCCCCCAAAGGACCATCGCTGGGATCTGGGAGCCATCTTGGGGAGTGTCATGTGGAGTTCTGTTAAAGGCTGCGAGCTAGCTCAGTGCAGTGCGTCCCAGCGTCTCTCTGTGATGCTGTTTGAAGAGACAAAATGGCTGCTGTGTGAAGTTCAGTAACCAAATTCGACGTCCTTCAGCTTGAGGGCAGAACGTGTCCCCTGGTTCAAGTGTCTGCAGACCAACTACACAGGCATCAAAGCACAGGGAGCTGCCGCTGCAGCAACTGGGTGCTCTTTTAGCATATTACTAATGTATTTTTTTATTTCCCACACCCTCTGTGTAATCCAAAATGCAGGGGCTTAATTGAAGTAGTGCTGTAGCTCCCTGTGTTAAGCAAAGCTGGTGTGAGGAAGCCTTTTTATGTCTGACTCGCCTGGAGGCTTTTGGGTCTTGTGAGAGAACAAGTGGGCGTTCGTTTGTTCATCAGGCTTTGTTATGCTGGATTTTTTTTCAGACTCACTAAAGGATAGGAGCAGTGAACTTCCGATCTTCAACGCAATTAAGGAGCCTCACCCCTTTTAAACTCGCGATGAGACTAATTATGAGTATGTGTGTGAGGGGGGGGTGAGTAAGCAGGAGATTGGGTGAAGCATTGTAATGCTGTTGAAGCCAGTCATTAATTAGAATTAATAAAACTGTTTTTTATGTTTATATTTAAAGCCTGAGCCTCGATATGTAGAGATCAGCTCATCAATACCAACACAAACTGACACCAGACCGCTGTTTCTTAAAGGTTATCCTCTCTATTGTCTTTCTGTTCTTTTATTTCTGCTGTAAAGTTGGACATTTGAACATCTGGCAGTCTGTGGGGAATGAAAAATTAAGCTGCACTTCCTCTAATGTCCACTCGAGGCTCTAAAAGTGAGGCAGTCCCATAGACTCTGATGTTAAACCCAGTCATAAAGGCAGGACTTCACACACCCATGAATATCATCACTTGTGCAAGTTCACTCTTGGATCAAAGAAGCTGGAAAGCTCGAATATGGATGTGAGCAGCTGTAATGAGCATCAGGACCCTGTAAATGTTAGATTAGCATCTTAGCAACAGTCTGGGCTGTGATGGCTCTTTTTTCCATCAGCGGGGTCAGACCTCAGGTCTGACTGACGGAGACGACAGTGAAGCAGAGATGTTCACCGTTATCTCACCGAGGGACGCTCACATGGCGTCTTTGATGGAGACCGACCCCGAGACCTTTCCAATCAAACCACATGACCTGTTCGCTCTCTAATCACAGCTCTTCTACAGCGTTTAGGTTAAGACCTTAAATTACAGGCTGGTGACGGTGTCAGAGCGTGAAGTTATAGTTATGTAAATCCTGAGATGAAGTTTACTCTCTCAGCTCTGTGGGCTTTTCACTTTGGCTCTTTGTGGTGCACGCCGGCTCCTTTTTTACTTCTTCCCAGAAAAAAACCTGTAAAATATGCAGTGAACGCACCATAAGAGCTACAGGCAGAAAACAAAACCAGATAATACCATAGTTCACCTTAAAATATTAAAATAACAGAGGCTGCTTACAAAAAAACATATATTATTTAATATCTATTCAACTCCAAATAGCCATCGAAAACAGTCGTATTAAGTCAGGGTTTTAGCTGATAAGATCCCTTTATT
This sequence comes from Archocentrus centrarchus, assembly GCF_007364275.1. Taxonomy (NCBI): domain Eukaryota; kingdom Metazoa; phylum Chordata; class Actinopteri; order Cichliformes; family Cichlidae; genus Archocentrus; species Archocentrus centrarchus. The sequence continues at coordinate 515,207 of NC_044367.1, forward strand.
GTCATCGCACAATACAGGTGCCGAAATAATAAATCCAAGATAGAAATAAGAAATATAAATAAAATAAATAAGGTATTTTCAGTGACTGCAGCAGCTTCTCATCATCTACAGACAAAAATCAATAATATCAACATCAGTGTCATTTACATTAAAAAATAACTAACAAACTTTGTCACCATCAGGCAAAATTTCACTCAGTAAACTGGAGCTCAGCCTTCCAATGAAGCGCAGCAGCCATATTATAGGTCAGATAGTTGCATTCAAAATGCTCCAAAAGGCTCCAACAGCACAAACGCAGTTCAGGGACTCCAGTTAGCTGAGGTTAATCCTAGCAGACAGCTAGCAGCTACAGCCGCCTGTGTCGCCATCCACCTGTTAGTCAAAGACACCACGCCCCCAATAATGCAAACTTTCCTAAACGGGGGAATTGGCTACAAAAACCAAAGCAGTTTCTGTATCAGGCTGTAAACATGTTTATTTCTGCTGGAAAGTTTTAACATGGGAGTCTATGGGGACTGACTCAGTGCTGGAGCCCCTGCTGGACTGCAGAGGAACTGCAGCATTTGGTGCTTTAGTGTCGGCTTCTATTTCTCACGCGCCACAAAATGAAGAAACGCTGAAGAACAACAAACCCTTCCAATATTTCGGGCCATACTAAAGGTCATTTACTTCCTGCTGCAGCCTCTTTTCCCTTCCTCACGCAGACACCTGTCTTCTCGCACCCTGTGGCGGTGAGCGGTGTACTGTAGCATACTGCAGGATGTGTGTGAGTGTGTGTGAGTGACTGCAGCTGCTTTTGGCCATCCAGGCTGCCTCCTCGTTTTCAGCTTCATTTCCTGCCCTAATGAAGATTCAGAGGCAGTGCTGCGACTGGCACAGCACAGGAAGGAGTGGAGAGGAGGAAACTGTGACGGCGGGAGGAGAAGGGAGGCAGGAGTGAGAGTCAGATGAAGGGGAAGGAGGCGATGAGGAGAAGGAAAGTGGTGATGAATGCCGTGGTAAAGAGAGTAGCCCTCTTTCTCCTGCTCTCTCCTAATTAGCTCGGTGGCTGTGATGAATGCTGCAGTGCTTAGGACCCAATCGGCGAACCGACCTTGTCATGTGTGTTGATGGGGTGTGGTGACTCTGCACCCCCCCATCCCAGCTCTGTCCCCCCCTCTTACCTATTGTACCTCCTCCTGTGGAAGCAGATGCTGCTGATATCTGGGCACATGTGCACTCATCCACCATGTTTTTGTGTGTGTTCTCTGGCCTTAATGGCCATCAGTGTGCACTCTAACACACACACACACCTGCCTCATTAAATATGTGGTCACTTTTATTCTGCAGCACTAAAAAGTCTCAGTAGTATCAGTTTAGGGTGCTTATTTCAGTGCAGGGCTTTGGAGTTTCTGCGGCTGCTGCAGGAACAAAAACATCCATCTGCACTTTTTGGTGTTGGAGATGGGATGTGTTTGAACTGATTTAACCTTTTGCCTTAAAGATCTTGTGGCTCATGTCACGCACATGCACACTATTACTGCTTATGTTTGGGTGTTTGAACAACTCCACTTCCTGCCATCTTCATCAAGCTTTTCACAAGAAGGGAGCCACACAGGAGATTTACTTATAATTTATCAAGCATAAATGAACCAAGACACACACATCACAAAGGAATGATGCCAGGTGAGACTGAGCAGTTCATCTGGGCCAGCTTTTATAGGCTGGCAGGTCCAGGTGAGCTGCATTAGCTGACCATCCTCCCGTGTCTGCCAATCATCAGTAATGGTAGGCCAGGACTTCTTCTTGTCCTGGACCTGAACTGCATTAAAATATGTCTGCGTGTTCTTTCAGTCATAAAAAGATGTTGGTTCATCTCCCTCAGCTTCCTGCTCAACAGCCGGTCTTTCTCTTTTCTCTCCATGCACTCACACACGTGCACACTTTTTTGTATAACAGTGATTGATTGTTGTGATTGAGTTGTTTTTCACATTATAACATTATTAAATATGAGTCATTTTCATTTAATCAACAAACTAAATTATTCCAGAGTTTTTATGACTCTATCCAGTGGAAGCGACCTCTGACGGCGATGCCTCAGTATTTCTGACGTCTCATGTCTCGTCTCCCCTGCAGAGCAGTAAGAACTGGCGGGCTGCGGTGGATCTGACGGGCCGAATGCTGGCATCTCACGGTCAGGGATACGGCAAGGCCGGCCAGCCAACCTCCCACACCACCGACTCACTGCAGGTAGGATGCCGTGGACTCCACATCCGGCCGTCTCGTATCATTTATTTTTGATAGCTTGAATGTTTGGGTGACAGATGTTGAGTCTGTCGTCTCTGCAGACAGAAGTCTGAGATATTTTTGTTGTTTGCTTTGCCTTCATCTCATAAGTTTTACTGGCATATTTTCCCTGTGTGTTTGTGGAGCTCCATCCAGAAGATGGATGGCTGCATGAGCTCATTAAGAGGCCACCCCTGTGCTCAGCTCTGTGAATGAGACTCTAAATTAATTAGCCATGGCGGTGCCTCATGCCACATATCACAGATAGTTTTATGTTCTTAAACATCCTGGCACACTTCTGAAGTCCAGGATTTAAAGTACTTTTGTTCCGATGATTTCTCATATGTTATATCCTGCTTTATTAAAGTGTTTGTCTTCTCCTCACTTCCTGTCATATATCTCCTGTTCCAGTGGTGGATGTGCATATTAAACATGGCCATAGTTTCTATTAATGAGGTCAGTGTGTGTGCAGTAAACCCTGAGAGCCAACAGCTCAGGCTGCACACTGCTCAGTTTTTCTGTTCGGTTTTTCTGTTCATAATAATGTGGTAAAGAGGGGATAGCCCCACCCACCTGCTGTTCAAACTTTCTGTAGCCAATCAGAAGAATGTCACCTTAAAGGGGGGAGGAGCTAAAATGACATATTTCACACAGGATGAACTGAGGAGCTGTACCAAGACTCAGTTTAAGAAAGAGAAGGATCATTTTGAGCTGTGAATCATGCAGAGCTGCTCCAGTTGAGAGGGCAGATATTTCCAACACTGGGTGACTCACAGTGAAACAATCTGAAACAGCACTACAGACCAGAGGAAACATGCGCATTTTTGGTGAATGGTCCCTTTAAAACTAAGTTTTCAAAACTCCCCGAATAAAAATGGCCACACATCCACTCAAGCACAAATCCAAAGGTCATTGCATCCTCGGCTGGCTTCATCTCGAGGCCTCCGGTTCTTCCTGAAGTCTTCTTTAAGTTCTGTAAACAGTTGACCTCGTGCCACCACATGAACTCCACCACACTGCCTGACACGGGTCGAGAGAGAGAGCAGCAGTGTCTGCAGGGGTTACATATGCTGCTCACGACCTTCTGGATCTTTCTGTGATGTTGCTGCCTCACAGGGAGGCGGTCCATCTTCAGCTCCACCAGCTCGGGATGCAGCATGAGCCCTGGATTCTGTCAAACAGCTGTGAGAATATGTTGCCCTCCAGATGTGATACAGTACAGCAGCCGCCATTCAGACTGCAGCCTGAACAGCCTGAATGGCTAATGGATTATTTTGATGATTATCTGTTACCTGCGGCAAATGAATAAGAGGTTAAAGGGACAAATCGTGTTTGATTCCACCTGTTCAGCTCCTGAAGCCCGAGGTGGAAAAGTTGGTGTGTCGATCAAATAAAATGCAAAATTTTTCAGTTTTTTTTTCCCCCCACTTCCAATAATTTGGCTTCATCTATCTGCTCACACCTTAGTGCACCGAAATTAATAGGCTGAATTTCTATAGCCATATTTGTTCTGCGGAAAATGTTCTTCCTGTTCCTGCTTTTCACCATAAAAGCCCTCAACATACACATTGTGACTACTGTGTAGAAGAACACTACATAAACTGAATAATCATCCAGGCCTATCATGAATAAAGCTGGGTATCATCTGCATAGCAATGAAATGTCTGCAGTTTTTTGTAATAATACTGCCTAAGGAAAGCATGTATGATGTAAAAAATGTTGCAGAGTGCGTTAAAATTTTTAATTCGTTAATTTCCCCTTAATTAATTAATCGAAATTAACGCGTTACAGTTCCACCCCTTATTTATATATATATATATATATAAATATATATATATATATATATATAAATAAATTAATTAATTAATTACATTAAATACTGTATTGATTATATTGATTAAGGAGTGTCAGAAGAGCTGCAAAACAGACATGAATGTGGAGTTTGTGTACAGCAGAACAGCTGCAACGCACGGTGGAGTTTGTTGAATACGTTAAATAGTTTACCAACTGTGTGTGTGTGTGTGTGTGTGTGTGTGTTTGTTGCAGCTCTGGTTTGTGCGGCTCGCTTTGCTCACCAAACTGGGCCTTTTCCAAAATGCTGAGCTGGAGTTTGAACCCTTCGGCAACCTGGATCAGCCAGACCTCTACTATGAGTACTACCCCAACGTGTACCCAGGCAGGAAAGGTGTGGTCTCTCTCACACACTCACACACAGTCACTCACTCAGCCTCTGTTATCTGGACTCAGTATTATCGTCACTGATATCACAGATGTTCCTGGTGAACGTTTTCTAGGTCACATGAGTAAAAAGATCTGGCTAGTTGATGAGTTTAAAAAGTCAGTCAAAATAATGGAATTAATTTCCCTTTCTGTCTGGAAAACAAATCTTTATTTAAAAAAAATTGCTTCAAGCCTTTCATCACACTGTCAACACAACTCGAATATGAAAATTTATGGTACTGGGTCATGAAATAACAGCTGCAGAGCCATTGTGCCCCATCACACAGACATCAGGTGCTGATGTTTACCTGATGCAGCCAACAAGGTAAATATCAGCTGATGCTGATATTCAGCCTGGAAAGTGTTGCGTTATATCTGCTTCTGTTATTGACCACAGATCAGAGACTTGAACGAAGACTCCTCCATGTTGCAGTCATGCATCTCTTCAGCCTCTTCATATTTCGCGTGTCCATAAGCTGCTCTGTGAGCCCACTGAAGGCTGAACAGTGGTATTCATGACAGCGCTGAGAGGCTGCTCTGTGAGTGCTGAATGTGTTATTAGGCTTCTCTCCGAAAGGATTTTGCATTTTACCCACATTTTTTTAAGGATGCACAAGCATACCCACCACTGTCCTATTAAATATTCAGAGGAAAGTTTGTGCCAGGAGCTTGATATCAGCCTGTATCGTCGAGAAGCTCCAACAACTCTACTTGTCTCCAGCAGCTCTTTGGTTTTGTTTTTCCTCTTTTTACACTGCATGAATTGCTCTCTAATGTATTCCCATTACTTTGGATCTGCTTCGCCCCTCGGGCTACCACAGTGTGAAGGCAGCACACACACCACACACTTACATAAAAAAAACACTTGAAGCTACACTGCACAGCTCTCTGAAGAGAGCACCGATTGACTTTCCATTGCTCAATATTAAACGCTTTGTGCCCTGCTAAGGTGCTCACAGACAAACTGGCATGAGTTGTGTAGCCTGGCATCACAAGTCGAACAATTCTCCAACCCAGCGCTTGCATTGACTATCTATTACCCATGATCGCACTCTTTGAAGGCCTTAAGAGACGACTGGTCCACGCAGCATCGAGTGAGCACTCGGATGAGGAGCAGAGTTGGTCTGTTAGTTATGAGCATGAAAAGCTGAGTCCAGTTGGGGCTGAAAAACATCAGAACCTGCAGGCAGCTACTGCAACTCCTCCTGAGGGAATCTGAAGAGCTGAGACGGGTCAGTCCAAAGGAGTCTGAAAACTCCCACCTGATCCCCTCACGACCAGCTGATTTTATTTTTATTTTTGTTTTCTTCTCTACAATTACTCCAGTACAAGTTTTAGCTTCACACTATTAATATTTTCAGAGTTACAGACCTCCAAGGATACATGGGCGGGTCCAAGTTTGGAGCTGTTTGATTTGTTGTTGAATTTTTTTCTGATAATTCACTGGAAAATTAAAATCAAAGAAGTGGATTCTGGGTAAATTTTCAGGGGACATAGTGTGTGATAGGTGGCTGTTCAGGACATGTAGCAACATGATGCATTTCAAATTAAGAGCTCTCACACTCCAAACATCAGGCATTCACTTCTTCTCAAGGCTTTTATTGCAGAACACTGAGGCATAGATAGGATATGTTTTTATCCAGTTTTTCTCCATTTCTTTGAGTCAGTTCCTCCAGCTGTTATCGCAGGCTCAGTTTTACAGTGACTACTGGACCTCACCTTAGCTGAGGTGAAGCCTAGCAGACCGCTAGCTGTTACAGCCACCTGTGTTGCCATCTGCCTGTCAGTCAAAGAGGCCACGCCCCTAACAATGCAAACTTTCCTGAAGGGGGAAATTATCTCCTGAGACCAAAGCAGTTTCTGTATCAGGCTGTAAACATGTTTATTTCTGCTGGAAAGTTTTAACATGGGAGTCTATGGGGACTGACTCGCTGTGGTGCCCCTGCTGGATGGCAGAGGAACTGCAGCTTTTGCTCTCATTTTTTTTTTTTTTGGCTCTTTGCTCTGTGGCGCTGCTCATATTTCCTTCATTATGAAGGATGCTAATGTTTCTAATGACGGTAAAAGCCATAAATTAAATCTGATGAAAATGACTGACACCCTGGAGAGAAAGAATAATGAATCATTCAGAGTCAGCGAGGTCCCGTCACCGTGAAGATAAAACCCTGTAACACAGGGAGGGAGAGTGTTCGTGTTCAAGCAGATAGACGAGAAGAGATGGAAGGTGAGATAGAGAGACGGGCAGAGGCAGCAGCCAGAGATGGACCAGCGAGTTTCACATCTGATGGCAATATCAAAGAGCCCCTGATCAAAGCCCGGGGACTCACCTGAATATAGGCTCTTCCTCAGGGGTGTGTGTACGTGTGTGTGCGTGTGTGAGGCGGTGTGAGTGATGTTGAGGCAGAGAGATGAGTGATGGAGCTGAGCAGCACACAGAGAGAGAGAGAGAGCGAGATGAGAGGGTTTAATAAGCAGCCATACGTAGCTCAATGCCATCTGTAGGTTCCTGCCTCCAGGGCTGTGTGCAGTCTGTGTGTGGGTGGATGGCTTTATATTCTCATCTTTCTCTCTGTTTTTTTTCCTCCCTCTCTCCTTCCTGCTATGTCCTCATCCCACCTTGTTTCTTATTTCCTCCTCCCTCCCATCCAGGCTCCATGGTACCGTTCTCCATGCGCCTGCTGCACGCTGAGCTTCCACAGTACCTGGCTAAGCCCCAGGAGGCTCTGGACCGCCTGCACCATCTCAAAACCGTCTGCCTCACCGTTAGTATACACACACACACACACACACACACACACACACACACACACACACACACACACACACACACAGCCTCTGGAACATACAGGTATGCACACTCAGTTGTATTCACACAATAAAGCCACACACCCACGCAAAAACACATTAGCTGTACAAATCCTTAAGCCCACCTGTGTAAACACACAAATGTGGTGGGATTTTTGAGTTATTGAATACGCAGATTGTAACACACAAAGCTCTGAGTGCTGGCACTGAACCAGATCACCCCCCCCCAACCCCGAAGTTTTAAACCCCCTCCCTGCTTCCTTTTCTTAACAGATTCTGGAGAACTTGGAGACGGGCTCGGCTGAGGATGGCAGCATGATCACCTTAACACAGGAGAACAGGCAAGGTAGGCTCACTCAGAGCTGGCCGCAGTCCCAGAATGCATCACACTGTGGGAGGAGAGTGAGGTCACAGGCCCCCACGGGTAACACACACACATACACCTGGTGCAGGACTGCAGCATCGCTCAGCCTCTCAAACACACCAATGCAGCGCACTGAAAGTGTTTAGCACCTCACTGCTGCTTCTACCTGCACTGAATACCAAACGGCTTCTCCAGCCCCGCACGCCGAGCAGATCGATACGGATCAATCTCAGCCAATCCACTCACATCTGCACAGGCGTGCAAGGGAAACGGGCAGAAACCTGCACCAGAAAGTCGCCGCATTTTACGTAGACGTGCCCACACGTCACCTGATGTCTGCTCTCTTGTGTTTGAGGACCTTTCAGGAACTTTTCCAGCATGTTTATCAGTTTAAGCATGAAGAGCTCGGTCTGCAGAGACATACGTGTTTTTGAAAGTAGTCGCCACATCCTCTGTCTCTCCTCTCCCCGCCCACGCAGACAGTCAACAGTCAAGTCAATAACACCGGGCCTCGCCTTCACACATCAGACCCCTGCTGAGTGATTAGCTCTTCTCCCCAACACACACTCTCACTCACACACACACACACACACGGTGAATAGTAATAGGCACACGAGCTCTTCCACACTGTGCCGCAGTGTCTTCGCCTTAAAATAAACCTCGCTGTGGGGTGGGAGAAGGGGGAAAGACGACGTTACAGGGATGCCAAAAAAATCTTTCTCTTCTCTTCCTGTTACAGCGTCTCTAAAGCTGTGGAGGTCTCGCCTCAGCCGGGTCATGTACTCCATGGCCAACTGCCTGCTGCTGATGAAGGTAGGGGTGTGTGTGAGTGTGAGAGTGTGTGTGTGTGTGTCAGAGATCTCTGATGCCAGCCTGGTGGAGGATTCACAGTGAAATCCCCCCAGACTGACCACTAATTGGATTCTTGGTCAGTGAAAGAGCGCGTGGACGTGAGAGGACGGGGTGTGGGTTCACATCAGTCTCTGCACAGAAACACAGTGCCATCTAGTGGTCACCATTCAGATTATGACTTAGTTTGAATTTCAATACATAAAGGTTAACACAATGAATAATAATTATCTTTGTTTTGTCTAAATTCACATTTATTGTGAAATTATAACGAGGTCTAACAATCAAAGCCGGCAGTGACAGACACGAAAAACACAAACATCAGCATCACAAAAGATTTATTAACAAGGGTGCCAAATACACCACACTGTACATATAGTAAAATCCATTCATCTGACACTATATTTGTATATGTAGACATCTTTCTATTTGCAGTTAGGTCCATGCTTCCTCTTTTGCCTGCTCCTTTAAGGGGCGCCACACCAGATCATCTGCCTCCATCTGTGTGATTGGAGTGCAGATTTTCAGCTTTAATTTACTGGCATTTTTATACAGTCTCCCTTTTCAGAGGTCTAACAGACTAACATGATTTAGGATTTGAGGAATGTTTTTAATACTTGGAGAAAAATCATTATATTGTAGGTAAAGACCCGACAATAATTAGAGAGAAAAACACTCAAAACGACCCCTATGAGCAAACATTTGGTGACAGTGGGAAGGAAAAACTCCCTTTAACAGGAAGAAGCCTCCAGCAGAAGCAGGCTCAGGGAGGGGGGGTCATCTGCTGTGACCGGTTGGGGCTGAGGGGAGGGAGACAGGACAAAAAAGTTTCTCTCCTTCTCCACACGTCTTCTGCTACGTCTTCATCCTGATTTCATCCGTCCAAAGTGTTTCACAGACCTGCGCAGGCTCTTTAAGATGTTCTGAGTCCCGTCTGTCCTTCCTGGTCCTGAGTGAAACCAGTGGTTTGCATCTTGTTGTAAACTCTCTGTTGATTGTAGACTCTTGTATTCTCTGTGTTTATTGATTTTTAAACCTAATTTTAAAAAGCCTGTACATCCGTCTCTGTAGCTTGTTTCCAGCACACACCCTCCCCTCTCTGACCTCTGTCGCCCGCTCAGCACTCCAGCCACCACGTGAGCGATGTGGAGGTGGATGGAGGGTCACTTTGCCCGCTAATATTCCATATGTTTGATTAATGCTCTCTCTCTCCATGACTAAACTCTGCTCTTTCCTTACCCTGCTCACCCTCCACCTGTCTCCACCTCCCACTGTTCACCTCCCTCACTTCTAACCCGTCTTTCACTCTTATCTTTCACTTTAATCTCTCTCTCTGTTTGTCCTCAGGACTATGTTCTGGCAGTTGAGACCTATCACTCCATCATCCAGTATGAACCCCAGCAGAGTGTGCAGCTGCTCAGCAGCATAGGACGCATCTTCCTGCAGGTCTGCACATTAACAGACAGATGAATGGAGATTATCACACAACCCTGTTTCTGAAACAGTGCAGCAGTCATTTCAGGCCTTTATTTTTTAAACAGTCCAGATGCAGCATATTTAAATGCTAGAACTGAGGAATTAGGTCTTTTTGGGGGGGGGCTTAAACACTAACGAGGTGAATCAGTGAGGTGAGTAGGTGTAAGAAGATCCTCCCAGAGAGGCTCAGAGGTGAAGACTGTCCAACAGTCTGAGAGGACAGTCAGAAGAATCATCTGATGAACAGACTCAGAGGAATGTGAGCACACAGGGAGCAGCTGCAGAGCTGCTGGATGCTGGTGGAGTTCAGAGCCTCAGAGCGGACTCTGAGGTGGAGATCACTGCATGGGCTCAGGAACCAGTCTGAGAACCATCAGCAGAGAACGCAGCTCATCACTGCATCCACACAGAAAGCTCCGAGGAACAAGAGGAACAAGATCCAGAAACACCGCCACCTCCTCTGAGCTCATATCAGACGGACTGAGGCCGGGTGGAAACTGTCCTGTGCTCTGACCAATCAGAGCCTGAGATTCTCTGGACTAAAGAGAAGAGGAACCGTCCAGCTGGTTATCAGCACATAGTTCTCAACAGCATCCCTAACGGTATGGGGAGGGGGGGCATTAGTGCAGATGGCAGAGGTAACCAGGACAACTTTGAAGGCCCCACTAATGCTGAACCATATCTCAAGGTTTAGGAGCAACATCTGCTGCCATCCAGACGCCGTCTGTTTCAGGGAAGCATTCTTATTCCAGCAGAGGTCGCCCTCCAGCAGCACGGCTCCATAACTGACCTGAATACAGCACATCACCAACTGGAATATCTGGAGCTTCGTGAAGCCAGAAACCCCACCACAGCAGGCGTTCAGAGAGGAAACATCATTGAATTCAGACTCGGAAGAGTTTCACATCAGCTCGGGAGAGCTCCACCTGCACAGCTTATTTTAGATTTTCACCTTAAAAGGCCTCAGATTCACTGTCGCAGTGCGCTTTGTGTTCTCGGCAGCAGTGTAAAGGTTTTGTGATGTAATCTAACCCGTTACACACACACACACACACACACACACACACACACAGAAAGGTCAGTGGCTAACATGCTGCTGCTGTTTGTTCTCGGACAGATCGGAGACGTTAAAACAGCAGAGAGGTACTTCCAGGAGGTGGAGAAATCCTGCCAGATGAAAGCCAGCCAGCAGACTCTCACCACATGCGTGTTGATGAACAGGTACGTGTGTGTGTGTGTCATTTAGCGCCTCATGTGACGTGTGAACTTTACCCGCTCGGTGGACGCGGGGCTTTCTTCGGGACTTTTCACAGGTTCGTGTTTCCCTCGGCGTGCGATTTGGAACAGGTCACACGTCAGTGGCGCCGGCCGGAGGTGACGACCTGACTCCCTCACACTGAGCACCGATGCTCACTTCAAAACAAGAACCACAGACCTGATATGAAGTCTGATGTTCAGTATTTATATTTGCAGCATGTCTTTGATTTCCTCGCGTTGGTCTGTTTAAGTCTACTGAAAAGGATCATCTCCACTTTTTAAAATCACTGCTGTCCAGTTATTTATTTACGGTCGTCGTAACGTGAGCTGAAAAGACTGACGCTGGGCGCCTGGGTGGCTTAGTGGTGAAGCCGGTGACGACATACATATGCCGTGTTGCGTTGCGGTGCGGGCGGCACGGGTTCGAGTCCCGGCCCATCGCCAATTTGCCCGTGTGTCTTCCCCTGTATCTTTCCCCCATTTCCTGTCTCTCTCCACTGCCCATAAAAGCCGCTGTGGCCAAAAATGCAAAAAAAAAAAAACACTGACGCTGACGTTTGCAGGTAGAGGAAAACGACAGCCCGCAGTCATATTTGTCGTTACCGCCGGCGATCTCACACATTTATTTTAGGATTTAGTTACATGACCTACAAAAGCCACACAGACCCACCTGCTAATAATCCACTTCCTCTCGTACACAGATATGTCAGAAAGGTGCTGCAGTATTATCAGAGCACGGTAATAACAGGGAACTGACCGACTGCAGTTACAGTGCTTAACAAGGTTATTAGACGACCTGTCATAAAAACAAGAAAACACAATTTTATGAGTCCATCAAGAACTTATTTCAGACTAAAAATTATAGTTTTATTTATGAAGCAAATAAAAAAGTGAAGTCATGTTTTTATGCCCAAATGTGAGGCGGCACACTGCAATTACTCAACTTTCAACCACTGAAACTCATTTTTCTGGAATCAGGAATGCAAGTTAAAAACTGTTGGCATTAATACATTTAATCCCAGATTACACTGCATTTGTTAAGCCCTGTAAGTTCTCTTTGGTGGTTTTATATCTGCAATAAAGCACAAAATATATGACTTATATAAAAATACTGAAATTGGAAATGTTTAGCTTGAAAAATGGAATTTGGCTCTTATAGAGGCGAAAAAGAGAAAAGCTGCAACTCTAAAACTGCAGGATTGGTCGGTGCAGAGGGGTCACGGTCGGTGCAGAGGGGTCACGGTCGGTGCAGAGGGGTCACCAGAGGGTCACTTCTGATCATCAGTCCAGAATCCAAAGGCTGATTTTACTGTGGACAGCGTCGGAGGCCGTCTGATTATTGCACTGCTGGAAAGCTGTTATGACTGGATTATAAATACTCCAGTTTTACGTTGTTGTCAAACATTTTTGAGGTCTTAAACATGTTTAAAAGCAGTGATTTTATTTTTAAAGCTGCAGCAGGCTGGGCAAAAGTACAGAGCTGTTCTTTAGGTAATCTAAGGCTAAGACTTCTGAGAGAAGTACATCGGTGTGCAGCTCGCTCTGGCTGCAGCTGGAAAAAGCAGCTGCTGCTCGTCTGTGTTTGGAGTGAGCGCCAAACTTCTGGTAAATACCTGGAAACAGAGCGGCAGATCCAGGACGAACGGATTCATTTCCAAAGCTTGTCTTCATGTTTGTGTCTGGAAACGTTTTGCAGGTTTGAACAGTTTGCAGCTGAAATGTTTGCGTTCTGTTTTCAGGGCCTTTGTCTACCTCAGTCAGAACAACTACGCTGAAGCGCACGGCGCCTTCATCGAAGTGTTGAAGATCGACCCAAAGAACCCCGTGGTACGTACGACCGTCAGCCTCTAAACGTGTTTGTGGTGTTTACCCTGCAGGAGCTTCGGCCTCAGCATTCAAACATACAGTCAGCAGAAGAGCTCTTCATTGGTCACATAATGACCACGTTAAACTTACTGCAGGACGGACCGCGTTACAAACATTAATCAAAGTTAAAGTGCTGATCAGGAATGTCTGCTAACTGCTTTAGAAGTGATTATGGTTTTTAAAAAGTAAGAAATGTCTGAGTCCTGCATCTGTGAACTCTGTTCACTGTTATACAAGTGCAGACATTTATTTAAAATGAGAAATATTTTATTAATCCCAGATTTGGGAAATTCTTAAAATTAAACAGTGACTGGCTGAAATAAGCAGAATGGAACTCACTAAAATCAAGTGTGTGTGTGTGTGTGTGTGTGTGTGTGTGTGTGTGTGTGTGTGTGTGTGTGTGTGTGTGTGTGTGTGTGTGTGTGTGTGTGTGTAGTTTTGTAATTTAACAAAGTTAAACATGACTCACTTCCTGTTTTTGATCATGAACTCGAGTCCAAGTAAATCATCAGTTTCACATTTCAAACTGAGACCATAAACATAATCATGTGGCAGCTTCACCTTTCAGTATAATTAGATCTGTTTAAATAAAAATGACTGAATATATGATTAAAGAATCCTCGTGCGTATGTTTGATGAAACATGGGTACCTGATGCCCTGACGGTGACGAGCTGACTGATCAATAATTAAACCACAATAAGATGAGCATGTAAAATCATCTCCCATCAGTTATGGTGCAAGAAATGAGTTATTTTTACCTGATGGTTGGTAAATATTATCAGATAAGTGTAGCAGCCATGTATGGATGATGCTGCTGTGATATTTGAGCTGCAGTAATGTTATTATGAAGTGCTGCCAGCAGATGGCGCCAAACAATCACAGACACCTTGCTTGTGCAGGAACCATTACTGAAAAGGTTCCTGTAGGAACCATTCTTTGTACTGTCTTTCTCTGCATCCTCCAGCTGTATCACTCCACAGGGGGAAGTGAGTGTTTACCTAAGCTCATGTGACAGGAAGTAAACAACAGTGGTGTTAGCCAGGTGGTGGATGTAGACAGTAGAAAGAAAATAGTCCCTACATGAACCACATCTCAGGCACACAAAGCCCCACCCACCTGCCACTCAGAGCTTCTGTTTGTAAGGAGCAGCCAATGAGGTGGAGAGAGGTGGCTTAAAGTGGGAGGAGCTAAAATTGTGTTTCAGAGAGAGGATGAAGTGAGGCAGCACACCAGGGCCCAGTGTGAGAGAGGAGGATTATTCTGAGCTGTGAATCATGCAGAGCTGCTCTGGGAGAGTCCAGGAATGACGGCCTGAACAGACTTTCTGACACTGCTGACGTTCACAGTTAAACCCTCGTCTTCCTCCGTTTGCAGGCCAACAACAACGCGGCGGTGTGCCTGCTCTACCTGGGCCGGCTGAAGGAGTCGCTGGGCCAGCTGGAGGGCCTGGTGCAGCAGGACCCGGCGCAGTACCTCCACGAGAGCGTCCTCTTCAACCTGACCACCATGTACGAGCTGGAGTCGTCCCGCAGCACGCAGAAGAAGCAGGCGCTGCTGGAGGCTGTCGCCTGCCGGGAGGGCGACAGCTTCAACACGCAGTGCCTCAAACTGGTCTGAGAGGAAGAGGAAGGAGCTCCTCTTCACCTGAGAAGACTGATGAAGGATGCAAAATCACCATCCACACAACCCACAGGAACAAAAGCAGCTCCCACCTCCAAGCCCAGAAAGTCCTGCAGAGTTCATGCTGGTTCAGTCTCAGAGTAAAAGGAGAGTTTGACACTGTGTGTTCTTATTTACATGTCTGACTCCAGATACAGATGAAGCTCAGCAGGGTCCTCCAGATCTGCAGAACGCAGGCAGAACCTGAGAAACGTTCACGCTCCATTTGCTTTAACTCAGAGGAGCCGAATTTGGAGCCACACCCTCTGTACTTCACGGTCCTGTAGCCCCAAAAATATTCATAGTCGGCAGGTAAAACTTTGCATGGCTTCACTGGTTATACTGAAGATATTGGTTTAAAAAAAAAAAACGCTGATTCTGAGATGACCCCTCCGATTTTAATCAGCAACACGACAGGTTAAAGGTGCCAGTCTTTGCCCACCAAATCTTAATCTCCAGATTCCACTTCCTCCTCATTACACACGTAGAAAAAACAAATATGTGAATGTGAATATGCAGAATCTGCAAGATGTTTAGAAGCTCGTTGGTTTCCATTTGTAGTCCTGACTTTTAACTGGACTACAAATTGGCCAATCATGTTTGAGCAGGTGTGTGTGTGGAGGGTAAAGGAAGGAAGAGATTTACTAAAATGCAGACATCACACCCTCTCTGCAGTTTTTAGAGGAAGCCATGTTGAGCTACATGGAGTACATTAGGAGGGCATTTTTTTCAAAATAAAAGCCCCAGCACAGAGAAAACACTACTTTGATTTGAAGCCGTGCAGAACAAAAACCCACATCAGTGTTTTCCTGATCAGATTTTCCTGGTCCAGAAGAGCCTTCAACAGGGGGACAGCTTCATCTTTATTATTTTTTTTTTTTTTAACTCAAAGCAGCAGGAAGTGCACCTGTACGAACCCCTCCCTGCTCGCTGTGGCTTGATGATGGCAGGGATTTTAGCTGAAACACTGATAAACAGCTCGCCTTTTAATTTGTAGTAATGTCTGGGACCGTGTTTTATTTTGTAAGGAACAAACTGACACTACAGGTGGGTTATGGGACTTTGCAGCTCATTACCTGGAGCTTCAGCCACTCTGCAGACCGTAACAGCTTCATTAACTCAAGCAGGAAATTTAAAAACGCCCTCAGATTGCATCGGGTCTGTCCACTTAAATGTAAAATATAAAGTGAAATGTGTACATATCACACGCAGGTTTGAATGATTTCAGCAGAAATTATTGATGTGTTTACTGATCATATTTATGTATATGAAATAAATTGTTTTATCTGAAGAGGCACTCACTTTGTGTATTTAAATGGAAAGAAATGAGAAACAGCAGCAGTTTTGTTTTTAACCTTTAATCTGTCGGTGAAGTAGAGATTAGCTGGGTCTCATTTCAGAGAATAAGGCACTAATGAGCTCATCCTGATTTCTGACCAATCAGAGATCCTGAATGAACATGAGAACGGAGATTCGGTCCTGATGCTGGACCTGAGAGCTGCTTTCTGACGTGAAGGTAACTTCAGCTCTACTTTGGATGTTCTGGGAAGTTCTCAGTGCACCATTCTCACCTGACCGTACTCAGCCACAACATTAAAACCCCAAACCTGTTCCACCCTCTCACTGCATGAACCTAGGACCTCTGGGTGGAGCCTCCTGGTTTCCTCTAATCCATATTCGGGTCTCTAGGGGAGCAGTTTAAACAGAGATTCCCAACCTCTGATCCAGAGTCCTGGATGCTGAGGTGTCTTCTTTCACACGGCCAGCAGGGGGTCACTACCCCCACTGCATTACCTGATGACTTTATGGTCTCTGTTTCTAATTTCAGCTCATGTGAAAAAATGTGAGGTTGATTTAGTAAAACTGCTCATCCTAAGAGTCAAAAAGGAGTCGGGATGAGCTCACTGGCTCATGAGTGGCTCAGTTTGGCCCCTCGCTCATCTCAAGGCTTCATAACAGGACTTTTACCTGTGGGTGACGTCAGGGTGGTGCTGCTCTGGTTTTAATGTTGTGCTGATTGTGCAGGTTCTGTAGGTAAAGTTTAAGTTTGATTGTTCATCACAGTAAAATATTTTTCTCTAAGAAGCAGAAAAGTAAATTAAACATGAAACATGATGACTAATACTATACTGTGTTAGTGCTACATCATTTACTCATCATCCACATTAGCTTTCTCTGCTCTGATTGGACAGTCTTTTCCTCAGAGGCTCTGACTGAGGTGCGTTGCTTTCAGGATCCCTGCAGGGACGCCACGTACTTCTGACGGATATCAAAGTCGTCAGCAGGGCGGTTGTAAGCCTTCCACACCGGCTCGCCCACAAACAGCCGCATGGCCTTAGTGTAGTTCTGTGGAAACAAACAGACCCGGCCGAGTGAAACGGGAGCCGACAGATTCAAATCCACAGCCTGAAGACAAACTGAGCCCCAAATATACATCCCTCCCTGAGGATACGCAAGGTCCAAGCTTTGAAGTCATGTGCAGTATGCAGCATTTTTCAGTATATTAAACCTTTTATGTCCAACATGTAAAAGAAGCGTAATGCGTCTTAAAGAGCCGTAGCTGCAGTTCACTTAATGACCACTGGGGCACCAACACCTGTGTTTGGTTAATGTTGCTCACGTGTGCGTTCCGCGTGTGAACACCTGTCAGGTTCAATATTTGCTGAGCTGTTATTCAAACATCGTTCTTTCTTGCAGCGATGACCTCGCCCCCCCCTCAGGCTTCACGCCATCCTGGGCTGACGAGCTCACAAGATTTTAACATGGAAATGCTGCTCGGATGTTTCACCCCCTGATCTTGTGCAGTCACTTTGGAAGCATATCGTCCACATTTGTGCTGTTTAGCAGGTTTTCGTACCGTCTCATCCAGCGTGAAGCGGTGGTAGATGCCCGCCGGCAGCGTGATCAAGTCCCCCTTCCTCATGGCAATCCGGATCCATCGGTCCTCCTTGTCCCGGACATCGAAGTAGGCTTGGCCGTCCAGGATGTAGCGGATCTCATCATCCAGGTGGAGGTGTTCCTCGAAGAACATCTTCAGCTGCAGGAGAAATGAGACAGACTCAAAGCCGGTTTTAAAACCTCTCACTTAAATAAAGCTCACAGCAGTGGTTAGTGCAGCAGATACCGGAATGATCCAGGAACCAAAACCGGCACCAATTCTCTACAATAAAACCCAACAGGCATTTAAAAATCAAGATGGCCACAAAAAAACATGAGAAAGTCAGTAGAGCCACCCTTCCTGAATGATCTCACATGTTTGATGATGAAGTCTGAAGCTGCTCTGCAGCTTTTCTGCATCATAATAATAATAAATAAATGTATTTTTCCAAAGTGGCGCTAACAGAGGCGCAGTGATGAGCAGTGATGGGCTCTTACTCTGTACAGCACCGTGCAGGTGCCATCAGCTTGATGCCGTCAGCATATTTAAACCTCTGTGTGTATCCATACCCATCACCGTGGGGTTTTTGGTTAGAAAAAGACAAATAAAAAAAGCTCAGGCGATTTTGTTTAAGGTGTAAACTTGACTTCCCTGCAGTGAAAAACCTGGAAATCAAGAGTCAAACCTCCAGCGGTGTATGACAGATTCTTGAAAAGCTCCACAAACACATTCTGGTATCTGCTGCTTTCTTTAGGGTGTGTAAAGAAGGACGTGTGATACCTTCTCCTCGTAGTTGGGCAGAGTGTCCTTGTGGATTGTGATGATGTCCATGTAGGAGTAGCCCTGGTCCTTGCGGATCTGCTGCAGCTCCGGGTCCGTTTCATAGATGTCAGCATTCAGCTGCAGGAAACAGGAAGCAGACAGAAAGGAAACTCAGACCCCATTCGCTCACGCAGGAGGATCAGACGCATGCTTCATCATTTTCTGCGTAGTGGTGGAGGTGTGTTTTGAAAAGAAAACTACAGTGAGGACACATCTGTCCCGCGCCGTGCAGATGTTCTGATGTTTTTCGGGAGCTCCTTTGTGAAGCTGTGAACAAACAGTAGAAAAAGTAAAAGCAGTGACATCAGAGGTTCACTGCCTGCTGCTGAGTCTGCAGCTGCACCCTGATTCACCTGCACCAACCTCAGCACCAGCTGGAACACAGCTGATGAGTCCATCTACCTACCAGCCTGTTCATGTTAAAGGGGCGAAGCTGGCAGCGTCTGACCAATCAAACAAAGGAGTTTGGCAGCAGCAGGGGGGCTAATTTTATGAAGCAACTGGAAGTAACATGCAAAAAGAGTGTGTGTGTGTGTGTGTGTGTGTGTGTGTGTGAGAGAGTGAGTGAGAGGAAAAGTCAGCTGCAGCTGCTCTTTTAGGGTCTGAGACTAAAGACTAAAACCTGAAGTCAGACTCAGGCTTGGACTACCTGCAAATCTGAAGTACGAGTTGTTGTTTGCAGCCACAGGAGAAAGTCAAGGAATAAAGCTGTGCATAAAAATCTGTATTTATTACTGATGCTCATCATCCAGACCGCAGAACCTCTTACTGTCCGCACACTGCGCTCTGAGGGGCGCGAATCTCCAGAGACCTGACTGGTCAGTAGGCGGTGAACTCATAGCTGCCGATCAGGAACATGAATGTCTCCAGAGCAGGCTGGGTCTGTGTTATAACACACCTGTTCAGCCTTTTTCTGCTGTGTGATGTCAGTACAGGCTCGGCTCAGTGACCAATGACTGCACTTTAATATCTGCTCCTGATGCTGTCTCAGGGGTCCCACCTGGAACCTTTCCCCAGATCCTAAACACAGACAAGTTCACCCGTTTTGACCGGAGCACAAATCTTACTGAAGCAGTTTTTTCCTAAGTATTCCAAGTATTTCATGATCCACCAGGAACCAGTGCCCTTTAAACCGAGACTCTGAGAGACAGAAAACCCGCAGGAAGCCAGACGGTGAGGTCCAGACCTGCAGGTTCCGTACCTGCAGCCTGCCACAGGTGCGCACAGGTTGGCGGGCCCCCCGTGGACTTACCTGCCAGTAAAACACTCCGAGTTCCTTCAGCCGCTCCAAGCTCACCGGCTGGTTCGGGTCCAGCCTGTGCGGCTTCCTCTGGTCCTCCTCGGATTCATCCATGTACCAGGCCTCCAGAATCATGTTAAAGCCGGACCGTCACAGGAGCGTGCTGCTGCTGCGGCTGCAGCTGTCACATGACTGCAGCAATACTTCCGGTGCGCTGCTTTCACGTACCCGGAGTATAGCAGGAAAAATCTGTGATCGAGAGGTCTGCAGGGCCCTGTTTCCTTTGTTTTTATTTATTATTCTGACTATGGGGATATCCGAGGAACCTCATGCGCTTTGGGGTTCTTTGAGGAACCTTCAACAGCTCTGTTTTCAGAAAAGGATTCCTCCTTCCTCCTCATTAAAGCTGTTCCAGGAAGAATCTTCTTTTTTTTTTGTATTGGCTCGTGTCTATTTGCTGCATTCACCGCTTTATCAGTTTGAAATATAGCAAAAATAATCTCTATTTACATTATATATATATATGTTGACCTGGGACGGGGTTATGAAGGCAAAGCAGGAAATCAGAGACAGGATCAACATCAGCAGAAGGTTCTTTGTTCCATCGAGGATTGAATCATCCTCGTGTCTGTAAATGCAACCAAACAGTGGCGATGGAGAGGCTGATGAGGTCAGGCAGGAGTCTGTGGATTATGATGTTTGCAGATGACACTGTGATCGTCAGTGAGAGTAGGGAGCAGGTGGAGGTATGCTCTGGAGAGAAGAGGAATGAAAGTCAGTAGAAGCAAGACAGAATGCATGTGTGTGAATGAGAGGGAGCAGAGGGAGCGAAGGAGGATGAGCTTAAATACCTGGGGTCAACCATCCAAAGCAGCAGACGGTGAGAGGTGAAGAAGAGAGTACAGGCGGGGTGGAGACAAGTTTCAGGGATGATCTGTCAGAAGGAGAGCAGCCAGAGTGAATGGGAAGGTTTACTGGATGGTAGTGAGACCTGCTGTGATGGATGGTTTGGAGGAGGCCGAGCTGGAGGTGCTCAGATCTTCACTGGGAGTGAGCAGGATGGACAGGATCAGAAATTCTAATTATTTTGTGTATGCATTTAATTTCAGGTTTTTCTGTTCAGTTCAGTTTCATTTTTATTTCAGTATTAATTTGTTCTTCTTAATTATTTAAACTAAAATAGAACATTTTAAACAATACCAACCAAAATGAATTAAAATTAAAAACTAAATCAAAAAACTACTAAGACTCTGGATTAAACATGACGTCAGAGGCGTGGCTGGAAATCTGGAGTGGGAGCCCCCAGTGTCAGCAGCACTGACCGCAAATGTATACCGCAAAAATACAATGAATTCATATTATCAATAAAAGCAGTGTTTCTGCTACCAACCTGTCTGTTTCTAGGCCACAATGGTGACTGTGAGAGATGCCCTGGCCAAATGGGTGAGAAACACAGACGCACACACACATTCAATCAATCAGTCACAGTTTATTACAGCATACTCAGAGTTAATCAAACATAGCAGAGGCCTGCAATGCGAAGCTTTTTTAGATAACTGCAGGGCTACATCACTATGGTAACTGATGCTGCACATCTAACCTGCACTGCAGCAGCTGGCTGCAAGTTTAAAATATTTGATTGTTCAGTAAACATTAATATCAGACACTCCTGCTGCTGTTTTCACTCAGTGTTTAACTTCTTAAGATTTGTATGATGTTACAGTTCCGGTGTAAAATCAGCTGACCTGTCCATGGTTCTGATTGGTCACATGTTCCAACATTCTAACCAAAACAAGACGCTCACCGGGCTGGTAAGTCACACAGGAAATCAAACGGGCCGAGGCCTCCTAGGGACATGGCTGAGACAAATACTGCAGATTAAAATTAAAATTGAGAGATTAAATTTACTAATATTATTCTGAACATGGTCATCAGCTCATTACGTCAGAAAGAGAGTTTGCTGCATCTGACCAATCAGAGCAGACAAGAGAGCAGCTGATTTCACAAATGAAGAGAAAACAATGCTGAAAGCAGCACGAGTGTGAGTGTGTGAGGAAAGGTGCTGTACAGCACTTTTCTACGGCCATGTGACTGTCATCCACCTGCAGGTGGCGCCGCAGAGCTCTGATGGCATATTTAAAAAGGTTTTCTATTTATAACGAGGCATCCTGGTGATTTTCCTTTGGTGGAGAGCCAAAGTTGCTGAAATGCATGAAAAGCCCAGAACAGATTTCTTTAAAACAATTCCAGAAATTAAAATGTTGGCTCTAAAGCTCTGTCATCTTATTTTGAAAGTGCAGTTGCTGATAACCATCAGGCTCTGGTTCTTCCTGTTTACTTACCATGGGCTGATCTGGTTCCCAGACCCTTGTCCCACAGTCAGACTCCTCCTCTGCCTTGTTTGACTGCAGCCGGTGATGGTGGTCCTGTAAGCAGAACCTGCAGCAGGTGGAGAACCAGGACCAGCAACATGCAGCAGAGACGGCCCGTACTCATAGATTCAAGAAAGCATCTCGTTTTGGGGGACGGTTTATTGGGGGGGTTTGTCGTCACCCTGCCGGGTGGGGGGGCAGCCTACTTCAACTTTGTGAACATGCTAGGTCACAGGGAATTACCCTGTGACCTAGCATGTTCAAATTCGCACCATAGATGCATCTATTAAAAATCTCAGCAGCCTTGACCTCAAGGTCAGAGGTCAAGTTTTGAAAATCTTGTGAAAGCTTGAGAACGAACATGTTTAAATCCATTCCGTAGCTGCATCTGTTAAACATCTTGGCTGACTTAGTTGTTACATAATGAACCAATAACAGACAGTGACAGTATTCTCAGTGGTTTATATCTGTTATGATTTCAGGATTTCTTCTTCCTGGTTCTCACTCAGCCATTTGCTTTTGAACTGATGTGGTGAATAAAGTCACTGAGGCTCAAATGCATCCAATAAGATCTCTGAGACCTGTAATTATGTGTGAATGTAAATATGTGTTGTAGAGCTGGTGCTTCAGGGGATTTATGCCCAGCTGCTGCTGTTTCCTGTTTCAGACCTCCTCTGTAAACCAGAGATGTTTGTGTGAGAGATCCCAGTCTGACACCAACAACCGTGCCACGTTCACAGTCACTTTTTAAAAAATAAATACTGTTGATGTAACAGTTTTTGGTTTTATCAGTAATCAATACTGAAAGGTTCCTTTCTGTGAGAAATCTCCAGGAGATCTTTGGATTCCAAAGGAGATGATTAAAGTACATGTCAAATCCTTAGAAACACTTTCTAACCTGCTGCGAGCATCGTCACAGGTAGCAGCATATGGGCAGCACCATGTATGTTTGAGCTGTTTCTGCGCGTTCACTGGAGGAAACTACAAAAAAGTGCATTCTGGGTAAATTTCAGGCTCATAGCCTGCTCAGAATAAGTAAGACCAAGATCATCTTCATGTGTGACTCCTCCAGGGCTACAAAAAAATACACTTTACTGTGTTTATTTTACTATTATGTTTATTTTCCATTCTGTTGCTTATAATTCATTGTTAAAAAAAACAAACCTGGAAAAAAATCTTCCGCTTTTGTCCCACCCACCGCTCTCAGGATCTCGCTTCTGTTTGGTTACGATAAACGCCAATCAGCATTTAGTTCATTCGCTTCCTTGGTAACAGCCAGGAACCCGGAAGTTAACGTCTTGGCCGCGAAATATGAGCGGCGGCAGGAACATCTGTCCATCTGTGATGAAGAGGAGCGCAGCTGTGGAGGTGAAGCAGGTGATCGCGGCTCTCTGCAGGCTTCTGGCGGCCGCGGGTCTGGACTCGGTGCCCCCGCCGGAGGCCTTCAGACGGGCCAAGTTTGGAAACACAGTCCAGGTGAGTTCATCGGTCTGCGCGCGCCTACATAAAGCCGTGCCGCGTGCACTCACCGGCCTCTCTATTGGGTACACCGGTTCACCTCCTCATTAACACAAATATCTAATCAGCCAATGACACGGCAGCGCAGGCAGACAGGTGAAAACGACCTGAAGTTCAGAGTGAGGGAGAAAGGTGATTCCAGTGACTGAACGTGGCACGATTGTTGGTGTCAGACTGGGATCTCACACACAAACATCTCTGGTTTACAGAGAAGGTCTGAAACAGGAAACATCCAGCAGCAGTTCCCTGGGAGAAGATGCTTTTCAGAGGTCAGACTGCTTCCAGCTGATAGGAAGGCAACAGTAACTCAAATAACCACTCCAGGTATGCAGCTCACCGGGTGCCAGTCCTGTTAGCTGAGAACAGGAAACTGAGGCTACAATTTACACAGACTCACTAAAACTGCACAACAGAGAACTTTCTGCTGCAGCATTCAGATGGTAGGGTCAGAATCTGGTGTGAACACCATGAAAGCATGGCTCCATCCAGTTGTTCACGCTGCTGCTGGTAAACTGAGCAGCGTTTAAACACCACAGCCTACCTGAGTGTTGCTGACATGTCCATCCCTTTATGATCACATGTCACAAAGCTCAGATCATCTCAGACTGGTTCCTTGAACATCACAGTGAGCTCACTGTAGTCATTCTGCCTCCACAGTCACAGACCTCAGTCCAGCAGAGCACCTTTGGACGGCAGCGGCTGTGTGATGCTGTCATGAAAACATGAACCAAAGTCTCTGAGGAATGTTTCCAGCACCGTGTTGAATCTGAGCCATGAGGAATCAAAGCAGCTCTGAAGGCAAAATGAGGTCCAACCTGGTACTAGCAACGTGTGCCTAATGAAATGGCCAGCACGTGTATGTTCATATTGAGAGTCACGCGCACACATGATCCTTTCATATCAGGCATTCCATTTGTTCATATTCAGCGATTTGTAAGTCAGTGAACAGCCACATTTTTACACACAGGAAATGATCAAATTTGTAAAGCTGAACTTACAAATTTGTGCGTAAATGAACGCATCAGAACAACACACACAGATCACTGTTAACTGTAACTTTTAGTTTATGCTTGTAGATCATGTCATACACACTTATTTCTCTCCATGAGTGGACATTGCCATTGGTGAGATCAGATGAGCTGCTGCAGAGAAATCTTTCTCCATAAAGCGTAAACACTCAGAAAGATAACTCAGAGTCTCGGTGGGTTTCCAGGACGATCAGTTTTGGCAGCTGCTCGCCGACATCCTTCAGACCACCGGCATCGTTTCCCCCGACAGCGCAGAGCCAAGAGCAGGTCGGTGAACCACTGGGTTATGATGTTTGGGGGCGTTTCTTCATCTTTCTGCACCTTCATACATGAAATCAAACGCTAACTCTGCGCTGCTGTGATTGGTGTTTGTCCCTCTGCAGAGTGCAGGAAGCTGGTGGCCGTCGGCCTGTGGCAGAGTGGCTACCACGCTGACTGGATGTATGAGGACAAGGAAGGAGGTCATTTCTCCAGTCGGGATCTCCTCCTGGCGCTCGGCTGGCTGCTCGCTGCGGGAGCTCTGGAGAACGTGGTGATGAAGAGAGTGCAGAAACTGGACAGGACGCTGCTCACATGTACACCTGTGAGTACGATGGCAGCAGGCAGGTGAACCTCAGGCTGCGCCTGTGTGCTAACCTGTAATTTCCCTCTCTGTCAGGTGAAGCCCCACTTTTCTGCTGACCTCTGGATAGACTCCGCCTCCCTGAGGAGACTCCAGTGGCTCATTGGCTGCCTGAGACATGAGAGACGGATGCTGCTGTCGATGCTGCAGGAGCAAACCCGAGCGCTCCATGCTGTGAGGAAACCTTCCCTTTAGTGTTCTGTTCACTAAACCAGACAGCACCAGCCTGAAGGTGAATGAACTGTTGAACAAACTGTGTTCTCAGGTTCTTTCTGCCAGCGTCGCCTCTGCTGCGCCGGCCTCCTCTGATCAGATCTCTGCAGCACTCAAAGAGGTACGGCTTTAATACCACACTCTGTAAATGAAAGATGGATGCAGCTTCCAGTGATGAACTGCCTTAAACATGCATTCTCTCTAGTATTCAGCAGGGGGCGCCTCTTCTGAAGCCTGATTGTATAAATGTGAGAAAATGAGCGTCCTGCTCAGCTGATCTCTGAGCTCAGTGAACTGTTTACTGACGAGTTTATAGCCTCAGTCGCTGCTTTCAGGTCCAACTGAATAAAACATGGAGTTTATTTTGATCTTGTCGATCACACAGTATTGATTAAACATTAAACAGCAGCGCCTGATCCATCCACAGCACAGGTTAGTCATTAACACGTGGTTTGGAGTACTCGCTGTGAAAAAGTCCTGATCCTCAGCTTCGTGTCCATGCTGAGGGATTCTTTCCTGAAGGGTTCAGATATCTGGTGTCCGGGACACTGTGGGCTTATGGGCTGCAATTACACTGTGAGTTTTTAAAAGCTGAGCTTAAAGACGTGCTGCACGTGAACACAGCTGATAAACAGGCCGACAGTGATGCCTGAACTGCAGTACGTTACGAAGTCGAGCGCCTCATCCAACGCCAGAGATGCTCGGACCAGAACCACTGTGGAACCAGCAGAAAACAGCTGCAAGAGTAAAGTGTGTGCTTCTGTTGTAGGAGTGTGTTTGTGTGCGGCAGCTGTGCGACCTCCTGGAAGCTTATCTGAAGTGGAAACAGGTTGAGGAAGTCTTCTGGACCTGGATGGTGTGTTTTTGGATCTCAGAAATTTATCACTGACATGAATTTAGCAGAGAGTGACTGAGAGTGACCAGTTGAGTGTGTGTGTGTGTGCGCGCGTGCGTGCGCGCGATTGTAGGACAGCGTTGTGGACTTCCATCTGAAAGATCCTGTCACCAGGAGGCCAAAACATCCACCCAATGAGAGTCCGGGAGTGTGTTGTCATGGAAACAGTGGACTGGAGAAGCTGGAGGAGATGCTGCTTAGGCTGTCCACAGCTCAGGTGAGCACCACACACTGGTCATCCAACACAGGTCATCAAACAGTCCTGACTTTGAGTCACTCATGTTGGATTTAAAGATTTAAAGACACAAATTTACTATCAGCTGATTCGTATCCATGGAATCAATATACCTTAAAGGGTGAAAAAATTCAGTGTTTGGAGGCTGAACAGAAACATTTTGCTGCTCACAGCAGAGGCCACAGTTTGAGTCCTACATGGGACAGAAAGTATTCAGCTACTCGTGGTTCAGGGTTAAAACACATTTACCACTTTTTGCTGAGTCGTGCTGATTCTTGGAGAATCTGGAGACATGCTTGTTCCCAAAAACAGGGAAGAAAGGTCCACAGATGTTGTCTAAAGTCAAGTCAGGGCTGTGGGCTCTTCTTCAGACATTTCCCATGATTCTTTGGTGCTCAGGGCTTTACTCAGCATGTAGGTAGCTGCTGCTACATCATGTGACTACATCCAGCATAAAGGGAGCCGACTGCATTTCAATTTTCATTTTGAATTTTATTTTTAAAGCACAGCACTCGTCTCAGAGTGCTTCCTACTACCTAAGGCAAAGACAGCATGCAGTATCCCAACAATCAGCACTTGATGACCACAGGGAGGAAGCAGGAAGTAGTATTAATTAGCTTTTCAGCATGATATTGAGACGGGATGTTTCTGAGTTTAGAGATGTTGATCAGATAAAAAAGGCAGTCCTGTTTGTTTAATATGTGCATTGAAGGACATCATGATCAGAAATGACTCCAAGATTCCTGCAGTTTAGGTGATTTGAATCATCATAGATAATTAAAGCTGGGTATGACCTGCATCTGGGTGTTTGCTAATAAAATTACCTCTAAGGGAAGCATGTAGAGGGAGGAGCGTTCAGTCCTGGCCCCTGTGTGAGGGCCTGCCAGCTACGAAATATTAAACTGTGGCGTTTATGATATTTGTGCTCCTACAGAGAGAACAGAGGAGAGGAGGAGAAGCTGGTAAGGACAGAGAAGGAGACGAGAGGTTGCAGGGAGGGTGCGGCGCCTCCTCATCCCTCCCTCCTCTCCTCTCCTCCCTCCCGTCCTTGCCCTCCCTCCCACAGGTCTGCCGAGCGAGTCTCCGGCCGGAGGAGCCGCGGAGGTTCCCAGCAGGGGGCCCCTGCAGCCGGGCTGAGGCTCCAAACGAGCTCTCGGCGTCTGAGGCTGTGGAGCTGCTTCGTCATACAGAGGCTGTGCTGATGAAGAGGAGGGACAGACAGAGGCTGGCCAACAGGATGAAGCTGCAGGAGACGATCGGCAGGCTGGATGAACTGGTGCTGATTCCACCGTGAACTTTGAGTTTGAACTGGATGAACTGGTGCAGGTTTGTGATGGTGGATATGAAGCTGTGAGGACGTTATCTTTGCTTTCTGTGCAAAATTATAAAAATCTGATGAGACTGAAGCAGCTGCTGCACAGAGGAGTCAGACATTAAAAGCATTTAATAAATAAAAACTGTCCCACCACATATCTAAATTTCACTGTGATAACTGGATTTGTTGGTCTGATAAATTAAATGTCATCAGTTTGAAGTCAAACAGAAACTACGGACGTCAAAAACATCATTTACATATTTATTCATTCATCGACACAAAGTAATTTTCAGCAGAACCAAAAAAAGTCACTTCAAATTTAAACATTACAAAAATCTGCACGGACCAGATTCAAGCTTCGGTGTCTTCTGTTCATCTGCGGGAGTTTCGTGGCGAACGAGCTGCGGCTCCGCGATCATCACGAATTCACCACCAGCAGTTTCTGCATGTATGAGTTGAGCCACTTCTGCCTCTCCATGGAGGTGAGCAGCTTGCTCTTCTCCCTGAAAGCGGCGTCGTCGGCCACCACCAGGTTCCTCTTCTCCATCCCGGCTCCCGGAGACGACCATTCGACGGGCCACGCCCCCTCCACGCTACAGGTAATCACACAGAAAACAACACGGATGTTAGGTCAGGGCCACCGAGGGGATTTAAAATGCAAAAGGGGCAGGTGAGTTTACACATTTCAAATATGTGCTCATCAATAAGTTTCTTATAAGTTCAAATATGTGAATTTTTCCAGATAACTGAAAAGTGGAGGAATGTTCCAATCTTCAGTGTTTTTTCCCTAAATAAGCCGTTTGTTTCATGGGAAGTTACCATAGTAAACTTAACATTTTTCTCCTGGTAAATCAGCCTGTTTCTCAATTATTGTTTTTCCCCATAAAATTTCCATTTTTCCATGTAAATTGTCCGGTGTTTTTCTTGTGAATTTGCCTGTTTTTATAGTAAATTTGCAGCTTTAATCTAAAAAATTCTCAGATGTTTTCCTCTGAATATTTACCCCCTTCTCTCAGTTCATCATTGATTGTAGTTAAACTCACATCAAACATAAACTGCTTCATTTAAAGCCTTTAAAGGAAAGATTGAAACCGGAGTACTCGCAGGAAACCTTTGCACACACGGGGAAAACATGTAAACTCTTTCCTCGTTACAGTGATCCAGAAACTTCCTGTACCGCCATTTCCGCCTCTTTAAGCCAACCTAAACGCTCCTGAGCCCGCTCCTCACCCTCAGCACCCTTCATCAGGCCCTATTCTGCTTTAGCAGCCTGCACTAAAGTCCTTCAGGGCTCAGGTGCAGTGCATTTCTGGCTGCATGTGTGTGAGGTAGATCCTCCTGCGACTCTGATAATGACCAGCGTTTATAAAATGAGCTTCATGTTTTCTTTAGGCAGCAGCTGAGACTCATGAGGAGGCTCACAGACTTCTATCCAATCAGACCGCTTCTTACAGCCAGAGGAGTTGCAGCTTTAAAGTGCTTCACCTGGCTCTGCTGCCTCTGTCTTTTATATACAGTCTGGTATTTCATTAGAAACAGCTGTACCTTGTCTCCGCCCCCTCAGGAGCAAATAGCCACGCCTCCCTCATCAGCCCAGAGTTGCTGTTGGCAGCCGCTCTGAGGCCGGGTGCTGACATCATCTGAATGCTCCAATCACGGAGTGAGATGGAAGGATAGAGGACGTCCCAGTCAACTCGTTTGTGTTCCTCGGAATCATCCGAGCTTCTGCAATCAGAGGTCACAGACAGACAAGAATATAACATACATAATTTCATCAACATTTAACGTGTCAGTCACACAGACTTCTGTATAAACAGGACAAATGAGCGTCCGTCAGCAGCCATGAAGGAAGAAACTGTCCATCACTAAATCAGCTCCAGCCCAGGTGATGATGATGCTGCAGCTCACTGCCTGAGGTCAGGGATCAATAAGAGGCTGGATCAGCTGATTTATCCAGTGCATTTATTGATCCTGCAGCATTTTGAGTGTGGATTAGGAAAGTCTTCCTTGCTTCAGTGTGTGACAGATCATCTGTTCAGTGCTCAGTGGGAGTTTGAAAAGCACCTGAGAGGTAGTCGAGGCTGAGGGAAGCCAGACGTCACCAAGATCATACCCAGAATGCAAAGCAGCAGGACGGGCGGTCGGGGAAAAACAGGAAGCCGAGACATCCTGAAACCAAGCAGAAGAGGAAATTTTACAGTTTCATGAAACCTGTTTTGATCTCATGAGTATGAAATAAAGAAAAAACTACTTTTGTGTTCAGGGTTGCAGCGCCTCCTGTGGTGGATGGTGGTCACTGATGGAGGCCTCCTCAAACGAGCCCCCCATGAAACAGGATGAGAGGAGCTCATAATTCACATGCACAGTGAACAGTTTGATTCATTCATCACAGAGTGTGACTGCAGGTGCTTGTGTGGCAGATTTAAAGCAGAATAAATGAAAGTGCTGCTGTGGCTCAGCTCAAAGTTTAATACGACTTAAGCTGTCAGAGAAGAAAACATCAGATTTGATGGAGAATTCCCTCAAAATGGCCAAAACCTACAGAAACTCCAGCTTATGAGTGATGAATTGAGTCACTATTCAGGGTCTGTGCTGAAAAGGACAGAAAAACACTTCAGATTCCATCCAGCATTTCTGGGCCAAACGATGAACTCACCAACCTGATTTAGCCCAAAAATGAACATCTGGGATCAACCCTCACACCACCTCCCGCTGTCATGAAGTTCTGTCTTACAGTAAATCTAAGAACAGGTGAAGGATTGAACATTTTTAGCTTCCTTTGCTGACGCTTTAAGCTGCACCCTAACCCTTTAATCCAGACCTACCTGGGCAGCTTTGATTAAATCATCAGTTACATGTGAGACTGAGCAGAGAAATGATTCCAGCCTCTGCAAACCATTCATATGTGGAGTATTTACACATGAAAAAGGTGGAAAATCTTCACTTTGTGAATATGAAACGTGTGTGATGAGAAGTCATGTTCAGGTGGATGAAGATGAGGAGAGTGAGGAAGTCACAGATGAAATGTGGCTGCAGCTGCTCGGTGCTTCCTCCTGTCTCAGAACTCTCAGATCAGGACATTTTCTCTCAGAAACACCGAGAATCACCCAAAGCTGCTTCTTCCACATTTATGGACTCTACTGCCTTTTGTTTCCGTTAGACTCAGTGACACAGTGGCTGAGATCAATGATCTAGACATGAGCAGGAATCTTACTGAGATGTCAAAGTCCAGGCAGGTTAATAATATTCATTATTATTATTAACAGGTGGTAGCTGCACATTTCATCGGGTTACTTTTCAAACAAAAAGGCTGAAAATCAGCCTGAATGATATGAAACAAAAGTAAACTGTCAGCTTTATACATTTTCCTTAATAATAAACACATTTGCATCATAAACTGATTTAAAAAAAATCTCCAGAATGAATGAAATTAAGTTTCTAAAGAATCGCTGGAATCTGCCGGCCCTCGGGTCATTTTCAGTCTGTGATTGTTACAGTGGAGTCTGCCAGTCACAGACCGTAAAATAATTCAGAAACTCTTCATACCACAGTTTACTGATAAAACCAGCGCTGTCAAACATATGGCCCATGGGCCAAAACCAGCCCACTAAAGAGTCCAGTCAGGCCCATCAGATGGCTTTGAAAGAGTGTGAAAGCTGCACAGACGCGATAAGGCGATGAGGCTGATCTGAGTCACATAAGAGCCAAACTTTTAGCTGCAGTCTGACGGAGCTGGAACTATAAAATGATGCATTATTGCTGTTTTCCTTTCAGCTCAGTCGACCCAAGCCGGTAAATTCAGCGGCTCAGAGGTCTGATGAGGAGCCACGACCTGCCGAGCCTCCCTGAGCCAACATCACAGTCTGACTGCAGGTTTGAGCTTTCATCATTCCTGCTCCTCGACTCGCATTTCCCTTCTTTCATCTTTCTCAAGGTGAAGCTTCATCATCCTGTTCATATGTGGAGGGTGAAAGTGTTGCACCTCAGTGAGTCCCTCAGTGGACAGATTTTTACACTTTAACTATGTTTCAATCGTTTTACTAATTAAGGTTAAGGCTACAGTACAGCTCAGCGTTGCTCTCATTTATCTGTCAGAGCTGCAGGTGCCCTGACCTCTGGGTTAGGGCATTAATCATCAGTCCTCCAGCTCCTTATTTCTCAGCAGGCTGGGTCGCTGCTGTGAAAGATTTCTCCAAACCAAGTCGAGCAGGCTCTGCTGGTTTTTAGAGGCTTTGCGGCCGTTATCGCTCCATCTGCACAAATGCCTCATTTTGTTTTTCTAACATTTAAGCACATTATTACAGAAGCTGCTGACATTATACTGACACAGGTGCTGCTTTCTGTCACTGGTGTTGGCAATTTTAAAGACTTTTATTAAATATTATCACTCTCCTCACTCTCTTCAGCACGTGTCTGAATAATAATGATGATGCAACAAATCAGGAAATTTTGTTTTCGTTCAGGTGTGATTATATTACATCATTACAGCTGTAATCATTTATATCTTAACCTTTCACAGCAACAAAATTCAGTGGCTGTAAAATTATCAAATATGGCACATTTTATTAGAAGTGACAGAAAACACACACAGTAACAGCACTGACACAATGAACCATCCAGGGACGCATACACACTCAGCTTAGACACAGCACGGTGGCGTGGTGGTTAGCACTGCTGCCTCACAGCTGGAATAACATCTAGAAGGTCTGGGTTTGAGTCCACCTTGGCCTGGGCCTCTCGCTGTGTGGAGTTTGTATGTTCTCCTGTGTGGGTTTCCTCCCACAGTCCAAAGACATGCAGTTACTGGGGTTAAGTTAATTGGTCACTCTAAATTATGAATGGCTGTGTCTCTCTGTGTTAGCCCTGTGACAGGTTGGTGACCTGTACAGGGTGTACCCTGCCTCTTACCCTATGATAGCTGGGACAGGCTCCAGCTCCCTCGCAACCCTGAACAGGAGAAGCAGATGGATTAATATTTTGCGCAAAAAAGAGCTGTAAACAATTTTTGATAACGTTTTTATGTGTATGTGTGTGTGTGTGTGTTTGTGTGTGGTGGGGGGGTCGCTGGTGGTGTTACCAATAGAGACGAGAACACCAGCGACAACAGGCTTTCTATACGGCATCGAACCACAGGCTGTCAGTCAGGGTGCACTCACAAAATGATGTCATTCAATCCACATGCATTCAGTTTTTACAGTAACGTGAGTCACACATATGAAATTATGACATAAAAGAGGAAAATTCAGATAAATGCAAAGAGACAGCATGAGACGCTTTACAAGAAGTACGTGACAGGAAGTGGATTGATGACATCACTGTGGCCATTTCTTTCTTTTCTTACACGGTGGCACTCATTTTCTCATAGTTTATTAGTTTTGTGATGTTTATCATACATTTGAGATTTATATTTACAGTATTGCATTTTAAATGATAAAAAAAAAAAATTATTTTTGACCCACCACCACTACTTTACCCTACCTGCTGTACCCTCCCCACTGTCCCTGACTGTGGGGATGAGTGCGGACTAATATATAACTGATTAAAAAGCAAATAGTGTCAAACTGCTAACATTTTCTTTGAAAGAGTTTTGAAAGTCAAATATTTCTGTAAAGGTCAGGGGTGGAAAAACGGACGTTTCCACCCAACAAACCTCCATCCGTCTTTCCAAGCGAAGCAGCGACCTCAGGTTGTGGGGGGGGGAGAAGGACACTCAATAGTTCAAACAAGTAAGTTCACCATGCAATGAGCAGACTTCACACAGACACAGGAAACAGCACCAAAGTGTTGTTCATGTGTGTCTGGAACTACAGGTGTGTGGCTGTTGTGTTTGTTTAGTTTAGTGAAAAATCAAAAACATGTGTGTTTGCATTTCTAACAAAAATCTGAGAAAAAGTTCCTGCTTTGTAAGATGCACTGTGATTGGATCTCTGGAATAAAACGTCATTACGCCGTCGCGCCTCCACCAGTTTGGTCTTGAAGGACGATGTTGATGTTTCCACCATGTTTGCTGGGATATGGGTGCAAATGGACGCTTCATGCTGGACTGAATGCGGGAGCCAAAGAGTTTGACGGCCCCGTGATGAACTAACCTGCACCCTTACAGAGCTTCGTGCAGACGTGCTGTTCAAAGATGCTTGTAAGCCAGAAGTTTGGTGGGTTCTTACCTGCTCCTCAGGTGTTGGCGTGTCTCTTCAGAGCTGGATTGGATGTCGGCCGTCGCTCAGGAAGAGAAATGAACCTAAAAAGAAACCGAGCAGAGCTGCAGAGGAAGCTTCTGTGCCCGTTGGAGCTGCTCTGGTGTCTGCTTCCTGTAAGCAGAATAAAGTTTGGGTAAAAACAAAATGGATTCCTCCTCGTCCGTCTTGATGCTTCTCTGTGTGCAGATGAACGGTGATCTTTCATACTTATATACACCTTACACTGGAGGGCTTTAGCCCCCCTCAGTCAACCCCCCCATACACAATGAAACCTGTACACCCCTCAGGAGATCAATCCAGCTCTGGGTTTAGTGCTGAGGACACCGCTGCTGGGAGCGTTAGCTTGTTAGTGTCCCGTTTCAAAGACAGTGACTAACAGTTCACCGCGCTGTTGCAGAGGGCCAGCATCTTATTACTGACAGTCATTACAGAGCTGCTGTGTGTGTGTATACGTGCAGGAGTGTTCATTCATGCCAAACAATGGACAAAAGAAGCAGTCTTATAGGACGAGGGAGATGTGCTCGGAGCTGGAGTCCACTGTGGAATAACAAGAAAAAATAAATCATCATGAAATACAGAAGCACATTAAACAAATAGCTGGGACTGAGTTAGTAACCGTGGAAACAAGAGAACAAACAAAATCCAGCAACAACAACTAACAAACTCATGTAAGGCAGGTTTGAGCTGAGTGTCGCTCCTCCAGGAACATAAGATCGTCAGACATTTAATGTTGGTTTATTTATGTACAGAAAAACAAAAGCTGAATAAACATAAACAAAAAGCAGTCTTTGTAAAAGGTTAAAAATCAACACGAGCCCAAAACTGTAAAACAGGAACAGAGATGCACAAACAGCAGAAACACACAGAGCTCATTAGCAAGGGAGACACAGGTGGGAACAATTAAGGTGGTGCAGATTGTTTACTTGCCCCATTCAATCTTCGAGCATCATGGGCAGGATTCTCTGTGGACTATGATGTTTGCAGATGATACTGTGATCTGCAGTGAGAGTAGGGAGCAGGTGGTGGAGAGCCTGGAGAGGTGGAGGTATGCTCTGGAGAGAAGAGGAATGAAAGTCAGTACAGGTGGAAAGGTGAAGATGCAAGGAGTAGAGGGAATGAAGGTGGATGAGTTTAAATACCTGGGGTCAACCATCCAAAGCAACAAACACAAGAGAGGTGAAGAAGAGCGTGCAGGCAGGGTGGAGTGGGTGGAGATGAGTGTCAGGGGTGATCTGTGACAGAAGGAGAGCAGCCAGAGTGACAGGGAAGGTTTACAGGATGGTAGTGATGGATGTTTGGAGACGGTGGCTCTGACACAAAGACAGGAGGGCGAGTTGAACGTGGCAGAGCTGAAGATACTCAGATCTTCACTGGAAGTGAGCAGGATGGACAGGATTAGGAATGAGTCCATCGGAGGGGCAGCTCAGAGTCAGAGCCTCTCGTCTGAGATGTGCGGAGGAGGGACGGTGGATATACTGAAGATGGAGCTGCCAGGCAGGAAGAGAAGAGGAGGACCTCAGAGGAGGTTCATGGATGTAGAAGAGATTGATGTGACAGGAGGATGCTGGGATAAATCTCAGCCTATCCTAGCATCCTCCATCCCAGCATGAGATGGAGGCAGCATGAGATGGAGGCAGATGATCCACAGCGGAGCTTTGGTGCCTAAGGGGGCACCAAAGCTCCGCTGTGGTGCCCCCTTAGGAGCAGCCGAAAGAAGAAGAAGACTTAAAGAGCTAATCTGTCCCGAGCTCGACACATCCTTAAGATCTTGTATTTCAGCAACCAGAGTGCAATCAAAGACCTTACAGCAGCACCAATCTGAGCTGATCCAGGTCAAAACTGTCACGGGTCAGTCCATAGTGCAGTATCACAAGGATGACACATAGCCTGGTTGAGGTGTTTGCTGAAGCATTGGCTCATCAACAGCGTTCAGCTGCCTCCCCGCTCTCATTAGCAACACTTTGGGCCCTTGAGCATTGCCGTTAACACCTCCCCCCATCACTCCAGCTGCCCCCTGCTCTGCATGTTGTGCCGTGTGTACTGTGTGTGATACATACTACATGAGTGATGGGTCCAAAGCAGAGATTGAGTTGCGCTGCATGTATACATGATGTGTGTTTGTGACAAATAAAGCTCCTCTGTTCTATTGGACAGAACAGTGTAGTACTCTAATACAAGTGGGTGAGCAGTGAGCATGAGTCAGATAGGTAGTAGGAGGGTGATTTACACTTGGCTGAGGACCATGATGATGATCAGCTGAGGGAGCATTCACAGCAGGAGTAATATGTTGTGTGTGTCTGACACCCCATTAGTGATTTGGTGGCTGGGTCCAAGTCAGCGGATGGGGCAGAGGCTGGTGAGGGCAGGGGATTTGGTTTTGAAGTAT
Organism: Archocentrus centrarchus; assembly: GCF_007364275.1. NCBI lineage: Eukaryota > Metazoa > Chordata > Actinopteri > Cichliformes > Cichlidae > Archocentrus > Archocentrus centrarchus. The sequence continues at coordinate 551,690 of NC_044367.1, forward strand.
CAGCTGGTAAGATGAAAGGTGGCAGTAGGGCATTTGCAGAGCTCGTACTATTTTCTCTTAGCTGTGGACTTCTGTGGGTCTTCCTTTTGTTTTGGGGGCTGTTTTCCACGGCTGTGGGTCCTTCTCGTAATCACTGAGAGGTCTGGATGAGGTGAGTTCACTCTGTTGTCACCTGAGGAAAGCAGCAACGAGCAAATTTTTCTCTTATTGCATTTTCTTCTCTTTCTGACAGCGTTGCATTCATAAATGTTTAGTAGAGTCTCTCATGTCATTCGCAGCACGAGCTTCCTCATCTAATTGACATCTCTGTCTTTCTTTTTCCATGAGAAGGTCTTCCTCCTTTTCACTGTTCCTCAGCTAGTCTTTCCTCCATAATCTAAACTTCATGGAGGTGTGCAGCAAAGATAATCTCACAGCAGATCATTTGGGAGTTTATTCATTGCTTTGATTCATGTTTGTGCATGAACACACACGCCTGGCCTTCCCTACTCCTCCTCGTCCATGAAAAATGGCAGCAGCCCCTAATGACATCATCAACTACGGCAAGACCACCAAGAACAAATTGGCCAAATTGCTAACATATACAGTAAGGTGATTACAACTGCAATCATACCAATGAAAAGTTCAATATATGCAGGCTTTCTGACACTTTTGCCTTTTAGTGTTAACCACACAAACAGACATGTTTCAGTGTGTGTCCTCAGTCCAGGATCCATACAGAATAATTAGTTTATTTTAAATTAATCATCTTTTGGAGCTTCAGCTTCGTTACACAGGTCTGGAAACTGGTTGTCACAGTTAGGCTGTGTGGCAGGCAGGGTTGTAGGACGCAGTGGCAACAAACTTCACTTGCAGTGCTGTTTTGTTACTAAAGTTACTCAAATATATGAAAATACAAAATCCCCAAGTCCAGGCATGAACAAAGTCCACAATACAAAAGCCTGAATTAACAAAAAGGGGACAACTCAGAAAGGGCCACACACAGATGACAACGCAACAATGAACAGAAGAAAACTGAGTTTAAATACACACAAGGTAAGAAGGAGAGTGAAGACAGCAGGGAAGAACAGATGAACCAAATGAAACTAATAACACAAGGGAAGCAAAACTGAACATAAAGCACACAGGACAAGGGAACATCAAAATAAAACAGGAAGTGACCAACCACGACACAAACCAACCAAGACTTGACAGGAAAGGAATACACAAGAGAAAGGGGACAATGACACAGAGGGATAAACACACGGTGGAAGATGAGAAAAACAAGGGAAGACAGCAACAAATACAATAACTAAAAGCAGAATTCAGAAAATATAGCAAACTAAGAATCCAACTGTAAGCAAACTGAGAAACACAGCAGAAATACAACAAAAACAGAACTGCACAGAAAAAACACAAAACACTGGGCAAACAGCCCAGGACCATGACACCAGCTGACAACTGCCTGGCAACCATGGTTGCCTGGGAAAAAAGTGTATTCCCCAACTGGCTGTCAAGTAGTTACTGGCTGCCTGTAAGTAAAATCAGAGGGTGCTGCTCCAAAAACCTTCCTGAGATCGGCCTGGTTGCTGCAGTTTCCTGTAGTTTGGGAAGCACAACTTGTCTGCAAACACTCACCAACTGCTCTCCAAGCAGTAATGAAACCTGAAAAAGAGCAGTGCAAACTGAAAGCACAGAACGTGTGCCTTTAAAGTAAATGTTGTACATCAGCGCTACAATCAAGATGTCTCAAAGTTGCAACTTTTACTTTGAAAGAAAACGGGCACTGTTTCCTCTTTGCTTTGTTCACTACTACTCAGTGAGTAGCCGGTGAGTGTTTGCAGATAAGCAATCACTGTGTGTCTCTTTGCAACAGATTTCAGCCAGCAACCTTCAGCAATCACTCGGCAACCAGTTGGTGAATCGCGTTTCCCTAGCAAGTGATGGTTGCCCAGGGGTCGCCGCCTGGTCTTTAGGCCTGAGTGACTGAGGTCATAGATGTGTTTCAGCAAAGGTTCTACTCATGTTTAAACTTTTTGGCACATTCAGAACGTGTCATATATATACATCTGTTTTTGAATGAATTTGTGATCTAGCTTTTCTGCAAAAGGCAGCCAATTAGAAGAAAGCTGTCCTAACTGGGGAGGAGCTAGAACAACTTTTTTCAGACAGAGGATGAACTGAGGGGCTGCTCGTAGGATCAGTATCCTCTCATCGCCGATATCGACTGTGTTTCCAGTGCAAACATCTCCTGAGTTGGAGAAGGCTTTGAGTCCTAAAGCTCCCAGAAACTCTTCAGTCATCATCACTGTCAACCTTTCATCCAGCAGACCTTCTTCTCATCTCCATAGTTGGTACATTTCAATATTCACATCTAACATTTCAGATGCCATCATTTCATCATCTTCATTTCAGCACAGCTTTATAACCAGACTCTCTCTAGGACAGCCTGCATGAAGCATCTCTGGGAACCTCTTTGATTTGATACTCGCCGCTGAAGTGGTTTTAGTGCTGCATAGTAAACGTCTCCTGGACGCAGCTGTTCTGCTCCTGTTACGGTGACATTACAGAGGGTTTAGAGACCATCACCGTGTATAAAGACACCTCGTTAGCTTCAGAACTGCGTGTGTGCATTGTGTGTGTGCGTGTGTGTGTGCATGTGTGTGTGTTTGGTATTTTGGGTCATCAAACAACAGGAACAAGACAAAGGGTGAAAAGGAGGAGATTCTGACAGGAAGCTTGTCACCATTTAAGGAGCTTGTTATGGGCGCTGCTGGAAATAATGACCAGCAGACAGGAAGCAGGTGGTCTTAACAATCCTCCACAGAGGATAACAAGCACACAAAGCTTGAGTCACCTCGCTGTGCCTGTGCTCATCAGAAATCCCCGTCTGTGTCCCCATCACTGGATTCCTGTTGGAAATTATATTTAGACATTGATCAGATTCTGGAGAAATGTAGGTGAATCACTGTTTGGTGTTTTAAAGTCGTGTCGACTCTCTGTTCCTCTTCATGGACCGCTAACACTGTCTGCTTCACCTACAGAAGATTCAGAGAGGCCCTTTCTACACATGGATTTTTAGTGTAATTCACTTGCTGATTAATTTGATAATAGCACCATGCATGGCAACCATAATCCTGTGCACCTGGTGTGTGCATTTGTTTAGAAGCCATTTATTAATTAATTTATTGAGAACATCTTGAGAATTCAGCATTGAGACCAGCAGGTCCTGTCTTTGGAGTCTTTAAATGATTCATGAGCATGTGATGCTGTTTCCCGCTGCATCCTCTGTAACGTCCTGACTCATGTTTGAAGCCTGACATCATTGGCTGTGAGGGTGCTGCACTGTCAGCAGTTCTGATGCTTAATCAGTGCCAGATTTCCCGTCTTGTGTTAGTGAAAAATACATGTGTTAGAAATGAGGAACACAGGGCCTCGGTCAGTGACGCCCCGGTAACCACCAGCTGGGAGTCGCCAGCATGAACCTGGTTGGAAGAGGTATACAGTGCTGCACCAAAAGCCTCCATGCTGTGGCGCTGGTCACTCACAAATTGCCCTGTTGCCAGTAGTTTGCAAAGCCTGACCAACTGCAGAAAAGATGCAACACAAACTGGAAAAAGAAAACTTCACCTTCAAAGTAAAAGTTGTGAATTACTGCTGAAACCAGCGTGATGCAAAAGGCTCCACTTTAACTCATACAGCAAACAGTTTTTACAGTTTGTGACACACTTTTTCAAGTTTTACGCTCAGTGAGTAAACAGAGGTTTGGCAGACAAGTCGGGGTCTGTCATGCAAACCACGTGAGACCGCGGCAACCTGTTGGCAACCAAATCAATCACAAGGAGGCGTTTGGTGCAGCACCTTCTTTGTGACTGATTTCACCCGGCGACAGCCAGCAGCCGCCCATCAAACATAGACATTTTTCGGTAGTGATGTTTGAAAGCAACACCAATCAGTCTCTGGAAAATAGCATGAGGTGTATGCTTATGAAGGAGCAACATGTCTGCATAAAACATTGCAGATGACATGCTGGTTCCATAAGAAAACTGGTGATGTCAGGTAACAGAGGTGTGAACAGGTGTGCCTTAAAATGTTAGCTTGCCCTTTGATGTGGGCACCAAATGTTTGAATATTTCCTCCTGTGATTATACGCTGTCTTTGTTACTGCTGGGTTATAAAGACCATTGTTTGCTATTTATCCCTTCTGTATGGTGATAATGTAAATGTTTAATACATAATGAGTCTTCAGCAGTGAGACAGGGCGATGGCATGATATCCTCACAAATACAAACTGACAGGAGTAAATATGGCAGCTTAATAATGATGGATGGATGCTGTCTCACACCGAGTTCACTCTGCTCTGCTTTCACTCTCTGTCAGCTCCTGAGAAACTGGTTCTTTAGCTCCTTCTCTGTGTTCACCGGCTGGTTGCAGAAGTATCTGTGAAGCAGGTGTGCAGTCCCAAAAAAGCCATAAAGGTGAGGAACCTGAAACTGAAGTTCTAAAACTGTGGGCTGCAGGGACTACTGCATGTTCATGCATGGCGTGAAGGGTCTCAGGCTGCTGTTAGTTATTATTATACTGCAGAAACAGTTTTAAACACTTTAAGATCCTTTAGAAACATCAACACAACCAAGAAACAGCATCAGCGTGTTTAACAGCCCGTTTATTAACAGCACAGACAGCGCGAGTATGGAGAAGATGAGCTCCACAGCTTCAGGAAGGTGTTTGGAAGTTTTTGTGTGTCGCATCACTTCTCAACATCCACCGAGTCATCCGACATTAAGCCTCAGGGCCGGGTTTTATTTTAGCCACACACTGAATATGCAGATTTGTATTGAAGGCAGGTGTGGCTGTAGAGCAGGTCACCTACTAATCAGAAGGGTGGTGGTTTGATCCCAGGCTGCTCCAGTGGGTATTAAAAGGTTAACCCTCATCCCAGCCAATCAGATTATGTCTTCTGTTTTTAATTAAATAGTTGTTCCGAGTCTTAGAACTCATGGAACAAAGAAAACAATGATTCTAACAGAAACACGTCAAAAAGGATTCACATTTTTTTCCAAAAAACTCCGCTTTGCCTCTAAAATATAGCGTTAGTCTCGAGGACGACTCGAAGGGTTTAAAAAGAAAAGCGTGAACAACACAGAGAGTAGCATCGTGTATCAAAAGGGTATAAACAGTATAAACATGATCATATATGTGCTTGTTACATGTAAGTTTACATTCTGTCACACCTCCTGCAGTCGTCGGGGTTCCAGACCCCTTCCTGCTCTTTAAATTCAGTCTTTGTCTCAGTTTAGTCGTGCTGCACGTGTCTCACCATGTGCTGAAATCTGTGTTCTACGTGCACTCAGATTTAATTTTAAATTACACCTGAGATGAAAACGTCGCTTGGATTTTGCTTTCCTTCTTTTTGTATCTCCACTGATGATGGTGGGGATGTAGTTCCCACTGTGATGCTGGAGGAGCTACAAGCTGATCAGACTCTCCTCCTCCACCTTGGACTCCTCTGTATCAGCGGGCACCCTGTCGGCAGGGACCGAACTTTCAGCGGGTGGAGCCGGCGGCGGGTCGGTGGGGCAGGTGCGGCGGGGCGCGGAGTTGCCGGGTTGGTCGGCGGGGTGATAGACGAAGCAGTAGGCTCCCGGTTGGCAGCTGTTCTTCACGCTGAGGGCGAGCTCTGTGAGGGCCACAGGGTGGTGGACGCCATTTATGTACACGCTGAGCGTGTAGGAGTCTGCAGAGGAGAAACAAGGAGTCACTTCCTGTCCTAGGATTGTATAAACCCAGCAAACATGACTGAGTCCAAACTGAACCATAGATGGACAGACGCTGACATCGTTTATCCGACCATCTCTTACAGAGCAAGAAATACACATCAGATTATTGCAATAAAGAAAGCAAATACAAAGAAAAACAATATTTTAATGAAAGCCAGACGTCCACGTGACGCCCACAATACAGACAGATGAGAGAGAAGCTGTAAGGAACAGAGGGAGTGAAGGTGGATGAATTTAAATACCTGAGGTCAGACAGTGACCAAGAGAGGTGAAGAAGAGAGTGCAGGCAGGGTGGAGTGGGTGAAGATTATTGTCAGGGGTGATCTGTGACAGAAGGAGAGCAGCCAGAGCGACAGGGAAGGTTTACAGGATGGTAGTGAAATGAGTCCATCAGAGGGACAGCTCAGAGTCAGAGAGGCTGAGATGGTTTGGACATGTGCAGAGGAGGGACGATGGATATACTGAAGATGGAGCTACAGGCAGGAGGAGAAGAGGACGATCTCAGAGGAGGTTCATGGATGAGTGAAGGAGGACATGCAGAGGGTTGGAGTGACAGAGGAAGAAGCTGGGATAGGGAGAGATGAAGACAGGTGATCCACTGCAGCCCCCCTAAAGGAGCAGCTGAGAGAGGAAGAAACACCACCTTTGAGCTGTTATCTACGTGTAGATTCGGTCCTTTTTGTCACATGGTGAATTTAACATGTTTGGACTGTCACAGCCATCGGTGCACTGTCCCGCTGTCAGCGTTAAAATGCTGTGATTTGACTCAGTCAGTGTGTCAGTGTGTAGCCCACCAGCTCAGTGGGATCACAAAAGGCCTCTGGATTGGGAGGTCTGAAATTTGAGTTATTGAGCTCATTTTGATTTTCTTACTCTTCTCTTGATTGGAAATGTTTTGTTGTAAAAAAGGTGATATAAAGTGATGCTGAACACAAACTTTCTTCTACTAGAAAGTCCACCGAGGATCTCCAGGTGATGTTCAAGAAGCAGATCGAGTGGATGAACTTGTGTCTCTGACTTTAATCTTAGAACTATTTCTAACTGAGCTGCTGGTTATTGCACGTTGAGATGTTTGCTCTGATAAAAGCTCAGTGATGGCTCAGTCACTCTAGAGTGAAAATAAGACTGCAACCTCCCTGCAACTAGGAAAATACAAATCACTGGTTGCATCACATTTTTTTTCAAATTCGGTCACCAAGAGTGAGGGGATGGCACGGGTCACCTGATGGGAGGCCACCTGTCTCCAGCTCAGACTGACTTCAGCCACTCAGGTTTGTGAATAACACCTTTATAAAACCTTAACAGTGAGATTTAGGACGGGTGATCAAGCTTTACTGCTGCTGCTAGTATTTATTCTAGCTGAGCTTAACTACCTATAACAGCACCATGTAAAGGCTTTCTGTGGCTCTAACTTCCGTGGATTTAACCCTGCCCTTTAAATGTGCTGCCATGGGGTTACCTTGCTCGAAGCGTGCGGCACACTGCTCAGAGAGCTGCTGGATGGTGGTCGTGGGGAGGACGCCCAGGGTTTTTGGGTTGGCCCCGATCTCAGGACAGCACACCGTCAGGAAATCCTGCACACCACATAAACAAAGACATGAAGAGACCTGCGTGCAGCCAACGACTCTCACAGAGTGTAAAACACACAGTCCTGGATGTGAACATTTATTATTTTTTGAGCCTTTTGTTTTTTGAGCATCATTGATCAGGTTTAGTTTGTGGTTCTGCTTTGATTTCGTTACCATCGTCTGAAGGTGTGTCCCCATCTACAGGCTCGTGTTCAGAGTGAGTCTTCTCTTACTTCCTGATGTCTTGTTTTACTTTGAAGGTTTGTTTTCTTACTGTTTTGCATCAGTCTTCCTTCCTCCCATGTGTTTATCTTCACCTCTCCATGTGCACATGCTCCTGTGTTCTCTTTGTCAGAGCTTCTGTGGCTGTTCCAGGATCTGCTGCTTTGTCTTTTTTTTTTTTGTCATTTTTTAAGGATGTCAGTAAACTGCCAGAAACTTTCAGGTTATCTTAAAAGCAACTTTTAACTCTGATGTAAAGACCTGATGAGCTTATTTGTGAATATTTAAGTGGATTTGCTGGTTCCAGTTTAGATTTGAGCTGTTTGAAAATGATCAGTTTTAGTTTCAATGTTAGTTTGAATCCTTGTAATCATGATAACATGTCAGGGCCAAATTAAGACGTTCAGAACAGAAATTACAATCCAAACAGTGAAGACAGTAAACTCACAGTGATTTAAACACCAATGTCTGAATAAACCAAAGCCTCACAGGCACCAGACTGATGAAGACTAGACCTAAAGAAACTTCTTGTTTCTATTTTGTTTTATTTTATTTTAAGTCTGCAGAACTTCAGAATAAATGTTTACATTTATGTCGAGTTTTCAAGTGTGTGTGTGTATGTGTGTGTGTGTGTGTGTGTGTGTGTGTGTACCCGTATTGATCCCTGAGCCATGCGCTCCTGGTTGAAGGTGCGTCGTCTTTCCCAGCGGTGGATGGAGTCTTGTACCTCTCTGCTGAGCTGGCGTGTTGCTGACCTCTGCTGGTCAAACGTCTTAATGTGCTCCACAGCCCCATAGGTGGTGGTCAGGTAATAGGAACCTACACACACACACATACACACTCAGTGATGTAATCAGTGATGAGTGTGTATATGAGCATTTTCAGCATCTTCAGCAGTGTATGTTTGTGCACCTTCTCCCAGTGTTAGCGACGGGTCCATCAGCTCCATCATGTATTCAACATCCAGCTGCAAAGCGGACAGATTGCACCGGGCCAGGACGTACATCATCACAGGCAGAAAGTCATCAGCGCCGTGGGCCCGCCCTGCAGAGACATATGCAAATATCAGCTGTAATAAAAGATGGACACAGCCTCAGCTCTGCAGCAGCTTCTGGCAGAATGGCCGTATCTGACAGCCTGAGATCTGAACATGCTGGACCAACACAAACAGCAGCGGTGGGATGTCCGCTGTGGCACAGCTGTGACAGTTGGAGTTACAGTTTATGTGGTGACCACTGATTCAAGTTAACACGGGAGCTAAAGGACAGGTGGCAGTGCTGACCTGGACAGCTGACAGACATGGAGTCGTAGATGATCTTGCAGGCCTTCAGCAGCAACTCGATCTTCTTCTGAGGAGAGTACTCCTGATGGAGGTTGTTCAGCTTAATGCTGATCTTCTCCATAGCTGAAGCCTCGGGGATAGCAGTGGTAATTCCTAATGCCGTGGTGGTGCTGCCGAGGACTACAGACTGACACACAACAACACAAACACCATCAGCATCACAAAGGACACGCCTGCTGCCGTACAGCATTGACTCCCACAGTGCTACAGACACATGTGTAAATGATTAAAACAGACAAAGAAAATAGCATAGAAACTGCTTGCTACAATTTCAGCTAACTCAGTGCATGTAGGCAGACATGGTGAAGACCACGTGATGAAGTTTAAAGTGAACATCAGAAGGGTGATTTCAGTGACTTTGAAGGTGGCATGGTTGTTGGTCTGAGTGTTTCAGGAACTGCTGCTCTGCTGGGATTTTCCCACACTCTAAGGTTTCCAGGAAATGGTCTGAAAAACAGAAGTTGTCCAGTGAGGGCAGCTCTCTGGGAGAAAATACCCTGTTGGTGCCAGAGATCAGAGGAGAATAGTCAGACTGCCTCCAGCTGGTAGAAAGGAACTCATTACAGCCTCGGTGTGCTGAAGAGCATCTCTGAAGCATGAAGCAGATGGGCTACAGTTACTCAGCTGCTCCTCCTGTCAGCTGAGAGCAGGAAACTGAGGCTCACACAGGCTCACCTGTGGAAAATGCTGTGTGATGCTGTCAAGATGTCCAAAATCACTGGAATGTTTCTTGTACCTTGTTGAATCAGAGTCATGAAGAATCAAAGCAGCTCTGATCATAGAGTAAAAGTACGACTAAGGTTTGTTAAAACTATAAATAAAACATTGGAAATTATCAGCTAAAAGAGTGGACAGCAGTTGAAACCATTGACTCCTATGAGTAGTGTGGTTGAAATGATCACTAACCATAAATGATCGATAGTAAGCTGAATGGCTGAGATACAGTTAAACACACAGGACATGAGGGGTGCTGTTCCCCTTCAGGTGAGAGAGGCTGGGAATCACTGAATCAGTCCAGGTGATCATGTTCACTTGACACCAGGACTGCAGCAGTAACCGTGTCTCACCTGGTTCTGAGCCAGCTGCTTGAGGCTGTCGTCATTGGTGTGCAGTTGCTCCAGTCTCTGGTAGATCGGCTCCTTCAGGGGCTTCAGTACACTTTTACACAGAGCAGCTTCGACTATGCTCTCTGCAGGCACAAACACACAGCATTTATTTCTGATGGAAAACAACCAGATTTCAAAATATGTTAAAAACAAACAGTTCAAACTGAAGCTGGAGACGCCACCTTAACCTAGATTATTGTTTGGGCCCATCATTCCTATTATACAACTCTTAGTGTTTTCAGACTTCTGCACACTGATGTCAGAGTTTATTTCTTCTCCCCACAGAAAAGATGATGTAGTGTGAAGTAAAGCTACAGGAAATGACTGATCTCAAAAGTCCCCACATTGCAAAGTTCACATTTAACATGTTTAAAAATAATATGGGTGCATAAAACAGTTTGAATTTACCGAGTTTGTCCTGTGTGTACTGGTGCTGTGGCTCCAGCATGACCTGCAGCTCAGTGCTCTGCAGCAGGTAACTCTTCAGCTGAGTCATCATCTGTCTGATCTCCTGCAACATCTCTGTGGAGGACGAGTGGCTCGACATCGTCTCCAAGGTGAACGCGCGGTGCTCTTTCACCTAAACACAAAGCAGTTGGTGTGACACGGCCATCCAGGCGGAGGATAACTGAACTGAAGGTTCAGGTGGGAGGTTTCCACCTCTGTGCACCCACCAGATTGCCAAAGTAGCTGAAAGGGTCCCTGGCGAGCTCTACGATGCGCTGCGTGAGACGACGCTCGTGGCTGATGAGTCCGGTGAGGACGGTGGACAGGCGGTAGCGAGCCCGGTCCAACATTACTGTGGTGGAGGTTCTTCTCATGGGTGCTTTGGAGCTGCGACTCTCTACAAGGCGGCTGTAAAGAAAGGAACGCCTTTAGTTTGACCTTACCTCTCCGTTGAGCTGTCCATGTGACACCTGATGCTTTTAGAAATGTTTAAATTCATAAACATTCTGCAAATCCGACTTCCTTTTGGCTAGCACAGTGATACAGCTGAGCTTGAACTCCAGTCCTTACTGAGACTTACGACACAAAGGAGCGGTGTCTTACAGGTTTTCACACTGACCTCAAAAGCTTTGATGATTTCAGCTCTGTACAAATTTCCTTCCTGAGTGTTGTTGCCTGTTTGAAGCATGTGCAACGCGCAGCCTGAGAATCTAAGAGCATGCATCTTATTGTGTGTGATAGAAAGCATCAGAGTGGTTAAAATATCATATAAAGTCTCCTGTGGTTGAAAGGTGTGCCACATCTGAAATCACAGGACTATCAGCCTCACGTTGCAGCACTTTTCTAAATATGTAGTGATGTTATGGGTGCATTTAAGGTGGATTTTTATTTGTAATCTAGTTTTTCAGCCTGCTAAAAGGTATCTGGTAAAGGTAAGCAGCCTTTTTTGGACTTTGTTTATCACATTTGGTGTACAGCAGGGGTCTATTCTGGAGCCCCTCTTCTTATCGATGTACAGTGTAACCATCCACTCACATGCAGCTATTTGCTGGCAGAATCACACCTGCACGTTCAGCAGAGACGCCTCAGGAGCTGCATGAAAACGTGGGCTGCACTTTGTGTGATTCTCCAATCAACTGCAGTTTTGTTTTGGCTGCATCATAATGATGATGACTGAATTTGTCGTCATCAGCCAAATCCATGGACCCAGCTGGCCTCGTGTCAATAGTCCAACACTTGGTGGTGTTTACAGGAGACAAAAATGATCATTCTTAAAATGTTAAAAGGTGGAAAATATTCCTCAAAATCCGACTGGTGAATTAAGAAGAGCAGATACCAGATTCAAAGATGGTGCCTGTGCATTGAATGGACAGGGTCTCGTTGGACGGTGATGTGCGCTGCTATTGGCTGCAGCTGGGGTACCGTCCCGTTTTAGAGCCCCACAAAGTCCTAATTAGCTGCTGGAAGGACGGCGCTGGAATAAGTTGCAGGATTATTGCTCAGCAGGACAGCGTTTGTTTGGACTTCTGTGTTGGACTTGCTGGATCTGCTGAACATTTCTAGGATTTTTTAAATGTTGTGGGCAATATTTGATCAAAAAGAAACGCAGTGTAGAAAACTTTGGCTTTGGACGCTCAGTCTCGTGTTTGGCCCTCAGGCAGATGAAACAGTGGCTGCAGACAAGTTCAAACGTGTTTCATGTTGAATAATTGTTTTACAAAGGCATTAAAAAATCATTTAGACATTTTACTTCAAATAAGAAAAATTTTAAACAAAGAGCCGAAAGCAACCAAACAACCATATAATAATGGCTCATAATTAAGTATTGTGTGTATACATCACAAATCTAAAACTGACTTCTCTGTAAGAGCGGTGGGTTTGACAGTGAAACTAAAACTTCATTAAAAGAGTGATTTTTAATGTTTGGAGCTGTGCTGTGTTACTGGTGTCTCCTTTATGATGGTGTCTGTGATGGTACCATGAGTGACCACTAGGAGTCATGCAGCCAGAGTCGTACCCAGCCCAGGTGATGGGTGCAGACCTACTTGTGATTTTGCTCCAGGTCCTGGTTCGGCTCTCCGTCTTCCTCTGCGCTGCTGGTGGAGCTGGAATCAGGGTTCATTCCTACGATAGCGCCCCCCTGTGGTGAGTACAGCGACACATCGGGCCGCCGTGCTGGAGATGGAGGGGGCACTTTAATCCCAGTGCTCTGATTGGCTCCTCCGGCCTGGCTGGGGCACGGGGCCAAGTCTGGGATGGCTGGTTTCCTCCTCGGTGGAGGTACTGGGCGGGATGGTTTCTTTCCCAGCAGCAAGCACTGGGGGCTGCTTTTCAGTTTGTCCTCCTTCTCCTCCTCCTTGCCTCTTCTTTCTCCCTCCTTGCTTGCCTCCTCCTCCTCCAGCTGCTGGCCACTGCTCTCGTGCTCAAACAGCAGACCTGATTTACTTTTTATTTTCTCCTCTCTCTCTCCTCCCTCCTCTTTCTCAGCTTTCTTTGCAGCATTTTGTCCCTTCTCTCTCTCTGTCCCTTCTCCTGCCGCTCGCTCTGAGCTCTTTCTGGAAGGAGAGGTGCGACAGAGAGGAGCAGGAGGCAGAGGGGGAGCGGCTCGGCCCTGCGGGGGGACAGGAGGCCTCGACGGAGGAGGTGATATTAACGCTGACTTCCTCTCTTCTCTCTCCGCTACTCCTCCCCTTCCTTCCTCTTTTCTCTCAGCTTCTGGAGTTGCAGAAGACAACGCTTGAGGTGAGGCGGGAGGAGGGGTGAAAAGGAGGCCTATGCCGGACCCTGAGCCCAGGCTGGGGGGTCGGGGTGGGGGCCGCTTGTATTTAATCTCTTGGCTTGTTTTATTTTGACCTTTGACCTTCTGTGAAGCTTCTCCGTTCTGCAGGGAGGAGGTGATGTTTTGATTGGTGGTGACATCGTGTTTTGAGGTGGAGGAGGAGGGGCTCAGTTCTTTGGGTCTCTCCTCCACAGGAACAGAGTTCACATACAGGTACATGTGGTCCTGCTGTGGAACCGGGTCCTGGTTCTCAGCCGACCGGTTCAGATCAGACGTCCAGAAATCTGCAACACAAGCAGGCGCTGATTTACATTCACCTTACTAAGTGTAGTCATTTCAGCATCATCCCACATGGCATGATTATACAGCAGGCACGCATTGACTGAATGTTCAGTCTGGGTCATTTTTAGGGGTCTCTGCAGGTTCAGCGTTTCCTCAGCACCAATCAATCAGATGAAGGTGGTTTTAACTCAGCCCAGGGCCTGCCAGTCTAGCTATGAGCATTAGACAAGGCTGCACAGCTCCAATGAAGGTAAAAATATGATATCAGAAAAATCTGCAGAGGTTAAACTCGTGATAGAGACTGAAAGCAGCACAGCTGCTGCAGACCGAGCAGCAGAGTGTGAGCTGTATGAACAGTTATGCACTGAGACTCTGAGGCTGCAGATAACCCTAACCCGTCCCTCCTGGGTTTAAGGCAGAGTCGGACGAATTCTTTCAGCTGCAGCCTGAAAAAAAATGCAGCAAGCATAAAGTCCTGTTTTAGGGTCATTTCTTAATTAAAGCTTATAGAAAATGTACAAAGTCTCTGCAGTGATGGAACTGAGAGAAAAAATTGCTTCGAGGTACGTTACAAACCCATCAGCTGAGACTTTTAGGACGCCAGCAACAATCAGGGATGGAGGAGGAGCTTACTGCTGCTGTCTGAATGGTTCAAAAAAGGGAGAGAGCTTGAAGAAAAATATGAGAATTTGTAGGACTTTATGGTCAGTTCTGAAAATCTGTTTCAGGACTGCTCTGCATCCTTTGGCTGCTGAATATTTGTGGGTTTCCGGACATGGTGAAACTTTGCTTCATGTTTGATGTGAGTGCAACATAAAAATTCTTCCTATCAGACAGGCTTAAAAACCTGCAGACCATCCAACTGTCTGCACTCTGAGGGATTTTCCAGGATTGGTGACATTATTTTCCAGAGATCTGATTGGTCAGTATGAAACATCTAAAACCTGTTTAGTAGTTCAGGCCTCAGTAAACAAGAAACGTAATGTTCATGTTTACTGAACTGCACACATTTTGTAACGTCATCCTCAGTTTTCTTCAACCTGTTATCGACAATTTGTCAAAAGCCACCAGAAAATGTGGTCATCTGATAATATCTGATAATTAAAATTTGATTTGTCACTTTGGACTATTTTCTATCAAATATAGTCTTTAAATGAGCTGATCTGTCTACAGTGATGTAGAGTTATTTTACCTGCACCCATAGCAGCAACGATCTCCAGCTCCTCTCTCTTAGTTGCCGTGGTAATGGCCGTGGGTAACCTCAGTGGGACAGTCAGGACATCCCTGATTGGTGGATTGAGTTGGACAAAGGGTGAATGCAAGCAGGTAGTGAAAGAGTGCTGCTGTCTGCAGTCGTGTGTGCACATGCATGTGAATGTGAGTTTGCACGCGTGTGCTGGGTATAGCAGACTTGTTTTTATAGTGTTGTGCGACAGAGCGCACGCAGCTGCAGGTGTGTTTGTGTTACCTGCTGGCACAGTAGAAGGAGACGAGCTTAAAGATGTCATCAAAAACGAGAGAGGAGCCCTCTAAGTGGATGACTGAGGCAGAGAAAAAGGAGAAAGAATCAGTGACGTTGTGTAACTCTGTGTGATGTCTGTACTTCACTCTGAAGCTTCAGACGCCAGAAGCAGCACATACACGTCTTGTGTTGTTTGATCTTCAGGTTGCGTAGGAGCGGCGCCCCCTGCTCATCGGGCAGCCGTACTGATATGGTCACGGCGGCTCCGTCCTCTGTGGCGTGCATCAAGAAGGCCTGCAAATACCAACAAGTGTGTTTTTTTTAACTTCGAGGTCATGTGATTTACAGTAAGAATCTAAGTCCTGTTTTAGAAGCACATACGTGCACAGACAGGGTGATGAGTCACATTTATACGACTCACAGGTCGAGTGACAGCAGAAGGGCTTTTTTAAACCTGACACACTGAGGCCACTTTTACACATCAGTGTTTCACAAAAGTGCATTTAATGGGTCCCATAAAGAGAAAATTATATGCAACTGAAAATTAAGAGGATTCTTTCTGAAGATCACAGGCCCTCTGCAGGTTAGCGGGCTGTGAGGAGGTCTGAGGTCAGACTGTTTTCATTTCAGTGGAGATCTCAGGAGCTCCTCCACCAGCATCAGAGACTCCACTTCCTGCAGTCTCAGGAATCTTTGCACCTATTTGCAGCTTTTCTGCATCTGTCTATGATGGAAATGTCTTTCTTTATGTTAAGCGAAGAGAAAACTCAGGCAGCAAAGTATTTTGGAAGAGGGCGCAATGAGACTCAGCTTTTCTAATTGAATTAATCTTCCTGCAGAGCCACCACACATGAAGATGGAAATTCCTCCTCAGTTCTGTTTGTGTTTGTCTGGTTTCCAGATGTGAGTCACAGTTTAAAGCTGATGATCTTGTTTGGCACCAGGCTGCATTGCCTTTGATGTGCATGTGTTATCTGTACGTATGAAGCCCTGGATTCTCAAAGCACGTCATGCATACCTGTACCTCTGCATCTCAGCTTCTTTTTTTTTTCTTCTTTTTGGGCCTGTCATGTCTGGCACTTTTTGCAATCAGAATGATCAGAATGATGATCTGAATGCACTGTAGTACCAAACATATTTGCTTTTACAAGAAGAGCTCTATAAGATTTCTATAGGCTATTCTTGTTAATGTTTGTATTTGTCTTTTTAGTTTATTTATTCTTGCCAGATCTGACAGGCAGGAAGGAAGAGAAGAAGAGAGATAGGGAGAGACAGAGAAGAAGACGAAGAAAAAAAAGGGGAAACAGAAAAACAGAAACAGAAAAAAATAATAGAAGCTGGATAGATACACATACATACACATTCACATATATATACATGCATATACTACATATATACACATACATATAGTCTTGCTGTAGTTTGTAGTAATGTGTGTGTGTGTGTTCCTCTGTCATGGAACGTACTCAATAATGAGGACAAGAAGCCACAACCACCCCCCCTCTGGATCCTGAGGCAAGCAGGGATAGACCCAGGGGACCCGGGTCATCCACGGCCCACCAGGAGCTCAGAGGCCACACATCCTGATGGCAACCGTGCACGCTCAGCTTATAAATTAACAAACACAGCCTGATGGCTCTCAATGACTTCTGATATCAGACCTCCGAAGGAGCCAGAAGGAATTCTAGCTCTGTCATAGTTTTATTAACCTGCCTGGGCAGAGGAGGAGTGCACCTGCTGTGTGCTGGAGGTCATCAGGTTTACCACACAAAATTCCCTGATTGCAAAAAGTCACAATTCATAACTTATATTCTGTAAGTGAAAAAGATCTTCGCCTGTCTGAAGCTTTTCTGCTGATATCATACACCTAAACCAGTGAGAGCATTTAAAACCACACATGACTGCTTTCACAGCATTTCTCCAATCCAGAGTGGTTTTCTGAAGAAAAACAGGAAGTTGGTCCTGGTTCTGTGGTTATTGCGAGCTGTTTTCTTCTCTGACATGAAATCCGGCAGGAAATGTGATGCTCGCGCTGCGTCTTTGCTAACGAGGAGCTAAATGAGTGGGCACAGTGGATCCCAGGAGCTTGGTGCTGCAGCTCGCTTAAAGCCTCACATCCACGTTTTACTTATGGAGATTGCATCTCTGCTCAGACATCATTAACTGTAATTACCTCGTAATTATCACAATTATTATACTACTTACTACCTAAAAATATTGTGTAGTTATACTGAATCTTCTGTTAGTCATGGAGTAATTGCCTCAGGTACCCTCTAACTGTTAGATTCTGTGAATTTTGGTGTTTGAAACATTTTTTTCAACATTTTACCTGAAAAAAATCCCCCCAAAACTGTTTTTACCCTGTAATAACCAGCAGCTGTTGTAATTACCTTGTAATTACACAATTACAGGGCCAATGCCATGTAATTAATACATCATAGCATAAATACATTGTTATTACCACCATGTTTAGGGTAAATTTAATTAATTATGACCAGTTATAGTGTTAATACCCTGTAATTAATATCAATTATAGTAAATACCCCCTAAAAAACTTGTGTGATTAGGCCAGTTACTCTATAATTGTAATCAATTTTAGGGTAAATACCCCACAGTGAATATACATTATGAGGTGTATTACCTTTAATTCCCCTTATGATTAGTTTGAGGTAAATATGTTGTAATTAATTCAAACTAACGTCAGTTATAGGGTAATTACAGCCATCTATAAGACAAATCCCTTTCATTATTACCAATTATAGGTTAAATACTCTTTAATTAACACCAGATATAGAGGAATATGGTCAGCTGTCTGCATAATATTGTGCTCTATTAGGGCAATACTCAAAAGGGTAACAATGGCTAATTATGGGGTGAATGCTGTCACTGCCACACAGATTTTAGGGCACTATGGAAGTGAAAAACTTGATGAAGTGCATAAAAATCGATTTCTGGAGCCTCTCAGACCGCAATATGCAAACTGAAGCCTTCCAGGTGATTGTGACTCTGCTGATGTATTAGTTTGAATTTAATGGAGCTTTCAGGTGAAATCTGTGTGTCAAAGAAATAAAAGTGTGTGTCTCACTCCGGCTCTCTCCTTCTCCAGTATGCTGGTGCTTTGCTCTTGGCTGAGTCCTTTGGGCTGCCACACAGAGGTGCTCCCCACCAGCTGATCCACTGCGCTCAGCACCAGAGGGGTTGGTGAGGATGGTGGGAAAACAGGGGGAGGAGGGGGTGAGGAAGAAGAGGAGGATGAGACTGTAAGAGATAATGGAGGGGGAAGAGGGGAAGGAGAAAAAGAGGGTGTCGGATCAGACGAGACAGCAGACGAGAGAGACAGCAGGGGAGGAGGAGGAGTGGAGATGGGAGAAGGAGAGAGAGGGGGAGGCAACGATGGGGGAGGAGGGTTGGAGGGGAGAGAGGGAGGAGGTGCGTGGACGGGAGGGAGAGGAGGAGGGAGGGATGGAGGGGTGGATGGAGGTAGAGGAGGACGAGAGGGGAGAGGGGAGTTCTTGACTGCAGAAAGTGGAGGTTTAGGCCGACACGGCCGGGTTGGAGGGTGGGGGGGCAGCGAGGGTTGCGAGAGGGCAGAGGAAGAGGGGACGGAGGGAGGGTCGAGTGGTCCCGTCAGTGGGCTGCAAAGAGAAAAGGTTAAAGGTCAGGGGTGTAAATAAACAGAGGATGTGTGTTTGTCTCATCTTTAAGGCTCGTGATGTTTTTCTGGGAACATTCGGAGCTGCTGTTGATCAGCAGCTGGCTGGCTGTAGGAAATGTGCTGCATTGTTTTGCACTAACAGAAGCTGCGTTATGGCAAAAACACAAAGAGCTGCTGTCTTTAATCAGACATTTGCTTAGAGGAGGGGGGGATTTTAAGGGTGGAGGCCCACTAAAACTGTTGCCCCACCCTTTAAGAAACACCTACAGGTTGTTTCAGTTTCTTTGAGTCTAAAGTTTAACATTGCAAAAACAGCCATTTATAAAATCACTGAGATGCACATGATGCCAAATCCACTGGACTGTTACCTGCTGTCTTTAAACATCACTGCGACATCAGCTGACTCGGCTGATGTTTGCTTTCCATGCAAACGGCTTCAGTATGCAGTCTAGATTTCTCCTTGTTTCACTAGTTTGATGAAAAGACCAAAATCTAAAGTGTGTTAGTTCAAGCTTCCCTACCCTGTTTGAGGTTTTCAATTTGTAAAACCAGACCAGGACAGAAATGAAGTATAAAACCATTGATTTTGTATGGAGGAGCTGCACAGACCAGGCTTCAAACACAAGCTTGCCGGCTGCTGATGCTGCTAAAAGCCAGCGTTTAATGAACACGGCTGCTAAATTGAGGATCACGGCTCTGCTGTTCGGTTCTGGAAAAATTCTGGTCCACTTCCATGAATCGCCACCCTGTTGCGGTGATGAGGTTTGTGTGTCTGAGGGATCTCAGGAGCTATGTTGTTGAGGCCACTTTACCCCTGGTAGGGATGCACATGAACCAGAGCAATGCATTTTTGTGCTCTTTAAATGTGATTGAGAACTGTGCAGTTTTAGCTTCTGGCTAAAATCCAACCTAACCCCACCTGTGGTGACCTGGTGGAAGAGGTTAAGTGTAATTTAATTGTACAGGTTCTGCTGCTGCACTGTTAAGAGGGGATATTTTCAGTCATGCAGATCATGAGCTAAGGTGTGAATTCTTTGTGTCTCAAATGGTGACTTTCAGGACCACCTTCAAGGTGAAAAGCTTCTTGGATGAGTGGTGAAACACCTTCGAGGACCTAAAAATGGAATCCAGTTGCCTTCAGCTGAAGCATTTAAGTCCTTAACACAGACGATAAAGACTAATTGACTCTAAAAAAACATCAGCAGACACCATTAGCATATGTGTACATCCTGCTGAGTCCTCCTCGGCCTCCGTTCCTCCGTGCTCACCGACTGATGACTAACTGCAGCATTCAGAGGCTCCTGACTGAAACAACAGCCCGGAAACGGCACAGATGTTACTGAAATTGGAGCAGAGGACGACTGCAGCTGAGGAGAACAGTCTCTGGGGTCTGTCAGTGCAAGTGACTCATTTTATATTTCACATCATTTCATCTAAAATTATAGCACAGCTTAAAACTGGGTCATGGGTTCATTTGATATATATTTTTAAAGGCTACAAAACAGCGTAAAGTTCGACCGACAGGAGCAAACGGTGTGTGTGTTTTTCCAGCCTCGTACAGTCACCGCTGAGCGTCTGTGGCGGACTGAGTTATGGTCAGCAGGTGTAGCTTATTCTTGTGTTTTCGAGCATGATCAGATTTTCGATGCAAACTCAAATCGTCTGTTCAGTAGTTTATTCATCATTTTGCTCTGGATGCAAGTGAATAGTCCCTGAAAGCAGTAGATATGGCAGTGAGGGGTTCTTTCTTCACCTCATCTTGTGAATACAGTTAGTTGCTATCATGAAGCATTGTTAGAGGAAGCACTGTGGTCACGTGGGCATGTGATAAGGTGCTCTACATCTCTCTGGTTACTGAGGAGACCAAAGGAGAGACCGACCTTTACTTTAATGTAATCCTCTCCGTCTGTACTGAAACTGCTTTTTATTTAACATGAGTTCTTCTTCGTCATTTCTTTGACAAAGGCTAACTTATATACACACTGACTGGGATTATAAAAGGTGGAAAACAAGGCACAGGTGCAGTCAGCACAGGTGAAGCAAAACCCAAAATAAGACACAAGAGAAAACTTCCTCTTCTTTCTACTGCCCATAGGGGGCGCCACAGCGGATCATCTGCCTCCATCTCCCAGCATCCTCCTACGTTACTCCAACCCTCTGCATGTCCTCCTTCACTCCATCCATGAACCTCCTCTGAGATCGTCCTCTTCTCCTCCTGCCTGCAGCTCCATCTTCAGTACATCCACCCTCCCTCCTCTGCACATATCCAAACCATCTCAGCCTCTCTGACTCTGAGCTGTCCCTCTGATGGACTCATTTCTAATCTTGTCCATCCTGATCACTCCCAGTGAAGATCTGAGCATCTTCAGCTCTGCCACCTCCAGCTCTGCCTCCTGTCTTTGTGTCAGAGCCACCGTCTCCAAACATCCATCACAGCAGGTCTCACTACCATCCTGTAAACCTTCCCTGTCACTCTGGCTGCTCTCCTTCTGTCACAGATCACCCCTGACACTTGTCTCCACCCACTCCACCCTGCCTGCACTCTCTGCTTCACCTCTCTTGGTCACTGTCTGCTGCTTTGGATGGTTGACCCCAGGTATTTAAACTCATCCACCTTCATTCCTTCTGCATCTTCACCAACTGTCTCCTTTGGGCAGGTGAACTAGAACAAAGTAGAGAACGTTAAATTCTAAAGCCTGTGTGACACTTTCTGTGTGTCGCTCACATTCAGTGCTCATTTGAAGTTTTCTCTCAGTTTCCAAGTGTGTCTCTAGCTTTCTTGGCACCTGACAGATCTCAGCCCGAGATCTCAGATCTCAGGCATGTTGACGTCGACGGCCCAGATGATGGCAAAGGACAGAAAGAAACACATTACAAGAGTTTTTTTCTTCCTTTTGCAGTTTGAAGGATTCTAGTTTAACAGGAAGAGCCTTATAAAGAACAGTTTACATATTGTGAGAGGTTAGGGTGAGGGGGTCAGGGTCAGGATCGTGGTTAGGGTTAGGGTCAGGGTCACATGGACCTCAGAGGAATAACCTCCTGCCTGTCAGTCAGATCCTTCTGTCAACTTCACTAAAGGAGTTTTTTTCAGGTTAAATTGTGTGTATAAAATAATGATTCAGTAAATGAAAATTTTATTCATAAATGGTTGTCATAAACACTCACAGAGCACCAGCATGCCTGGATAGACCCGAAGAGCAGCATTTGCTCCCATCTGCTGCGGCATGAGTTACATCTGCCTTATCTTCCAGAGGTGGTTTGGCTTTAAATACACCGAAGATATACTAACACACTTTGTGATGCACAGAGAAATGCATCACACCAGGATCATGTAAACTCTTTGTCTTATTTGAATGTAAAGTGCTGTTTGCAGTTGGTAGATAATAAATACTCTCAGCTGGAGAACAATATGACCGCGTCAGTGAGCACTGATATAGTTGCTTTCTGGGCTGCCCAGACCACTTACTTCCCCTTTTGGAAGCTTAAGAGCATCAGTGGTTGCACATTACAGCAGATAAACTGACAGTTATTGGCAAACTGTGGCAAACTGTGTCCAGTGACCTCTGCAAACCCAGACCTGGGTGAGCAGCAGAAAATGAAACAATAGATGGGGGGAACATTCTTAAAAAAGCTGCTGAGGTTTCAGCACCCTCCACTGTTATGTGCACAGAGCATATACAAGTTATTTAAACTGCTAAATTCCACTTTGACACGTCTTCAGTGAATTTAAAAAGAATCGTCTCCACAGCTGATGAAATCATGTGACTAACTGATCCCGGCCCAAACCGCCAAAATCTCGACGTTCACTCACAGGAAGAGAGGCGGCAGAATAATTGTTCAGTCAGCTGAAACGGTCAGCACTGACATCCTGTATTTGATTCATGTTTGCTGAGCCACACGGAAACATCACACGCTCACATTTACTACACGTTTTATTCCAGTGGAGGAGAAATTAGATTAACTGCAAATGATTTTAGGAGCTGATGGCAGAGTTCTTCCCTCACCATTGCTTCACTCAGGTGCAAATTTGAGGTGCTTTCACTTCACCTGAGCAAATGAAAGTTAGAAGTCAGGGAAAGCCGTTTCCCTCCACTGCATCTTATAACAGTCTGATCTGTGTCACCCTTCAGCCACTGACTATTTATTAAAGATGAAAAATGTCTAAAAATATCCCTTCATTCATAGCCTGCTGCTGTGGTTTACATCACAATGCAGTCTGAATAGTGGCTTGAATGGTCCTGGCCTGTGGATCCTACAGTTAGATGAGCATGATGATGGTTATGGAGACGATAGCATCTGTTTGGCAACTCGACACCCACTGAGAGGAAGAGCTCTGCTTCCTGTCATCAAATGATGGCCTCATGGTGAAACGTCTTCCAGTAAGAGGAATTTTACACATCAGCTTGCACCACCGCCACACAGTTCTTGTCTATGTTTTTGCCACCGTGCAGCTCCATCAGCACGTCTGTATCTGTCTGAGCATCTGTGCTGGTCTGAGTTGGAAACACTGAACTCTTACAGACCCTGAGCCAGCTCAATGGGCAGACTGTTACTTCCTGCATGCAGGAGAGGGTCTGATACTTCCTGTCTTTCATGTTTGTTAGTGAGTCATGCTCGCTGCCTCAGGATGATCAGACTGAAGAGTGTTTGGTTGTAGTCATTGATTACGACCGCCACAAACTCTGAATCTTCTAGTGAGAAAATGGGGTGGCTGTGGCACGTGAGTGGATCAAGCTCAGGCTCCACCTGCCTCCTCCAGGGTGCATGTTGAGCAAGAAGCCTAAGTTGCCCTAGATGCATTTGTCAGTTGAATGTGTGTGTGTGTGTGTGTGTGTGTGTGTGTGTGTGTGTGTGTGTGTGTGTGTGTGTGTGTGTGTGTGTGTGTGTGTGTGTGTGTGTGAGAACGAGTGATCTGTTAAGGACCAGTCCATAAATGCATCAGAAAAGCTGAGAACACAGCTGTGGCTCCAGGTTCATCTTTGCTTTCCTCCTTTCTGCTCTTATCCTCAGGAAAGATCTGAAGAATATGACTCTGACCGTTTCAGTTGGACTGGAGGTCACAGCCACGAGCTCAAATGTGTCTGTGTGGAGTTTCCTCCAGAAACCTCCGCTTCAGCATGCAGGTTACTGTGTGTTAGCCAAAGCACCACCTTATATCTGGGGTGGCTGTGGCTCAGGAGGTAGAGCAGGTCACCTACTAATCGGAAGGTTGGCCGTTCAATTCCTGGCTGCTCCAGGCTGTATGCCAAAGTATCCTTGGGCAAGATACTGAACCCTGAGTTGCTCTCTGACACAAGCGTTGGAATATGAATGTGTGTGAATGTTAGACAATAAAAGCACTTAGTGTAGTTTCAGATGGAAGTGCTTGTATGAATGGGTAAATGTAAACATGTTGTATAAGTGCTTTGAGTGTTCAGTCACAGTAGAAAAGCGCTATATAAGAACTGGTGCTTTTACCATTACACTGTTCCTCAAACTACAGATGGATTCAGTACAGAGAAAGGGGATCAGTAAATTCTGCACAGCTAGATGCTGTAATGGTTATTTGTGCTTATTCAAAGATATTAATGTGCTATATAATGATATATAATGATCTTTGATTTATAAAATCTCTAACTTTATAAAGATTCGCAACAAATTTTTGATATTTTGCCTTATTATATTTAAGATGGGAACCATCCACCAATTTTCTTTTGCTATCCTTTTCAGGGTTGTGTGTCTCTCTCCCACCTGTCATAGAGTGGGTGAGAGGCAGGGTACACCCTGTACAGGATTCCAGCCAGTCACAGGGCTAACAGACAGACAGCCATTCACACTTATGGGCAATTTAGTATCACTAATTAACCTAACCCCACGTCTTTGGACTGTGGGAGGAAATGGAGTACCCGGAGTAAACCCACACAAACACAGGGAGAACATGAAATCCACACAGAAAGATGGATTTGAACCCAGGCCTTCTTGCTGTGAGGCAACAGTGCTAACCATCACGCCACCATGCTGCCCTTTTAGTGCGGGGTATCCAGGATATTTTGTGATGTATTATCACTTCAAGAAATTTGATTTCATCCACTTTTTATAATTCTCTGCTATTCATTATACATTTTCTAGAATTTGTATCTTTGAATGTTCTGAATTTTGTTTTACTCAATGTGTCAATCTCTTGAAGTCAAACCAGGTCTTCAGTGTATTTAATTGATTTTTCTGCTACATTTAAAAGTTGTTCCAAGTTACAGTACCAGTCAAGAGTGTGTCCAAACTTTTGACTGGTGCTCTATTTCCACAGCACAGGAAGTTTGTGTCATCTGCAAACAAAATTACTTTCAGTGTCTTTGAAACTACACATGTCATTAATATGCAGTATAAAAAAAAACCAGTGGCCCCAAGAGAGATCCTTGGGCAACCCCACACAACACATTTTGATCAACAGACTTTTATCCCAGAGGAGTTTTAAATGCAGAAGTGATACTGAAATGTAGTAGAGCAGCACAATACTTCATCCACCGCTGACTTTGCATTGACTAAATACAACCTTCAGAACCACAATAACAACATCAGCTCAAGCTGAGGGTTGTTGCCATCAGTAATGTGGTGATTAGGAACTGGATGAACTGAGTGAGTGATGGAGACCATAAACCCATCAGGAAAGAGTTCACCAAGCTCAGAGATCAGCTGATGTAACACTGTTTATGGTGTATGTGATTCCACTTGCCATAATAACCACAACATGTTGTTAAGTGGAGGGTTACTGGCTTAATGTTGTCCTCTCAGAGGCAATGGATAAATGCCACCAGCGGTGTTGAAATGTGGCCAGATCATGAGAGACCAGCCTGAGGTGCGTTGTAGCGTATAGCAGTGTACATGATTATTAAGAATTGACATCTCGCTAGCCATTATATAATCACTGTAAATGATGTAACTGCTAATAAGAAGACTTCAGGTGGATTCTTGCAATTGTGGAGTGCTATAACAATCATATAATAGCACTGGCTAGGCTAGCTAGCAAACTTCTGGGCTGCTATAATGTGCTATTCTTTTGTAGTGTGCTGTGCTTGAGCTGCTTCTAATGAGCCAACCTGCCTCACCAGTATATATTATTTTCTTATCCAGATAATAAAAAGCACACATCTTAAAGATAAACAAGCCTTTGTCTATCATTACTACACAACCCAGAGCTGAAGAGGTTTTTTTGAACCAGCCAGTTACAGTGTAATTGAGCCTGGTTACTCTGAGCAGGAGGCTCATTTGCAATCAGACTCTTTACCAGTGGAGTCGCCCCCTGCTGGACATTAGAAAGGATGCAGGTTTGAACATAGACTGTATAGAAAAGATGGCTGTAGTTGGTTTTGGACTCCTCACTTTGAAGTATCAGCATTAGCATTTTGGCTTAAACCATGTTGGCTGACCATATTTGAATTCTAAGTTATCTGTTAATGCTTATAGAATGTATTAGAGCATCACACAGATATCCGTTAATGAGCGCTCAGCAACATCTGAATAAAATCTGAGAATTTTACTCAGTAAACTGGAGCTCAGCCTTCTTGGATGTTCTTAGTCCAATGAAGTGCACAGCAGCCATATTATTGGTCAGAACAGCACAAACTCGGTCCACAGGTCCAGTTCAGGGACTCCAGTTAGCTGACTTGACCGAGCAGACAGCTAGCAGCTACAGCCACCTGTGCTGCCATCTACCTGTCAGTCAAAGAGGTCATGCCCTTAATAATGCAAACTTTAAACCTTAATTAAATTTCAAGGTGAATTATAAAACCTTTGTCCCCAGCTTTTTGTATCAGGTTCTAAGCATGTTTATTTCTGCTGTAAAGTCAGACATTTTAATGCTGGAGTCTCTGCTGGAGCCTCAGGTGGACGTTAGAGGAACTGCAGCTTTTGGTGCTTCAAGGTTGGCTTCAGTTTTCAGCTTCGGAAGGTCCATCTTTTACATAAAGTCTTTGATTCTTGTACAAATTAAATAAACTAAATTAAAAGTGAGGAATAAAAGCAACAAACACTTTTCAAAGTAAATGTAAATGTTTTGTGAGGGAAAGTCTGTCGTTAACATTACAACTGAAGAGTTTTTCATTTTAGGGACTTAAATCCTGAAGTAAGTGTTGACCTGACATTCAAATAGTTGGCTGCATGCCCCATAATGATCAAATCTGCCTTTTTCAAGCACTTAATATCAGCTTGAAGCCAGTTGAACTCTTCCCTGAAAGTGGAAAAACAGACTCCAAATGTCAGCAATCCTGGAAGAACATTTTTTGTCCTGAAGTTTTAAAAACCTGAACACAGAAGCAGGATTTTCCTCAAACTCTGGGAGGACACTGACCTATATATGAGTCAGTGAGTCATCACATCTGTTTTTCCTTCTCTGGCTTTCTGACTTTCAACCCCGACTCCCTCCTCTACACCACACCATCCCCCTTTCCCTCCTCACAAAAAGGCTCCTAACTGCTTTTTTCACTCGTACATATCATCACAGACTGCTCTCAGACTCACCCCACGTCCTGGGGAGCAACGCTGGCCTCCATCATATCTCCACAGACTGACTGTTCGACTGCTCCTTCGCTCTCAGCTCCATCGAAAACCCCGCCTCCTCTTTGCCCCGTTTATTCTTCGTCCTGTTGATCGGAGCAGGACTGAATAAGGAAAAACTACAAGGCAAAGGGGAAAATATGTTCCTGTGTGTCAGCCCTCCCCTCTGTTTAAGCCTCGACTTCCTGAGCTGATCGTGAGGCAGGAAGAGGCCGAGCACTTTGGTCAGACTTCCCCTGTTCGGTCTCTTTTTAGCTTATGACACACTCTCTTTGCTTCATTACTCTGTAGCTGAGCTTTCTGAAGCAAAATTGCTCAATCAAATCTTTTAATTTCTGCAGTTTTTCCTTGTTTACACCTCAGAAACTCTTGCAGAAATATGATCCCTGCCTCCTCCTCTTTTCCTTCCCCCCTCCCCTTTTTACTTTTAAAGTTTTCCAGATGCTCAAACTGTGGAATGCTGAACTTCATGTTTCCTGCAAGCTTCACTGTTTTCTGACCCTGTTTTCTTCTTCTCACCTCCTCCTCCTCTTCCTCCCTGCTCACATTCTCATTCGGTAGTAACTCTACTGTTGCTTCCCCCACCTCCTCCTGCTTGCTTATCTCTTCTCTCATGTGTAATCTCTTTTCCCTGAAGACAATTCTGCCCAAAGAAACTATTAAGATTGGACTGATACTTTAAATTAAAGTGTTCCTGCCTTCTCTCATACTTTTTGGGATCAAAGCCAAGAGGGAAGACTTCATATTTGCAGGTTTGGGAGCTTTTAGAATAGACAGGGCTGAACAGTGAACAATGATGTTAATCAGAAACTCAACAATGTGCACAGAAGCACCGTCTAAAGGTCTCTGCCGCACATTTTTAAGTCACAAAGCAAACTAAACCCCCCTCTCTGCTCTGATGGCTGCAGCCAACTCAGGCTGCACTTACTGTAAAACTTTAAAGGTGCATGGACATGCATATGTGGTCAGAAACACACACACACCTACACACACAGACACACACCTACACACACACACACACACACACACACTGTGTCATAGTGCAATAGTGCAGCCATGTGTGGTAAGTGTGCAGCTGCTTCCTGTGTGATAATTTTTCACTCCGACAACCTCCACTACTCACTTGAATAACCAGGTGTGAAGTTGACTTCGCACATATTTTCATCAGCAGTGAGCATCCACTGGAGGGCGCTGCAACACACAGCATGATCCTGGGATAAAACCTCATTACACACACAGAGAGTCATGGTCAGTCATTTTGTGCACAGTGTTTTTATCCTTGGCCACTCGAGTACAGCAGGGAGCAGGGCTCATTAAAAACCTGCTGTGACCACGGTAACGCTCGCCCACACCACCAAAGCCAAAACAAATCTGACCTTAAACTAAAGTCTGACCTCAACGATTTAACCGACTCTCACTGATTTTTCTGGTCTGCAGATGAAAACAAGAAAACTTAAAATAATAAAGATCAGTACCAGAGACCAGATATAAGGTCAGGTCCTTAAACCTTCTCTTTAAGGTCCAGCAGGGGCGACTCTTCTGGAGCCTGATTGGACAGAAGTCTGTGAGAAAACGAGGCTCCTGCTCAGCTGATCTCTGAGCTCAGTGAACTCTTACCTAATGATTTTATAGTCTCAGTTGCTGCTGTATAAGCCTAACCCTTGGTTCCTCAGTCAGATCCATCCCTCGCTCTTTATGGCTGCTTGGAAAAAATAAATCAAAGATGGCGCCGGACAAAATGTTTGTGTTGAGACGTGTTGAGAAAACTGGATTTTACTCAGGAGCAGGCGATGTTGCCATATGAAGGATGCATGCAGCATTTGTGGACTCATTTGAAGCCTAATGTTGGCATTTTGGTCTCCACCAGAAGTGACCTTATGTGAAAGAGTTGAGTGCTAGCTTATTAGCTATGGTGTTTGGCAGACAACTGCCACTGTGTGGACTTCCCATTCCACAGGGGGCGCTCTCAAGCTTGTCCAGAATGAATAAGGCTCTGTGGAGCTGCAGAACATTTTTCTTCTGGAAATCTTTGATGGCCACGAGACAATAGATACAGTTCAATTTTAGATGTTTAACAGATTTCACAGCACCATGAGATGCTTTACAGCATTTTGATTTGGGGTGTGAAGCCAGCAGCAGCAGAGAGTTTGTAACAGCAGGATCCTGGTAGCATCACCTCCAACCACCACAGCCATCTGCTTCTTCTACACACACGAAGCTTCTGCCAGGCTTTAACTATGCTGCTAACATCTGCTGGAGGTTTCGTTTGGAATCCAGAACCATCGAGGGAGCACGTCCTGGCCTAAATCCTAAACTGACCAATCAGCGCACATTAGCAGAAAGCTACGTCTTCAAGAAACAAAAAGAAGTCCAGTCGCCTTTTTCAAGCTCCAGAGACTAGCAGAAAGCTAGTTTTATGATCAAAATCAGCTTCAATGCGAGACAAACTGAAGGACAGAAGCGTTGTTTTGTTTCAGCTCAGACACGCTGTCCATAATGGATTAATGGAAACTTCAAAAAGTCCAAATAATGTGGTCTTTATGTGTGAAAGCAGGTGGAAATAATTATTTTAACTGTTTAGCTCCATTCACTGCTATTGAATGAAGGCAATCTCACACGAGCCCCCTGCAGAGCCCCTGGCTGAACTGCAGCTAATTCCTGAACAAACAGGAAGTAGGATTGGCTCACCTGGATTGTAGCCATCAATTTCTCATTAAGATCCACCTTTGGCTCATTGTGTCTGGTTTGAAAACACCAAGCTGGTGACACCAAGAAGAGGCTTCATAGTGTGACTACAAACCAATCAGTGATGTCACCATGACTCCGTCCATCTTGCATATACAGTCTGTGGAAACCTAGGCTGAAAACTGATTCATGCTGCAGTGAACTTCACTGACTGGTGCATGTAATAACTTAACTTTATGTAATTCTACCCGTAGGAGCAGCAAACTAATGTGAGGCTCTTCTTCATGTGTCCTGGGCTGGTTTGATGTGCATAAATTCCAGCACGTGCATTTTCAGACCTCATCAAAGTCTCCCTGATTGTCAGCAAGTAAAAAGCCTTTAAAAAGCTGGGATTTGTCCCATATATTATAATGAATAATCAATGTAATGTTATATATTTTATAAGATACTTCTGCTGGCTCTTTGCTCTTCTTGGCCGCTCTTACAGTGAAAATGTGATTTGTAGTATGAGTGTGAGCTACAGGCCACCATATGCTGTGCCACAGGCCTGCTGGGATGCGTCTGAAGAGATTTCTAACCTCGTCTTTTATCCGCTTTCTGAACGCCGGAGCTACATTCTGTTTTAGCTGAAATGACAAGCAAGCATTTGATTTAGGTGATTCATTTGTTTACCAGGAGCCGGCTGCAGGATTTGACTGCATTTCAGTATTTTCTACAGATGACAGTGAGTGAGCAAAAAATGAGAGGATCGGCTGTTTGTGCAGCATGAGGTTTTTGCTCCAGATGGAGAAAGACGTGACTAACGGATAGGATAAAACCCTCTGAAGGCCACACGATTTACATACACATATGGAATATATAACATGCAAAGACTGTATATTGGAGATGTATACAGCTGTCATTGCTTTGTGAAACCTGATTTTTAAGATTTCAAGGTCAAGTTTTGGTTGGTGCTCTGATTTCTGTGTTTCAGGAAGTGACCATGTTTGGATGAAAGGGTGGAGTGTTAAGTTACTCTATACTGCCAGAAGTATTTGCTCAGCTGCCTTCAGACACATATGAACTTGAATGGCATCCCATGCTTAATCCATAGTCTTTAATATAATGCTGGCCCACCCTTTGCAGCTGTAACAGCTTCAACTCTTCTGGGACGGTCACAAGGTTTAGGAGTGTTTATGGGAATTTTTGACCATTCTTCCAGAAGCACATCTGTGACGTCAGACACTGATGTTGGAGAGAAAGTCTGGCTCACAGTCTCCGCCCTAATTCATCCCAAAGGTGTTCTATCAGATTGAGGTCAGGACTCCGTGCAGATCAGTCAAGTTCTTCCACACCAAACTGGATCATCCATGTCTTTATGGACCTGCTTTGTGCACTGCTGTGCAGTCATGTTTTAATAGGAAGGGGCCATTCCCAAACTGTTTCCACAAAGTTGGGAGTATGAAATTGGCCCAAATGTCTGGAACTAAGGGGCCAAGCCCAACTCCTGAAAAACAGCCCCCCCACCACCACCACCAAACTTTACACTTGGCACAATGCAGTCAGACAAATATTGTTCCCGTGGCAACTGCAAAACCCAGACTCATCCATCAGATCGGCAGATGGAGAAGCATGATTCATCACTCCAGAGAACATGTCTCCACTGCTCTAGAGTCCAGTGGCGGCGTGCTTTACACCACTGCATCCAAGGCTTTGCATTGAGCTTGGTGATGTAAGTCTTGGATGCAGCTGCTCGGCCATGGAAACCTATTCCATGAAGCTCTCTACACACTGTTCTTGAGCTGATCTGAAGGCTACATAAAGCTTGGAGGTCTGTAGTGACTGACTCTGCAGAAAGTTGGTGACCTCTGCACCAGGGTTATAATAGTTTTGGATTTTACATTATCGGTACAAGAGTGACTATTGTGCAATAAAAAATTAACAAAAGATACCGTAAAGAAATATATTCAAGAACCAACAGTTCACAAGACAGCAGCACTACATGCTAAATGTGTAATAATTAGGACACACATGAACATCAACAGGCAGAAACAAAGAAAAATATAAACTCCCAAACTCAATAAATTCTACAATAATCTCCCAATAAACTTCATCGTCAGTGCAGTAGATTAACAACACCTACATGTGGTGTGTGACAAAAATAAACTCTTTGAAGGAGTCAAAGCTCAAATCCAGCTGCATCCTGATGTTCTCACCACCTGATGCTGCTTCTGTCTTGGAGCTAGCTTGGTTTGATGCTCTAATTAGACTTGCAGGGTCTTTGCAGCCTCTATATACAACCTACAGAAGTGTCCGACCTCATGTCCACATTCATGCTTGTGTAGCTGGATTGTAATAATAATAATAATGCATTAGTCTTATATAGCACTTTTCTAGACACCCAAAGATGCTTTACAACTTCCTGCACCTCAATCATACCTGGTGGTGGTAACCTACTAATATAGCCACAGCTGCCCTGGGGCAGTCTGACAGAGGCATGGCTGACAATTTGCGCCTACGGCCCCTCCAACCACCACCAACCGACCTTGTGGTCGCATGCCGGTGTTTTATATGCAGTGCTGATTGGTACTTTTTTGGTCCTCGCTCTTCGTGCTCAGTTTTTTGGCTGCAAACATATGTGTCCCTATTTTTTCACTTTCTTCATTCCCTCACGTCCATTCCGAGTCTCCCTCCAGGAATTTTCTGACATTTGTGAGTCCTTATATTGATGCTTTGATTATTAGTCCTGATTGTTATTCTCTGACTGATAAAGTAGCCGGAAACGCACAAGGACGGAACAGGTTAATCACAACGTTGCGGCTGCGTGGACCTGACGAGTAGTCACATTTCTCCAGAGGTGAACATCAGGTTCTGCTGGTTCTGAGCGACTCTGCCGTTTTCTCGTGCACATGCACACAGCTGCCTGACGGCTCTCCCAGCTTAAACTCAGAGAGCAGAAAAATGATCAATCCACAAGGCTTTTAAATAAAATGACAAACAAGAAAAAGGTAATTTTATCTATAATTTCAGTTAGTTTTAGTTAGTTTTTTAAACTCGCAATGCACTTTTAGTTAGTTATCGTTTTTTCTTTTAATTGTAGTTTTTATTTATTTCAGTTAACGACAATGTATTTTCAATTTCAGTTTTCGTTATTTCGTTCGTTTTCGTTAACTATAATAACCCTGCTCTGCACAATATGGACCTCAGCATCCACTGACCCCACTCTGTGATTTTACGTGGCCTACCACTTCATGGCTGAGTTGCTGTCGTTCCCAATCCCAATTTGTTATAATGCCACTAACAGATGACTGTGGAATATTTAGCAGAGAGGAAATTTCACGACTGGACAGGTGGCATCCTATCACGGTACCACGCTGGAATTCACTGAGCTCCTGAGAGCAACCCATTCTCTAGGCATGCAGTCAGTCTGCATGCCTAGGTGCTTGGTTTATACACCTGTGGCCATGGAAGTGATTGTAACACCTGAATTCAATGATTTGGTGACCTGGTCAGTACTACTTTTCAGATTACATGCATTTTGGCTTTACACTTCTTCTGATACGAGATTTATTTTTTTTTTTTTTGTGGGGGGGGGGGGGGGGGGGGGGGGGGTCCATGGAAAGTGGTAGATCTGAACCTAAACCCTGAATATATATAAGAAGTTGGAGGACTCCTCACATTTAAAACGTACTTGCTGCCAGCTGTTCTCACAGCTGTTCATCTTATCGAACACAACATGCACAGCTGTACAGTGTGGACACAGACGCATGTATGTTTCCACTGTGCTGACTGAAATCTTTCTTTCCCTCCCTGTGCTCCCCTCTATCCATCTCCTGTCTCAGTTTTTATTCCAGTAGACACACACACATTCACAGAGTCAACACCACTTGAGCTCACATTGCAAGCAAGCATTATAATAAAGGGAAGTCTGAGTCAGTCTTTGTCTCTGTCAATCATGCGAAGCATCACGGAAACGACTGGCCCAGTTTTAACAAGCCTGTGGCGGATGGTGCAGCCTGCAGCGGAAACCTTTTAGAAATACACGATTTTGTTTTGGTTTTTTTTCCCCTGCATTGAATAATTTAAATAATTCTAATGTATGTTAACTGGTACCCTAATGTTTTTCTGTGCAGTAAACCAAAGTCTCCTGCTGGCCTTCATAACCATCCATTGGCTAAATACTAAGTGAGTCTAAATTGCTTAACTGCAGTAATGGATTCAGGAAAGTGCTCCATCCATCCATCCATGCAGGGATGCTCAGGCCTTCATCTCCCCAGCCACCTCTTCCAGCTTTTCTACAGGGACAGCGAGGAGTTTCCAGTCAATAGACATGATCGTTCCAGTTTGGTCTGGGTTACCTGGGACATGCCGCCTAACCTGGAGGTATCCAGGAGACAGGCTCCTTTTGATGTGGAGAAGCAGTGGTCTACTCTGTGCATCTCCTGAATGTCCTTACCTTATGTTTAAGGCTGAGACCAGACACCCTTCAGAGGGTTACTACCCAGAACTCGTGGTCACAGGTGAGGGTAGGAATGTAGATCTCTAAACCAACAGCTTCACTTTCACACTCAGCTCTCTCTTCACCGCGAATGGACATTATCGTCTCCCCATAAAAAGAAAGTAAAGTTATAAAGAGAAGTGTTTCAGATGTCCTCTTCACATTTCATCCAAATTAGCCCAACAATTCAATCCCTTGTGAATAAATAATCTTGTGCCTGTTGTTGAAAGTCAGGAGGTTGCGCTTAATGCTTTCACTCAAAGCTTGTGGAAGCAAATTCAGCAGCTGTGCTATACATCCATCTGTTTTTGCCACTCATCCAGGTCCAAGTTGGCAGCTTTCACTCACTCTACCAGGAGTACTGAGGCAGTTGGTTCTTCCTTGAGATCTTATTCCGCACACACGTGCCTGATTCAGGTCACCTTTTTCCTGTGGAGGAGCAATGGTTGTGCATGAATGACTGAGTTCTGCGGTGACTTGTCACTTGTGTCCTTGGTTTTAGTCTTCAGTCACTGCCCAGAGACTGCAGCAATGAATGATGGTAGCTTCCCCTCTTTGAATCACCACCTTACTGCATTAGAGGGTTTTGAGAGCACAAGTAAACCCAACAGCTATGGTGTTAACTTGCCCCTAGTAGGAATTTCCCAGGTAAATTAGACCTGGGTGAAGGGCCACACTTATGGGGGCATGTAGAGTCGAGTAGCCTCAACTCAGTTCAATTTGGTGACTTAAACAAGCAAAATGGCAAATAACTGCAAATTAATTCATCTCAACCTTAAGGCAGGAGCCAGTTGAGGTGGCTAGGGCATCTGATTAGGATGCCTCCTGGCCGCCTCTTGGGTGAGGTGTTCCAGGCATGTCCCACCGGGAGGAGGCCCCGTGGTAGACCCAGGACACGTTGGAGAGATTATATCTCTTGGCTGGCCTGGGAACACCTTGGGGCCCCTCCAGATGAGCTGGAGGAGGTGGCTGGGGAGAGGGAAGCCTGGGCTTCTCTGTTTAGGCTCCTGCCCCCGCGACCCGGTCTCAGATAAGCGGAAGAGAATGGATGGATGGATGGATGGATGGATGGAACTTTAGGGCAACAGGATCAAAGTGATTACTAGTGGGGGGCTAAGGATACAGCTGACTGACACGATGCCAACACTGCTCCTACAAGAAGAAGATCAAGGAACCAAATTACCTTCCTCTGGATATGTTTGCAGATGACACGACTCTCATCGGACTCATCTCAGATGGGGACGAGTCGGCCTACAGGATGGAGGTCAAACGTCTGGTGTCCTGGTGCAGCCACAATAACCTGGTGCTGAACGCCCAGAAGACAGTGGAGATTATAGTGGACTTTAGGAAGCATACAGCCCCTCTACCCTCCATCATCCTGACTGGTACCCCCATCACCACAGTGGACTCATTTTGCTTCCTGGGAACTACCATCTCCCAGGACCTCAAGTGGGAGCCCATCATCACCTCTGTCGTCAAAAAGGCCCAGCAGAGGATGTACTTCCTGCGGCAGTTGAAGAAATTCAACTTGCCAGTAAGGACCATGGTGCAGTTCTATACTGCCATCATCGAGTCCATCCTTACCTCCTCCATCACTGTGTGGTACGCTGGAGCCACCACTAGGGACAAACAGAGACTACAGCGTGTTGTGCACTCTACTGAGAAGGTGATTGGCTGTAACCTCCCATCTCTCCAGGACCTGTACACCTCCAGGACACTGGGGCGTGCAGGTCGGATCACAGCCAACCACTCTCACCCTGGGCGCAGACTTTTTGACCATCTCCCCTCAGACGGGAGGCTACGGTCCATTCGGACCAGAACCTCCCGCCATAAGAACAGTTTCTTCCCCTCTGCTGTTGGACTCATGAACAATAACCCTAAAGGCCCTTTCACACCGGATGCGTTGCGTAAAAACGACACGAAATTCCGAATCTTTCGGATGCGAACCTGTCGTGTAACCTACATACACACCGGACGCGTTGCGTTTTTGCGACTAAATCCTCCCTATATAACGCACGGTGGAAAAAAAAATGCAGTCGACATCAAGTGATGATGTAATGGTCCTGATGTTTCTAAACAAGAGAAGGAAGAAACAGAGTTTATGGGTTCATCCAACTCATAAGAAAGCAGCAGCAGGGAGAGTTTCATGGTTTGATCACGGAGCTGAAGCTGCATCACGGATGCTTTCACTCAAATTTCTGGATGTCAGTGGGACAGTTTGAGCTCTTGTTGGCAGAGTTGGGATCACATGTGAGGAGGCAGAGGATAATATCAGAG
The DNA here is from genome assembly GCF_007364275.1 of Archocentrus centrarchus. Taxonomy (NCBI): domain Eukaryota; kingdom Metazoa; phylum Chordata; class Actinopteri; order Cichliformes; family Cichlidae; genus Archocentrus; species Archocentrus centrarchus. Next base: position 588,280 of record NC_044367.1, read on the forward strand.
AGCCGACTGACCCGGAGCAGCGTGTAGCTGTGTGTCTGAGGTAAAATATTATGATTTTATTGTTCCCACATCACTGTATATTCAGTACATCGGTTCGTGTTTTGAGCTATGACCTCGCATGCTGCTAAATGCAGCGCTCTGATTGGTCAGTCCTGTTTGTTCGCTTGCGAAAGTCAGAAAAATCGAACTTGATCCGAAAAAATAAATGCCGCAAATTCGTCCTGTGAAATGACACGGTCGGTGTGAACAGCTGCATTAAGAACAGGAGAGTCCGAAAAATATTTTTAACGCACGAAACATTCGCACGGAATTTACGCGTCCGGTGTGAAAGGGCCTTAAGACTGTTACCACCACCTTCCACAAACGCTGATGACCCTATGTTTGCACTGATCACTGCACTGTCATGTACATATTCCTGGACTATAGTTTACATTCTTTTATCTTTTAATTATTCTCTGCACTGTATATTTTGTAATATTGTGTTGTAGTTATAGTTCTAATATCTCTGTATGTTTGTAATTTGTATATTTGTAACATTGTCTTATAGTTTTTATACTTATTTGTTTTTTATGTAAGCACGAAGTACCGCAGCAATTTCCTAATGCTGTGAACCTGTTCACCCATATGGCAATAAAACCTTCTGATTCTGATTCTGATGAGACCCTGGCCTTGTACATTTATTACACAGAAGATGTCCTAGTGCATGGTGAGGTTTTGATAATAATAGAAAAGTGGACTCATTCTGCTCCACAGTTCAAAATAATGCTTCTTTACCCTACACCGGGCCTCGGTATGACTCATTTCATCCAGACTTCATCCTCAGTTTGAAACAGGCTGTTTTAGGACCTCCCCCTTCAAGCCAACTTTCTTCTGATTGGCTACCAGTCACATAACCAGAGTTGTGCTCTTTAGGTCTCAGTCACACAGGCCTAGAAACTGGTTGGCAACCCGCAGGCAACCTCTGGTCACTTGGTAAAACTGTTTATTCCTTAACTGGTTGGTGGGTAGGTGAAATCAGTTGCAAAGAGGGTGGTGCACCAAAAAACCTAATTATGATTGCTTTGGTTGCTAGCAGATTGCCATGGTTGCCCATAGTTTGTGTTTTAGACGCCAATACTCACTAACTAACCCCCGAGCGATCGCGAAACTTGAAAAAAGTGCAAAACAAACTCAAATAGACAACATTCACCTTCAAAGTAAAAGTTGTGCCTTAACACTGAAATCAACACACTTCAAAAGACACAACTTTTACTCTGAAGGTGAACGGTCTCCATTCAAACTGCAGGTGAACGCTGCAGTCTGCTATTGATCAAAGGTTTGGCAGCACCATATACATCTTTGTGACCAATTTCACCATGACCAGCATCAGCCGGCAACCTCCCACAACCACAGGGAACCAGTCACACAACCAGTCAGGGAGTGCACGTTTCCCTAGCAACCGGTGGTTGCCAGGGAATTGCTGACCGGTCTCTCAGTCTGTGTGACTCAGGCCTTAGATGATCATATTATGGATATCCTTCTTTTATGACATCATACAGATCCAAGAGTTGAAAACATTACATGAAACAGGGATTACTTGCACATAGTGATGTCATTATTTGAAATTTTGGCCATGTTTAAAATGAGCATCCACCACTGGAAGAGCAGATATATGACAGGAAATGAGGAAAAGCTTTTAATAAAGTGGACTGCGGGGCCTTGGAAGAGGTTTTAAAGTGTTACTGCAGTGTGTTTCTGATCTCTTGAGCTCACTTGTCAATCAAACTGTGTGGGCAGCATGGTGACATTTTCTTCTCTTTTCCTTAGTGGAGGAAATTTGTGTTGCTGTAGGTGGCTCTTTTTTATTTATTAATGCATTTTTAAAAATTTTGCCCAAACATGGCTATCTTCTCTGTCCTTCCCGTTCTGTTCATTCAACACAAAAGGGAACCAAACAGAGCGTGTGCAGAGTGCGTACCTGTCATACCACGCAGGTACAAATGTGCATTATGTCTCATGGTGGTAAAAAAAGAAATCCATCCACAGCTGTTTATGGTCAAACGGTGCTGCTGCTGCTGCTGCTGCTTTTAAATTGCAGTGTACAGTAATGTGCGTACCCATTGTTGCTCTTTCTTTGTGTGTCGCTCTCACTCTCCCTGCCGCCTCCACACCGATGCGTGTTGTTGCATTAACGCGGAGGTGAAGAGTGGGAGGTAGAGGGCAAACTGAGAGGACTACAAGAGGGATGGAGTGAGCCAGAGAAGAAAGAGAGTGTGGGAGTCCGAAGCATGGATGGATGGATGGATGGATGGATGGATGGATGGATGGATGGATGGATGGATGGATGGATGGATAGATAGATAGATAGATAGATAGATAGATAGATAGATAGATAGATAGATAGATAGATAGATAGATAGATAGATAGATAGATAGATAGATAGATAGATAGATAGATAGATAGATAGATAGATAGATAGATAGATAGATAGATAGATAGATAGATAGATAGATAGATTTGTCTGTCCTTCTTTCTCCTTCTTTGCCTCGTTTCTAAAATGTATGATGGTGATGATTTCCCACGGGTAACCCACTCAGGTCAACCTAAATCTAGAAGGTAATGAGAGAAGGGGGGAGAGAGAAAGATAGCCATAAAGAGTGATGATGAATGAGGGATGAGGTGGAAAGAAAAGAGAGGCAGATGGAGAGGAGAAGTTGGTCTCTTTGCAGCTCCAAAGCTCTTAAAGCCCTGAAGCTGTGTGGAGTGCAAACGGGAGGGAGAGAGGTGGAGGGGGGCTGAATCGAGGAGAAGAAAAGCTCGAAGGGAGAGAGAGTGAAAGGGAGAGGAGGAGGAGGAGGGTTTGCGTTGGTGTGTTGGCTGGCAGAGAGAGCGCTTGTCAAAAAAACCTTCCACTGACAGAAGGCATGATTCACAGCAGAGGGAGAGAGAGAGGGAGACAAGCGAGAGGAAAGAGAGAAACGGCAGAGATAAAGAAAGAGGGAGTGAGAGAGGAGCGCCAGGGTAGAGATGCTAGTTAAGAAAAACAAATGAGGATGCTGATTTGAAGCAGGATGACAGCACGCCAGCAGGATGGGACTGAGATCGGCAGAGTGGATTGACTGACTGTGACCGTGTTGATAAGGTTCTGGCTTTTCTATTGATCGGTTTGGAAAATAGAGCAGGTGGCAGCGATGAAAGGGAGCAGGAGAGGAGAGAGAAAGAGAGGATGCCTGAGAACGAAGGCACGCTGAAAGAGATAGAGAGACCTGGAATGATTCTCAACTATCAATAGGCTTCTTTGACGGCTGATGGAAATTAGACAGCTCTGACTGTTTACCACCGCATTCGAGATGGGTATGAGTACGGGGACTGTGAAAAGCTCTCTGAAGATGTTTTTCAGAGCATGAATCACTCACTTCTCTTCGTGCGGGGTAAAGAAGTTCTCTAGATTCAGTTTTTGAATCTGTAAATTGTGATTTAAACTTTGTTCCTGCTGAAGTGGTCCTGAGCTTAGCAGATCTCTCAGTTTGTGTGGTGGATGCCTGTGTTCATTCTCAGAAAATAAAGTACCTTATTAACTCTTACTGGTACAGTTTGTTGCTGGGACTGTATCCTCTCAGGTTCTGCTGGTGGAGGAGGTAATCTGGTTAGACCTCAGGATTTGTACCTTACAGAGACATCTCTAAATTTAAAAAGATTTGGGTGCAGGGATACCTGTTAATTTATTTTATATCTTTTGATTTTCATTCATACAGACAATTGGCATTTTTACAGCCTTTTCAGGTCTTTCTGATCACTCATAACTGTTCATCTCAGACCTGCACCAATCACCAGTTAAATTAAAATGTCTTTGGACTGTGGGAAGAAACTGGGGCACCTGGAGAAAATCCAAAAGAAAGGTCCGAGCTTTAAAATCTCAAAATGAATATTTGGACTAACACAGGTTTGCTTCTGGCAATGCACCTTAAAATCCAGAAGAAATGGGACCAGTTTGTACCTTTTACTGGTTAGGGAGATGCATTTACTGCTTTTGGCCTCTAGGAAAGGCACACATAATTAGCCTGAGTTCTAATAATTAGACCTAGAGATGATTTTGGTGATTGTACTTGCAGGGAGTGAAATAGGCTCAATCTGTCCCCCTGTTTCTGAGACTCTATGACGTAACACTGAGAAGTAAATATCTCCCACAAAGCTGGAGTTAGAGAGCTGTTTGCTGTCGATGGACCACTTTAGTACATTCAACCTCAAACCAAATAAAAATGGCAAATCAAGGAAAATCTGCTTTCAATTTCTCATGTGGAATATTGCAGGAATATTATCATCTTAAATTTTGTTGTGGCAACAAATGAGCTTCGAGCTTTAAAGCAGCTTTGGTGCCACATTGGAGACAGTCTTACCTTTTAGGCTGTAAGAACTGTGCATGTGTATCATCTATGAATTTATCCAGAGGGTTTAGCTAAGAAACCCTTTTTTGATACTGCCAGCAGGTGACCTTGTCCACTGGCAGGAGGGTGTTAGCACATCTTTCTTTATTTCTGGATGCTTGGTGCTGCTGAGTGTTGTAATGGGCCAATTGTGATACACAAGTTCAGGATTTGAGTCTGAGACTTGAATTTTGGTTTTAGCTTTCTTTATGTTATAGCATTTGATTAGGCTCAGGCAAGAAAAGAATTCGGTCTCGTTAGGTAAAAAGTACTCACTCAGGTGTAGGCACCAAAAAAACACAGCTAGGTTTAAGCACTCAAAGTATTCTGTTAGGTTTAAGTTCTAAAAGTGGGCTGCATTTTCAAGATTTTTATATCTGATGAGTTGATGGATCATCTCAACTTGAATGTGAGTGATTGAAATGACTGCCAACAATAGCAAAGGGTAGCACTGATCGACAAATGCCAGGGTGGTAAATACTACAGAAGGTTTCCATCCATCCATTCATCCATCTTCTTCCACTGGAGCCTATCCCAGCTGTCATAGGGCGAGAGGTGGGGAGAAACCCTGGACAGGTCACCAGTGTATCTCAGGGCTTTGCAGGTTACCTACCGAACCAAATCCTGGCAACCAACTGTCAGCCACAAAGTGATGCAGGACGAGTGAGTTTCTTTATATGTGAATGAGGTTTTATTCCTGCAGCAGAGAATATGGTTCACTTCTCTTTGGACAGCACGCATCTCCCCTGAGTTTGTAAAATGCTCTGCAGGCCCTGTCAGAGGAAAGTTTTAGAGGAACTCTCACAGTTTAACATTGAACTTCAAATCAAATCTAACTCAAACTTCCTGATACTGGTCGAGCTCCAAAAACCTAACGCAACCTAACTGTGTTTCTTTAGGCTGTCCCTGCAAGGCAAATGTCACATTCAGATTAGTCTTGTGTCCAGTCACAGAGCTGAATCATTAGATCAGCGTTTTTGTTCTCAGTGGACTTTGTACCACCGCTGTCACAGGCTGAAAAGACTTCTAGTGTGAAGTAAACTGGATTAGTGTCCCCGTAATTGGCTGTTCTTTGCTATTATTACCCGATATCCTGCTTATTGTCTTTGATACGTATGGAGAGACTTTTTCAAGCTCTTTTCCATTCAAATTACTTTTGTTTTCTGTCTCGTTCCACAGCCAGACGACAGTAATCATCGAACACGGCCAGAATGAGAAGAGAAGCTTTGACTGGATTCAGTCATCCATGCTCTGTCGCACTGTCTGACGGACTGACGCTCTGCTGGATGAAGATTTAATTGGCTCTGAACAAACACACAGAACAATAAACAGCCAGAATAAATACAAATGTAGTCATGTCGGGAGGAGAGTGGGAGAGAAGATGAGCTAAAAACAGCAACTATGAGGACATAAAAACTGGACCTATTTCATTTTTTCTTGCCTTTTTTCTGAAAGCTGTTTGGAATATTTCTCAAAGTCGGATTCCTCATGTCGTTTGCAACATTTTTATGTCATGGATTATTTGACAGAAGGCGCATTTTTTGCAGGAGTGTCATACTTTGATCAGAGAGTCTCCTGATTTCTCATTAAAACTGAAGGAACATGCTTCACAGAAATGTTTTTGAATGTGATGTTTTATTCTGCCATGGCTGTCTCGAACCCAGCTGCCATGCGTCTTTCACTTCCTGAATTTCTTTTTTAGATTTAGTGAAATTAACGACTTCACAATTCACTCTTCAAGCTTCACCCGTGACTCCCACCAACCCCTCCCACCCTCAGCCATCCATCCAATCATGGGCAAGCCTCTCAGCCGTCCCGGGTGTTTCAGGAAAAGCTCTTGCTGCCTAGAGAAACATGGAGTTGGGGATGGAGGGGTGGGAGGGCGAGATGGGGGAATGGAAGGGGGATACGGAGATGGCTACATACCCCAACGATCCATCTATGACACCATGTGCATCAATCAGCAGATTGACAGCCATCACCACCACCACCCTGGAGGGTCCATACGGCGAGATGGTGGAGGTGAGGGGAGTTTTAGCTACTCTGCCAGTGGCTCGCTCAGAGTCAGCAGAGGCCCCCCTGACATGTTTGATTCCCAGCCCCGCTCTTTAACACCAAACCCCTCCTTTGTGCGGCGCCTGGATGAACGAGCCATCTATGATTCACTGAAGCTTGGAGGTCAGGATGGAGATGATGGCGGCTGTCATTCGCCAGGACGTTTCACCCGATCGGTTTCTCCCTCTGTGTCTTCATTCTCAGCTCCGGGAGTGTCCTCCTCCTCCTCAAAGAAACACCACCATCACCACCACCATCACCATGGAGACAGCACAAAGAGCCGAGATGGTCGACATTCCTGGAAAGTCCTTACGCCTCCGAAACACCTGGAGTGTCTGGAGCTGACTACATCTGAAATGATGGACAGAGGAGGTGGATATCTAAACCCTGGACACTATCCTCCTGCCGGGGGACAGTCCTCCTCTCTCACTTCCCCCCTCATTTCACCCTTCTCTGGCTCCCCTCTCTCTTCAGGTTACCATACTCCTGTGTTTTTCTCCCCTGCCAAACCTCGACCCAGTCAGACTCAGAGTTTACGTTGTTCCCCTCCCCATGTGATCCAGCCGAGGCATTACTCCCAAACCCAGAGCCTCAGGCTGTCACCACCCCACGAGCTGAGGAGATCCCCTTACCGCTCCCCACTGGTCCAACTGTCTGCTCACGACCTGGAGCAGGACCTCAGGGATCGAGGAGGAGGAGGAGGAGGAGGAGGAGGAGGAGGAGGAGGAGGAGGAGGAGGATGGGGACGCAGTGAGCGAGAAAGGGAGTGGGAGAGGGAGAGAGAGAGGGAGATGGAGCGAGGGTGGGCTCAGCGAGAATGGGAGAGGGAGAGGGAGAGGGGAAGGCTGGAGAGGGAGAGAGCACGAGAACGGGAGAGGAGGGAAACATCTTTTGCGACCTTCGGGTATGGCCGAGCAGTTCCTCTGCGTTCAGACAGAGACTCTGTGTTTTTAGAGTCCGACCAGGGTCTAGACACAACTCCATTACTGCTCCCCCAGCCCTCTCCTTCACCCTCACCCAGCGCTGCCCCCAGAATGGGCACCGGGGCGGTGGGTAGGAACAGAGCTGGGTCGAAGGTCGGTCCTGAAAGTGTAGGCGGGGGGATGGTTTCTAAGTACGACAACGGGAGCGTGAGCATAGGTCTGGTGTTGGTTGATAGTAAATCTGGGTGTGGGCCGAGGTTAGTGAGCGATGTTGGGGGTGGAAACATGATGGAGGCTGAAATTAGGGCAGGAATGCAAGAACATCATCGCACTGAGAGCTGGAACAAGTACAACAATGGATCCAGGGCTAGTGTTAAAAACGAAACAAGAATGGGCTCCCAGGTTAAAACAAGACCAGGGGGTCGAGATTTGGAAGGAAAAGTGCAGTCTGGGGTGGAGAGAGAAAATATGGCCCCATTGGCAAACAAGGAGGCACACAGGGCAGGGTCCTCAAAGAGTGGAGAAAGACCTGGAAGGGGTGCAACTAAACCAGAACCAATAGCTGAAGCTACACCCTCAAATGTGACTGAGACTGAGAGCAGAGCTCAGCCTGGAGGTAAAGCAGATCATCCACCTGAATCTTGTCCAGGGATAAAGCCACAGATAGGAGTAGAAGCTGAGATTAAGGCAAGTTCAAGGCAGGTGGAGAGGAAGGCTGAGGTGGAAACTGAAGTAGCTAAAACAAATAATGAGGTTTCAGCAGCAGAGTCCAGAGTGGAGGAAAAAGTTGAGACAGATGTTAAGACTGCTCCTACGTCTAAGCCTGAGGCAGCAGTAGAAGGTGGAGCTTGCACTGAGACAGGAAATAAGACTAACAGTGAGGGTGGAGTTGTCAGTGAAGCTAAGAACAGCACTAAGACCACAGATAAGGATCAGACCTGTGTTGTGGCTGAAGAGAAAACTGAGCTCCCCCCTGCAGATCAACCTCAGAAAAAGACTTCTGACACGGATAAAGTTGAATCCAGCCACGTAGAGAAAAGTTCAAGGTCCAAGAAGTCCAAATCATCCAAGTCCAGCTCCAGGACTCGACCAGGCACGGCCACAGGGCTGCGGCCAGGGGTGGTCAGCCCTCGGCAGAGCAGAGGGCTTGGAGACCTTGAGTCAACGAGCCCAGCTGAAGGCATCGAGTCTACGTGGCCTCGACGAATCATTGTAAGAAAGAGGACGGTTCGTCAAGGTGGAGCGCTCCACAATCTCCCCATCCTCCCCCCTCTCCCCTCCGTCCTCTCTGCATTGGAGAAGAGGCGCCCACACGCCCACCTCCGTGCAGGCCACTTCTCAGAGAACCCATTATCAAATATAACAAACTCTACGAGTATTGTGGGGCGATGCTCGCTCAAAGAGCCCTCTCATCAGGAGCCAGGACTGGGGACCAATTTGGTGGGCAGGGCTTCGCTGAAGGAGCAGAACTTGGAGCACTGGAGGATCTGCAGAGAGCAAGAGGAGCCAAAGAGATCCAGGAGCAAGGAAAAACAAGGAGAGAAGACTGAGAAGGAGGAGAGGAAAGACAAGGAAGAGAAGAAAGAGAAGGAGAGGAGAGAAGAGAAAGACAAAAAGGAGGAGAAAGTGGAGAAGGGCAAAGAGAAGATTGGTGTGGGCCTGGTGGAGGAAACTAAACAAGAAAAAGTAGAGAGAACAGTAGAAGAAAAAATCCAAGGAAATTCAAACAAAAACAAGGAAGTGAAAAAAGACAGAGATATAGAGATAACACCTGAAAAAGCGGAGGAGAAAAGGATGAAGATAAAGGATGAAACACATGGACGAGGCTTGGAGGAGGTGGTGGTGACTAAATTACAGAAAGAAGAAGGAGAGGTAGAGGGAGGAGAAGGAGGGACACTCGGAGAGGAAGGCGGAGTGGAGAGCTGGGATGCCGTCCTTGACATGGTCAACACGTTGTGGGATGATGGCTGGGAAAAAGGAGGAGCTGGAGAAGGAGGAGGTGATGCAGATTCCCTCTCAGGCTCCCTGCAGCGCTGGCCTCTCCTCCGACCCCCCATTGGGTTTGGAGGCTCCCACCCTCCGTCCTCAGCGGCCTCGGAGCTCAGCCTGACAGAGTTAGAAAGGAGAGCCCGAGAGCTGGACTCTGACCTGGAGCACCTCGACCTGTCTCAGCCCCACAACCAGGAAATGTACCAAACACTGCTGGAGCCTCAGAGGGAGCGAGGCGACATGTACCAAACTCACCCTGGACCTCAGAGAGAGAAGGCTGCTCTGCACGCAGGTAAACACTGGCTGCATTATCCTTCCCTGCCTGCTCATTCATGCACCTGCGATAATTTACAGGATATAAAAACTAAAGCTAAAAACCTAGCAGATTTAGGCTGTTTTAGACAGTTTTTTTTTTTTTTTTTTTTTTACCTTAGTGATCTACTAGAAATCACAGCAGACAAATGTCCTGGTAGCTTGAAGCATCAGATGATTAGTTACACAACACTGTTCAAACTGAGAACACAAATCCAGACACAGGAGTCAAACAGCTTCAGCAGGCAGAATATATATTCAGTGACACTTAATGATGAGCACAATGCAGGCAGGAAAAGTCCGGAAGGTGAACACTTGGAAAAATACAGCACAGAGCACAGGGAGTGAACATGGGAGGGGAAACAGACAACGGGAGAGGCAAGACAAGATGTTCCCTGAGGGTTTATCGGTAATGAGACAGGTGGAAATGAGGTGCAGGCAAACGTGAAGAAAAAGGCACATGAGGTGGGGAGGAGGAAGCAGAAATTTGACCTTCATAAGCCAATTTATACTTCAAAACATGGTGGATAAAAGTAAATATTTGGAAATGAAAAACAGGAAATTACAATCACAGACTGACCTTTTGTTCTAAAATTAAACAGAATTTTCCCAATTAAGAAATCCAGCCCCAATAAAAAGAATAACTGATATTTATAAATCAGGAAATATACAATATTTTCTTATTTATTATTATTGAGCTGGATCAGAAGAAGAGCAGAATGAGAATGTCATTGTTCAGTGTAACTGACTGTTTACTGTACACATGACAATAAAACTCTCATGAATCCTGAATCTTGAATCCTGAATCTTGAGTCTGAGCAGCTCTGATGTCAGACACGGTAATATTTTGTATATTGTATTTCTTCGTGTCCATTTGGAGCAACAGATGTTTAATCACTTTAAAATGAAACCCACAGAAAGACGCTTTTGTGCTCTCTGTTTATGTTCAGTCAATGCAGCGTCATAATCATACTGCAAACACTGAGCAGATTTTGGATTTCAGTCGTTATTCTTTATTGTTTGTGACTCAGAGTTTAGCTGCGATGCTGGCTGTGAATTATTGGACCGAAACAGGAGGTGGTGCTGAGTTAGTGCCAGGAAAGTGCAACTGTTCCTTGTTTTTGAACTGACTGATTCTTTTATTCAGAGAATTTAGAAAAAAATGCAGCATTAAAAGGATTTAAAAGACATAAAAGGAGTAAAGAGCAGGAAATGCAAACAAAAATCAACAAGACAGACAATGAAGCATCTAAGAAAACATTATAAAATATTATACAAAAGCCAGTTTGTAAAGGTGGGTTTTTAACAGTTTGAAATGAGGAACTGAAAAGCTGTTTTATCCAATGGCAAATTGGAATTTTGGGGTCAAATCTGACCCTGAACTGTCACTCAGCCCACTCACAGCTGTTATGAAGCTACAGAGACCACAGCAGTTTCTGTATCAGGCTGTAAACATGTTTATTCCTGCTGTACAGGAGGACATTTCAACATGGGAGTCTATGGGGACTGACTCACTGCTGGAGCCTCCAGTGGACTGGAGAGGAACTGCAGGCTCAGGTGCTCAGCTCCTCAGCAGTGATAATTGTTCAGCACAGCAGGGAGTGATGTTACCTTTCCCCTCATGGAGGAGGTTGAGTCAGAGCCAGATGGATGTGGGAGGTGGAGATTTTGAAATGCTATATGAACTGTAGCAGCAGTGGCAGATTCATTGGTCCATAAAGGGGATGTCAAGGTTTCAGAATAGGAGCATTTCTGCTTGATTGTCATTTGAGCAGCACTGAGAGTTGTTGGTCCAGTTTTGCCTACAGTGAATCCTTCCAGGAACCAAAGAAAGTCTTGGATACAAAGCAGCCACCACACACTGGCAAATACTGACCAACTGCTGAGCCACAATTAAAAACAAAGCCACTATCAAATGCATCGATTATATCTCCCGCTTCTGTTGTTAAAAAGATAAGTATGTGATGTACTTTTCAGGGGTGAGCAGCAGGTCCCAGGTCAGCTTGGAGCTCAGTACTATGGCCTCACCAGCTGCAGACACAGACAGACCTCCTGGTTCCTGGTCAACCAAATCTGCTGGGACGTCCACCGCTGGCACAAGGTAAGTATTTTCCACCTGATGTTATTGCATTCTGTGGTGAAGGGTCGCTGCATGGGACCAAAGCACATTCCAGGTTCAGCCATATCTCCACCCTTCAGAAGTTTTGTCCCGTCTCCCTCATGAACTGGGGACAGATAGAGACATGTTTTAAGAACGCCTGTAATGGAAAACATCTTCAGTAGTAACTGTAACGTGATTATGGACCTTAGGAAGCAGAACAGGAAGCCATGGAGAAAGAACAGAACACATGAGAGTGTTTGGCAGCTAAAAAGACCAAAACACAGCTACAAGATTAGAGAATGCTGGGTGTGATGTGTCAAAGTAATCAGAAAACCTGAAAACCCACTAAAATTAGAAAAACAATTGAAACCAGTCCAAGAAGATTTTAACATCATACTCACGGGGGATGAACATAAACATTTGGTTATGCTACAGTCACCCTGTAGTGAAAAGGGTGGTTGGAGACCACCGCACGACCAAAATTCTTCCAACAAATTCACTTATTTCACTACCTTTGAAATGGTTCCTTCAAAGATGGGGATAAGATTTGCAACCACTTCCAAACATTGGTACGTCAAGTTTGTGAAAAAATGGCAATAAAACGGAGTCTGTCTATCAGTCGTATATGACTGTTAGACATATATAGCACCAAATAACAACAAACGGTCACCTCAAGGTCTTTAAGATAAGATGGGGCCTGATTATTCAAGACCATGTATTGAAGCCATTGAAGAGAGGCCAACATGGGAGAAATCTGCTCTCTCTTTCTAGTCCCTGTCAGTACTCTAGCTGCAGCATTTTGGATCAGCTGAAGGCTTTTCAGGGAGCTTTTAGGACAGCCTGATAATAATGAATTACAATAGTCCAGCCTAGAAGTAATAAATGCATGAATTAGCTTTTAAGCATCACTCTGAGACAAGATATATATATATATATGTGTGTAAGGCTGTACGTGTGTGTATGGAAGGCAGCTAATTGCCTTTCTTATCTATGTTGTTTTCACATTCCGACATAATGAAGTTGGAAAAATGATCCAAGGATCACATGAATACAGAATATTTCACAAGCTGATTAATGCACTCAAGCAACTGTTTTACTCATTGTTGTTGGCTTTTATCTGACTATCCCAGAACAGTAGAACAGAGTGAGCCATATCTTGATGAGCTGAAGAATTTAAGTTTAAAATGTCATCTAACCAAATTATCTCTAATTATGTGCTTAAAACTGAGCTGAGTCCTAGGCTTGGTGTAATTGTATTTGTAATCAGGATCATTATGAAATAATTCTAAGAAGCAATTACAGGTGTCATACATTTGAGCAGAAACGAATTTGCTCCTATAATCAGGAAGATGAAAAAATAACACAGTTAACTTTCCTGTGTCTGTCCTGCCTGATCATGATCATTCCACACTGGCTTACAAATAAAGATATAAACCAAACCATGTCACAGCCTCAGCCAAATTAGAAAGCTAATGTATTTGTAATGATGTGTCCATCACCCAGGATATCTGTGCCGATGTCTTGGGGCTGTGCGACTAAAACAAATCAATGACCTTGATCTGAAAAAGTAGGTTATAACCACTTTAAAGGCATCAGTGGTAACCAGTGAGAGGGAGGGAGGGAGCTGAGCTCACATGGGGATGTTTCACCAGCTTCTGTCTTTTTCTTTCCTTTCAAGCTCCACTAAAGAGGACAGCTCTCCAGACTCCAACCTGACGCTGGAGTCCGACTCCAGTGGCGTCTTCCTCTCCTTATCCAATCAAAGCCAAGAGGAAGCTGGCTCTGACAGCGACCAGCCAATCAGCGGCTCCGACCTGGGCAGCAGCAGCACATCACTGGAGAAAGATGGGGACGATGGAGGGTTAAAAGAGTGGGGGAGGGAGGAGAGTGCAGAGCTACAATGGTGCTACCCATCACTCCTCAACACATGCTCGCAAGAAGACTTCGAAGGCGAAAGGGAGGAGGCAGGGCGTGGAATCATGGGGGCAGATGAAGAACGAAGAGAAGGAGAGGATGGCAGGAAGGGTGGTAAGATGGGAGTGGTTTCAGTCATTAGGAGCCCATTAGAACAGACCGTTATTAAGAGCTCCACGACTCTGCAGAGTGAGAACGTGCCCCCCAGGAAAAAAGTCACCCTCATGGGATTAGAGTCCCCTCTTTCTCTGTCTCCTTCAAAGCAACCAATCAAACACCTTCTCGATCCTAATCAGAAGCCAATCAGAACATCAGGATTGGACTGTGGCGACATAGATCCCTTCGTCCAGTCAGACAGCTTTGTTTACCTTGCTGTGTCTGCAAGACCTGCCTCCAAGGGCGAAGTCCCCACAGTCACAGAAATCTCCGGCCAGCACGTGAAACAGGATAGTATACAGCACCACACAGACAGCACGAAAATGAACGTGAATCTGCCAAACCCGGAGAGGGACACCAAGGTGACTCACCTTGTCCCACAAAAACCAGAAGAAGGAGATTTTCTGTGCACTGACAGCTTTGTCTACCTGGCAGCTCCAGCCTGCCTCCTGCTGGGCCCTCCAGGAACTACACCCTACAGCGGCAAGTGAGTATGTGCTCACCTAGAGCTCATCTCTAAGAGATTTACTCATTTAGACAAAACATGCATCCGTATGTCCATCCATCTGTCTGGCAATTCACCATCCATCCATCCATCCATTTGTCCATCTGTCCGTCCATCCATCCATCAGTCTATGTGTCATCATCCATCCATCCATCTGTCCATCTAGCCATTCATCTAAATGTCATCCGTCCAACCTCCATCAATCCATCTGTCCATTATCCATCTATCAAAAAGCCTACCTCTAACCTTAGATGGTTTGCTGATGACCTGCTTGATGCTGAGAAATTAAAATCAGTGCTGCTCTGCTTTTAAAATACATAAAAAAATGAAGCCATCAGAGAAATATGTGTAATAGTTAGTTGTCTGTGGTACATCTGGCTTTCTGTCTGCTCTGTTTTCTAGGGAGTCTGATTCGGAGAGTTCAGGTTCAGGACCCGTTGACGTGTCAGTGCTGGGCTGTGGTTCGGTGGCAGGGGACAGTGACTGGGACTCAGACCTATCTGACTCTGATCCAAGCCGCTCCTCGAGGAGCTCCGCTGCTGGGAGCAAGTCTGTGCGGCCAAAGCGGTTGCCTGCTGAACCTGACTGGGACTTATTTGGAGAAACCACTGAACCTGAAGTACTTAGCGAGCTCTTCACAGAGCAGGACAAGAACAACAATGGCAGAGCTGTCAGAGTTTCCGCGGTTACCACCAGCATGGCAGCAACATCCGCCGTTCCCTTGGCAACTCAACCCATCACTCCACCAGTGAAGACAATGTCAAGTGTGGAGCAGTCGTCAACGAAGAAGGTAACGTGGCAGTTTAAACCTGCTCAGAGGTCCGTTTGCACAGGAAGCAAGAAGGACAAAGAGAGGGAAGCAATGTCATCATCATCTGTGGGAAGGTTTACTGAACTGGAAAGTGACGAGTTCTACAGACCCACCCCTTCATCTTCATCATCTTCATCATCGTCACCATCATCATCGTCCTCTGGCTGAGTTCTGAAAGAAAAGGTTGTTCGGAGAAGCTTTTGATGGGCCAAAGAAAGGTAGAAAAGATCTTTAACTCTACGTAGACCTGCAGCTTTTGCCTGTATATTCTGAATTTTGCATCTCGCTGCTGTCGTTGCCTTCGTTGACCTTGTAAAGGCTGCGTTAAAGAGTTGTTGCATTTTCTTCGATTACTCAAGAAATTATCATATATATATATCACTTTATTGTTATTATCATATATCTCCTTAAGTTGAGATGGATGGTGAGTCTTCACAGAAAGAGCATCATTACTATAGCGTTTTACTGACTGTCAAATTTCAGAACACAGGGTTGGCTTCTTAGTTATATGTTCACATTATTCTCTGTTAAAATAATAGATCTGAATAATTCTGTTGGATTTTTATTCTGCTGAATGTACTCTAAGGGGAAATCCACCCTCAAGCTCACATCCAATAACCTGGCCTGTTTGCCTGCATTCAAATATTATAACTGTGCTGGAATTAAATTAGAATAACACGTAAAAATGATCTGAGTTGGAGAAAGTGGTTTCTGCTGCTCTCTGATGTTGTGTTTATAAGGATGTAAGAGTGTAAATGTGCCTCGTCCTTCATATTGAATTATATCTGCTCCCCCACATCAAACAGTATCTTTTAAAAACTGACTTTTAGAAAGTGGCTGAGGTTGAACATTACAGTGTATTTTACAGTGTTTTATAATCACAGCCAACTTTACAGTGTGTTTAACAGTGTGTTGATAATATATTTTGAACATGGAGATAATTATTGAGCAAATTATTAATATTTGTGTGTGTGACGAATGTGAATAACTACTGGAAGGATTTAACAATAGCGTTTAATTTAAATGTTTTATTTATCATGTAGACTGAAATTGTGAATGTTATAACTGAGCAATATGCTTACAGATACATGCTATATTCTATGTTCAACACGCCCTCGTTCACATGAAGTCAAACACTGCCATTCTGTCGAACCTGCTGGCATGTCAGAGATTTGTGTGAGGCAGCCTTTGGTGTTTGTGCATGGACGCTGGTCCAGTTTGAAACAGTAACAAAGTCCACAGGTAGAAGCAGGAGAGCTGGCAGTTAATAAAATCTAGGCGGCAATCAGGAGACAAATGTTTGTGTCTACTTCCACTTCCTGTGTTCCTGTGCACTAAATAACTTGTGTTATGTGTTGGGTTAAAATATGTTTGCAACACGACACATTGAAAGGATGTTTAAGGATACCCAGCATGTTCAGATCAGCTGGGAAACTCAGGATCTGAACAATGAAGCTAGTGCTTAACCAGCAAGCTGCAGTTCCTCTACCATCCAGCAGAGGCGCCACCATGGGTCAGTCCCCATATACTCCCATGTAAAACTTTCCAGCAGAAATAAACAGCCTGATACAGAAACTGCTTTGGTCTCTGTAGCTCATTTCCCCCTTCATAACAGCTGTATCTAACCCAACTGTTTCAACTGGATTCAGGCTTAAAGTCTGCATTATCAAGGGCGTGACCTCTTTGACTGACAGGTGGATGGTGACACAGGCAGCTGTAGCTGCTAGCTGTCTGCTAGGCTTCACCTCAGCAAACTGGAGTCCCTGAACTGAACCTCTGGACCCTGTTTGTGCTGTTGGAGCCTTTTGGAGCATTTTTTAATGCAGTTATCTGACTGATAATATGGCTGCTGTGCACTTCATTGGACTAACAGACTCAGCTTCAGTTTACTGAGTGAGATTCTAGGATTTTATTTGGAGTTAATGAGCACTAATTAGCAGGTATCTGTATCTGTGTGCTGCTCCCAGCTGGAGGTTGTTAACCTTGTGGTTTCAACTGGCACAGGCTGAAGGGTGGTGCAATTAATGTAGTGCTATTAACAGCTAATGTGTGGCACAGATGGAATATGCAGTGCAGAGATGCAGCCAGAGATCTGTGCACACAGAGGCTGCAGAGACCGAGATGGCATGGAGTTTATTTCCCACTTGTCAGCATGTACTGCTGAGAAATCACCAAATCATGACAAAGAATGATCTAACCCACAATAATCTGCAATTAGACTGCAATTATTTTTATTCTTGTGCTTTTTTGAATTATAAGCCAGTTGCAGCTGTTCCCTTGTCCTCAGCAGGTAGCTCTGCATGTTTGATTTTTCAGATTTTTACACCAGACACCGTTCCTGACACAAGCCCAAAAGGATTTGTCTCTTCCCAGGATCGAACCAGGGAGCATTCACTCACTGGGTGTAAACCACCAGGTTACAGAGTCACCATTTGTTTTTGATATATAGGCAAAATGGCTAGTAACATACATTAGCTAACTCAGGTTATAGCATACCAAATAATCCCCATTTTTTAGGCCCAGTAGGGGCTCCAAAAGATCAACATGGCAGCTGCTAAAATGCTCAAACTGAGGCTTCACAAGGGGACTTGACAAACTAATGGCTAACACAGTGATTAGGTCCATCTTTACATACAGTCTATGGTTCAAAGCCAAGGGTCTGTATATGTTGGTACTGTTTCTCTGACACAGGTGGTTTGACAAACGGCAGTATTTGACATCCTGCGGGTGAGAACGAGCTCCTGTGTTTCATACATGCAAAGTGTTTATATGTATAATAATGGCTGAGTTAAATTTTCATTTATACAGCCAAGTTTTGATTGTAAATACAGTCTTAGACTCACTCAGAGGTTTTATGTGTAACATTTTTAATCATCAGGTAGTTTGTTTTAAGTGCCATAAACAGCGAGACCATGGCTGAGATGATTGGTCGTCTTTGTCTCACACCAGGTTTATTTGTGCTGAGAGTACAGACTCCTTCTCCCATAATCCTCCTCCTTCCATCTTTGGTGTTACTGAGGAGGATAAACATGCTGGAGACTTTTTTTCTCACTCCCCGCCACCGTTTGTCACAGCTTCAGCTGTGTTTGCGCTGAAAAGCAAAGCAATCCAGGAGATTTCCCTCCGAATCCAAAGCGAAGTGCAGCCAGCGGGGAGGCAGGTGGAACTGCCAGTCATCCCAGCAGTGGTCCTGCTGTTGAATCATTACATGATGAATGTGGTTATTGTTTACTGATGTTAAAAATGATACAGGTAGCACCTTCCAAAGAGAGTGCAGGGCTGTCAGGTCACTGATGAGAGAAGCTGAATGGATAAGGCTGACAAAGGTTGTGTGGGACGTTGTGGCCTGACAGGCTAGTTTTTTCCAATCAGGTTTAATTTTGTTGTTTGTTTCTTAATTTTGCTTTTAATTTGAAATTGAGAATAAGAGCAAACTTCCGAGGGCCAGATTTACCGACGGTTTGTAACTGCAAAAACTTTTTCAGGTGTTGCAAAACTGCTAGGGAAAAGGTAGTATTCCCACCGGTTTGGAAGAGGTTGCTGGGTGAAAAGAGAGCGCTGCACTTTTGCTCACTGATTGCTTTGGTCACTAGCAGATTGCCACAGTTGTTCATAGTTTGCTGACTTGTCTGCAAACACTTGCCAACTACTCACCGAGCGGTAGTGAAACTTGAAAAAGTGTGATGCAAACCGGAAACGGGGAGCACTCGGCTTTAAAGTGAAAGTTGCATCTTTTGGTTGCAGCAGTACTTTGAAGTAAAAGTTGTGCCTCTTCCATGCAAACTATGTGTGACTGCTGCAATTTCCTAGCAACTGAAACACAAAGAGATTACCCATATACCTCTTTGAGAGCAATTTCACACTAGTGACAACCAGCAACCTCCAGCAACTAGGTCTCTAGGCCTGTGTGACTGAGGCCTCAGAGAATCGAAGGTGGTTTTTTACTAAAGTTTGCAGCAGACAGTTTACTGCAGTTTGCACTGATCAAAAGCATGTTTTATTTAGTGCCTGCTGATTTATTTGGATTGAGATGTTATCAGAATGAGAACATTTTTGCTGTGTCCTGTAGCTCTTCACCTTTAACGTTTAGAGCTAAACTCCACATATTTCTGGTCCTCAATAACACTGATATTTTAATGTTACATACATGTAGCAGAGCTTAACTGACCAGAGTTTAATGACGCTGCCCAGTAGAGGACTCATCCAGGCCATAGGTGGATCACAAGCAGCCTAATTACTTGCTGCAGTGAGCCTTTCTTTCCTTCTCTGTAGTTTTGGCTCTTTTACAGAACACACTGAAACGTTTGTCAAAATGCAGCTGACGCGGCACAGTGACAGTAACGTCATCAACACTCGGATTGGTCAGAAAATGTTTGTGTTCTTCTTCTGCACATCCTACGGGTCAGCTGATTTCAGGTTTAAATGGTAGAACAGTCTGTAATCCTCCTCTGGCTGAGCTCTCAGGTGCATCACACAAACACAGACACACACAGTCCTTTCTAACAGTGGACACATCAGCTGCCTCTCATTGATCTGAACCTGCACATGCACTGTGTCATTTAGGTCAGTGGATTAATCGCTCCCCCATGACGTCTGCTCATGTTCGACCTGCTCTGTTGCTCTGTTGCCTGATTGCGTCGCTCATTACTGAAATGCATCAGCTGCGTCTTTGCAGAACGTTCCCCAGTTAGTAAATCTGGCCCCGAATGTGCTCGTGTTTAAAATGAAGGTGAGGGCACGTCTGAAGGATGACTAAACATTTCTGCATTTTTACCATAGCTGGGATATGATGATGTTTTTCATGCCAAGAGCAGCTTTAACTGCCAATCAGGCATCAGGGATGATGATGATGATGATGATGATGACGATGACGATGACGATGACGATGATGATGATGATGATGATGATGATGATGATGATGACGCTGCTGCTCTGTGTAAACCAACAGGATTTGGTGGGGCCTTATACGCACCTGTCAGGTTCAGTGACAGATTTCTTTCTGTGGCTTTTAAGCACAGATTTACAAGCACAACCACAGAGGAATCAAGTGTTTCATTAACATAGCTCTATTTTTAAAGCTGCAGCTTTTTCTTTTTTGACTTTTTTTGACTGTCTGAATGTCTTTGAGGTGAATGTTAATCAGGACAGAGTTAATGAATGATGAAGGTCTCAAATGGGTAATGTTTTTTTTTCCCCTCACATTAGAATGCAATAAATAGATGTTCCTGGATGTTTTTATGATGCACAACAAAACCCAGAAATCCTCGAAAGTCCTCGTTTAACAGGAAAAGCAGAAATAAGCTGTGAGGAGACCCCCTGGGCACCCACTGACCTCCTCTGGCAGGAGAAACAGATGAGTACTCCTGTGCTGGGAGAAGTCCACCTGCCCCCAGGCTTTTCTGCATCTCTTTCATTGTAGTGATTTGATTAAATATGTTGCACGTAAACACAAATATATGAGTTTGATCCTGATGACACCGCTGCCATGAATTTAAAATAAAGACTCCTGATCTTAACTTTAGCTTTAACAAAAAAACAGAGATAAAGTGACCTGCAGCAAAGCTAATTCCTGCATGTATTACATCTACGCTGGACTAATGTAATTCATTACTTGTGGTTCCTAGGATACTTAAGAGTAGAATGGGAGGCAGAGCCTTCAGCTTTCAGGCCCCTCTTCTGTGGAACCAGCTCCCAGCTTGGATTCAGGAGACAGACACCCTCTCTATTTTTAAGATTAGGCTTAAAACTTTCCTTTATGATAAAGCTTATAGTTAGGGCTGGATCAGGTGACCCTGAACCATCCCTTAGTTACGCTGCTGGGGGGTTCCCATGATGCACTTCTCTCCCGTCTTTTATTCCTCGTGTGTTTATATACCCCTGCTGCATCTCATTAACTTTTGTCTTCTCTCTCATCTCCTTCCGCTCTCCTTTTTATCTTCTCTCTTTCCCTTCATCTTCCAACCAGTCTCAGCAGATGGCCGCCTCTCTCTTATCTTCATGCTCTTGATGGTTTCAACCTGTTAAAAGGGAGTTCTTCCTCCCCAGACTCACCAAGTGATGCTTATACAGGACTGCCTGATTGTTGGGGTTTTCTCTTTAATATTGTGGGGCCTTTCCTTACTGTCTGAATCACCTTGAGACCGATGCTGTAAACTGGTGTTATATGAATAGACGAGGGTTGGAAAGCAGCCCTGACAGTCTGCATAACACCTTTTACTTTATTGTAGACCGCAGTTGTCTGGAAGCTCAGAGCAGCAGTAAGAGAGGTCAGCTGATAACAGCTGAGTCCACACAGGAAGGCCGATGAGCTGGATCTAAGGCTTCGCCCACTTTAAGCTCCTTGTTTCAGTCGTGCTTTATAAAAGCTCACATTGCTGTGGAAACAATCATATCTCCAAGCTGAGTCTGAATGGTTTTCCAGCTGGTTATGTCGCCTGTGGTGGAATTTAAAGTTCTGTCCTTCTTCTCCACCTTTGTGTTGCCCGTCCTCAGTCTCCTCTGCCATCACCACTGATACCATCTTCCAGCTGCAGCTCAGCCTTTGGGAGTAAATGCATCACGTAAGCACTAACATCATCTTTTTCCTCATCTGGGCTGGACGCAAAGTCCTGCCAGGTTTTTTTGGAGAAAAAAAAAAGCCAGGCAAATTTAAAAAGCCACCATGACCAAATGTGTCTGTAAAACATTATTTTAGTAAAAGAAGAGTCACATTCTCTCTCTGTCTGTCTCGTATCTGTGTCCTCCTCCATGTTGCAGTTTTGGTCACATCCCCCTGCAGCTGCCGCTCAGACCTGCAAACTCTAATTACCTGATTATCTTTTCAGACAAACAGCGTCGCTCTGAGCTTTTTAGCTGAGACTCATTGTTTCCTCCCCAACTGAAAAGCCCCCAAACACATACAGCTGCCAGCCAATCAGAGTCAGCAGCTCTCAGTTGTCGCAGTAAAAGTAATGTGGGTATTTTATCATAAATAAGTAAAGCTGTACATACATTTATTTGAAATTTGCAAAAAATCAAATTACCAAAAGCTTTCCAACATGAACAGACTTGGAATTCTGGGAATTTGGAAGCTGGGGTCCTATCCCTGATGATGATGAAGGCCACAAACGCAAACAATAAAGTTGTTCTATATACTTGAAATTATGATGGAGAGCTGAAACTTCTTCTTTGGAAGTCTGTAAAGCTGTGCCAGTAACCTCTGTTTCATAAATCTGCTGTCTGGTGTCATACAAGCTTCAGAATCGCCTCTTTGTGCACCACTGAACCACTTCCAGCTCTACTTCCAGCTCTGTGTCCTTTACCTGTAAGTCTCGTTCTGACAACCTGCACTCTGCATCTGAGCTGCATGCTGGATATCTTCCACTGACTCCGAATCATAACTCTTCAACTTGAAATCTTTCAGAGGATAAGCTGAAGTGGCAGGAGGTAACTCTGGAAGTCTGGTCAGTGTGACCCAGAAGTCAATGTTTGACTGAGGTCATGCAAGTGATCTGAACAGGACATCCCGGGAGTGATGGAAAGGTCCAGAGGTGCACACAGACGAGCGTGAAGGGGAGTCCAGCTGGATTTAAATCGGGTCTGGTCTTTGAGTTTTGCTTGCTTTGTTTCTAATCCAGCATGGCATTGTGCAAAATGGAAATCAGAATCTGGACACCTTCCACCCACTTTTCACATATGAGCAATATATAAACGTGGAGGCGAGGACTGTATGTGTTGTTGTACTCCTGCCCCTCGTCTCCTCCTCTTGGTTCTATATAAAAACAGGTTTGAAAATGGCTGCAGATGGAGTCTGCAGAGCCAGTTTCCCCCTGCAGCTCCGCAGTCGGGCTTCAGGCAGCTTCTCAGTGGTTCCCTGCCAGCTCCGGCTGTGCTCTTCGTTTGAAGCTGACTGTTTCTTCCTGCAGAAATGGGACTGTCTGTGTGGTGACCCACTCTGCCTCTTTGTACTGACCCTGTGTTCAGGCTGAATCTGAAAAAGGTTGTTTATGTGACACTGCTCCTTCATTCTTTAATATAACCTGAATTTTTTATTTTAACTGATTCAACTATTGGCTCTTTGATGTGCTTCACCTGAGAACCTGTGTTCAGCTGGAATGACCTGCTGCTTTACAGTCTGATGGAAGAAAGAAGTCAAAGCTCACATGAATGGATGAGTCGAACTTTATTGTTCAATTTCTGTTGCGTCAAACTGTGGCGAGACATCTAGTTTCACTGTGATGGATAAATACCACATCCTCTGCTGACCTTTGTAAAATCAGGCCATATGCATAATAATTTGCTGTTCATATCAATGCTGATCACTGGTAAAGCTTCATGATGATTAACATTTACGACCTGAGATGGTTTTTTTAGCTGGAAAAAGATGATTTATGTGAAATCTTACTGTGTGCCATATTCTCAAGCCTTGTTAAAGCGCATTATTGTATAAATAAAGACTAAAGTTGATGGTGAATGTGACTCACTGTGGCCTGTTTATTCTCAGTCTTATCCTGGTATGTTATTCCAGAAGAAGTAAGTCAGACTGCACTACAAACCATGACAAATGGGTCAAAATTGGATCATTCTGTGTAATTTAAAAATGTTCAAAAACAATAGAGAATAATGGGATGGGAACCCCGGGTCAAAGCCCAGAACCTTCCACTTACACGATGTGGATTTGTGCTGCAGACCAATGCAGCTTTTACACCTTTTGAGCTGAGGCAGGAACTGAGAGGCAGCAGGATGAATGCCGAGGTGTTCTGTTCTTTTATTCAGACAAATGCTTCAGAAGTCTTTGGACAACATTTGTCTTTCTCAGCAGGACAAAGACCAGAAACATCCGGTCACAGCAACCAAAGAGCTTCTCAGGGTGCAGAGGTGAATAGCCTTCACTTCACCTGCTGAAGATCAGACTGAGGGCAGACAGACTCCACAGCGGAGAGCTGAAGATAAAAGAAGCTGCTGGTGTCTTTGGAGCCGCCATTCAGGCAGCTGCTTCTGTGACCCAAGGTTATTGGAGTTAACTAAAACTGAGATAAAAACTAAAACCAGAACTGGAAAAAAAAAGGTTTAGATCGCTAAAATAAAAATAAAAACTAGCCTTTTGGGAAAAAATGTAATCTAATTCAGTCTATTCTGTGAGCTTGGAAACCTAAACTTTTAGTATTGTTAGTTGTTAGCTGACCTGATGAGGCTTTGATGGACTCTGGAGGTCTAATAGACCATGAGCGTTCTGCTTTTATTGTAAAAGCTGCATCTTGCCTCTGACATTTACCCTCCATACAACAATAATGAAAAATGAATAAAACTGCCACTGAAATGAATAAAAACTAAACATTTCCAAAGAATAAAAAATAAACTGAAACAAGAAAAACCGCTCTGGAAACTCCCTGACACTAAATGACAAAAGGTCAAAATGAACTAAAGCTAAAAACTAATAAGAAGCACTCAAAGCCCCACCGAATAATATTTTGTACATATTCATTTTGTTTTCTTTGTTCTTTTTAAACATATTTTAAGGAGTTTGTAGTGCAGTAAAAATCAGATCAGGGCAGTGAGACAGGTTTACTTTGATTTCACCAACATGTAGGAGTAGGTCACGGATAGTAGGGACTGATTAATAACTGCAGCTTATTATATAACATTATACTGCAGCATATTTCTAACTAACCTGGCAGCTCATTCACTTTCTCCTGACACTTTCTTTAAAGATAGAAAACATTTTGAGGTCAACTTAAAAGAAAGGCAGATGTGAAATGTTAAAGAGAGGTCAGAGGTCAAATGTGGGCTGATATTTTAAATCTTTATACAGTACTTTCTATAGGTTGACAACACACACCACACTTGTAAGAATCGGTTTCTAAGTTAAAAGTCTCTTTTTCTATTTTGAACCAATAAATCATGAAGTTGACCTTGAAGACCTCGTGGTGGATGTGAGCCAAGTATAAGTGGATTGTTAACATGACCTCTGACCTCTGCACCCCTATGAAGTTTTATCAGAATTCATTCAAAACTTTTCCACCTATCAGGTTTACAGACAGAATGACACGCAAACACTATCAAAATCATGACCTCCTTGGCTGTTATTTTCAAACCTCCAAACTTCACTGATACAAACACATGTTCAGATTAAAGCTGAGACTTTAATGTCCAGCCTGTGTGAACACTTACTGTGAGGACAGCCAGTGAATGAAAAATAAAGAAACAACTGAACAAAGTTTGGACTGAAGAGGAAATACCTCAGTTGCAGTGTGGTTTTGGTCACTCAGACATTTCCAGGGTAAAGAAGGACCTTCAAGCTTAACAACAAAACCTGATCGAGATTGTTTTCTCTCCTGTGCCTTCAAAGTAAAAGTTGCACTTTTACTTTGAAGGCAACAGGCAACATCATTGCTTTAGCAATTTTACAGCAACTGCCAGCAACCACTCAAAACCAATCAGGTAAGGCACATGTTTCACCTTGTGATTTGTGATCACTGACCGGTTTGCAGGCCCGTGTGCCTGAAGTCTAAGTCACTGCTAATGATGCCCCCATCAGTGGTAGTATATTTTGGAAAGAAATCAGAAAGGTGAAATGAAATCAGTTAAAATGATTTACTGGAGTTCTGACTGCATAGGGTGAGGGTTAGGATCATCAGCGTTAATCAGCATGAGCAGCTCTGCTGAAGTGTTTGCACAAAAAGTTTAATCTCAGTGCAGCTTCAATTTTAAACCTGAGTAATAATTTCTACTGCACAATCCTGACCCTGCTCAGTCTGCTGCCGCCATGACCCGAGTTTGGATGGATGGATGGATGCATGGATGCATGGATGGATGGATGGATGGCAAAAATAGCAGCCATATAAACTCAAAAACATCTCAATATATTAAAGATACAACATTAGAGTTTTTCTCTTCAGCTCTCAGTGGAGACGGTCGCACTTTTCTTCTCTCCCCAGCCCTTCCTTTTTCCCTCTGCTTTGCTGCTTTAGAGCCTCTCTTCACACAACTTCCGAACTAGAATTTATAATTATGGATCTGGTCAGCTGGTCTCTCAACGCCATTGTTTTTATCAAATTTTCACCATGAGGAGATTGGGGGAAGGAGAACCCTATTCCCGCTTATTAATTGACATTCCAGCTGGCTACGTTATGGATTCCTGTGTGGTGTGGAAGATGACGTGCCTGGCCCTATTGTCAATGGAATACACACAGATTTGGCTTATTGACGCTGGGGTCTCTCTGAATTGGACCTGGAGATACCTGGCTTGTCGTTGCAATTCAGGAAGTCTAGGCAGCTGTCTGGCCTTGGTAAGGCTGCTTATGACGGGAACGCGGGAAGGTACAGACTCAAACTCAGACTCTGTATCTGGAGCTGAATGGAGGGGTAAGATCTTGGAGATGTATGTATCTGTTTCTGCACGGCGAAGGAACGAACCAAGAAGATTTGGATGACTTGGATTTTTTCTCCACAGAGAGGTGCCAGAAAGACTGAAGGCTGTCAACAAATTAACCAGTACAGTCTGTACCAAAACAAGTCGTAGAATCAGGAATTTGGCTCCCTGGCGTTCTTGGACTGCCGCTTATCAAATTGTCTCTGAGATGTTTGTAAACAGATGCTCTACCCCCCCGCCATCCTGTCTTCTTCTGACCTGTGTTGGACTGATCTCCCTGACCTCGCTGCTGATGAACTCTACATCTTATCAGAGCTGTTAGCTGAGGAGGGAGTTTGAGTCAGCCCCACAGTAGCCTGACCCCCCCCCACCCCCGCCTCCGCTGGCTCCCCTGTCCATCCCTCCCCACCCTAGTGCTCTCATGCTATATGTTTCTGCTCTGTCACAGAGGTTTCTGTAACCTTATACTGTGTATGTGCGTATGTATACAAAGTATGAGATGATTTTTTTCCCTCACTCATCCTTATATGTTTTCACTATTGTTTCTGTCTTTTTAATGGCAGCGCCTCCAGAAGGGGGGCAGCATGGCCACAGCTCACCTCCCCATGTTTGTTCTGTTTGTCTTCTTGGATGGGTGTTCAGTTAACCCATTGTGGGATCAATAAAGTATCATCATCATCATCATATTAAATATAAATCGCAACAATGTAAAATATAAAATAGCCATGATATAAAACATTAAAACATTAAATTTTCAAGAGAAACATCCACAAGTCTCCTTCACTGCATTCCTTATTATGCATTTAAATTCACCAACACATAGAGGCATATTTAAATTGAGGTTTTTCGGTAAATTATTCCATGTCCAAGGTGCATAGCGAGAAAATGCTGTTTTCCCTCTCTGTCCTAGCTCTAGGTACATCAAAAAGCAACCTTTTTGAAGAGCATGGCTGGTAGCTATTGGTACGAGGATGCAGAAGGGTACAGAGGTAAACTGGAAGTTTACATAAAATGACTTTATAAAGGAAAATATACCAGTGCTGTTTTCTTTGAATTGTCGGTGATGGCCAACCCACCAATCGTAGAAGGCAGTGGCAAGTCAGAGACTTTGCATTTGTAATGAAACATAAAGATGCATGGTACATTGACTCAAGACTCTAGAAATGAAGAGGAAACATGCATATACAGTGTATCACCATAATCAATTACAGGCATTAGCTGAAAAGCAAGATTTATTTTTAAAGTAAAAACTAATCTTCACTTTGAGCTTCCTAATAAGATTTGCAATGTGTACATTAAAGAGAAGTTTACCATCTATCCATATACCCAGATACTTGGAGGCATGTACCCTTGCAATGTTTTTGCCATCAGATGTAACAGTATCCTCAAACCCCTGTGGTCAAGCTTTTGAGAAGACCATGAATTTTGTTTTCTTAGCATTTAAAACCAATTTTATATCCAGCAGAGCAGTTTGTAATGAATGAAATGCACTCTGAAGTTCTTGTACTGCTTGCATTAAAGAGGAAGCATGTGTGTGTATAACAGTATCATCAGCATAAAGATGTATTTTTGCTGGAACGTTTTTGCACAAATGATTTATAAAAACAGAAAATAAAATGGGTCCCAAAATGGAACCCTGCAGGACACCTTTGGTCAGCTCAAGATAATCAGATTTATGGCCTTCTATATAGACAGACTGGGTTTGATTTACCAGATCATTTTGAAACCACTTGACAGCCTTAGGACCAAATCCAGCGTTAATAAGTTGTTTCAGAAGCAAGTTATGATCTACTGAACCAAACACCTTAGACAGATCAACAAATAAAGCAATGCAATGCTGTTTCCTGTCTAGGGCACATATCAACTCATTTATCACAGCTGTGGCAGCAGTAATGGTACCGTGCCCAGTTCTAAAACCAGACTGAAAATCATTTAGAATATTATTGTCAGATTAAAAACTGCTTTAACTGCATATTCACCTGAGATTCAAGGATTGTAGCCAGCACTGAAAGTTTAGAGATCGTACGGTAATTGTTCAACACTGATGGATCTCCACCTTTAAGTAGTGGGAGAACGTATGAAGCTGGACTGAAGACTCGGGTTAAGAAGGTAAGTGACTGGTTCTGCAGTGATATCTGCTGAGATCCTTAAGAGATAAGGGTCAAGATTATTGGGAACTCCAGACTTTCTGTCATCAATCAAACAAACTTCAAACAAATCTATATTTCTGATTGTGGTGTCAAAAAATTGGACAGACGTATTTACCTTTGAGCTATCAAATATAGATCCAGCACATATAAAGTGTTTGTTAAAGTAACTGATCATGCTAGCTTTGTCCTTTACTTCATTTGAGCCAGTCATTATATGTTCAGGGAGATGTGAACCAACATGTGAAGGAGATAAGGATTTTATTAGTTTCCAAAATGTTGAGGGGTTTTTTTTAGATTATTTTTGAAAGACTTAGAATAAAACTCAGATTTAGATTTGCTAGCCATTAAGGTGCACTTGTTTCTTAAGGTTGTAAATATATTCCAGTCATCTGAAGAATTTGAAAGTCTTGCTTTGGCTAAAGCCTTATTTCTTAAATGAATTAACTCTGAAAGATTTGAAACCCAAGGATTATTCCTACCACTGATCCTAAACTTTTTAACAGGAGCATGTTTATTACAAATAGATAATGATGTTAAATTAAAATAATCCAAGGCTAATTCAATATCTGGGATCAAAGTAACTCTAGATCACTATCACATCATGAAGGAAAGCCTGCTCATTAAAACTCTTAAAATGTCTTTTAAAAATATAGCTGGGTTTTAACTTGGGGATTTTTGTATTCCATTCACAAACAATTACACAATGATCACTAACATCAATGCAAAATATCCCAGTTGAGGTATATTTATGTGAAGGGTTTGTTAGGATTAAATCAAGTAAGGGAGACTTTTTGTGTGCTTTGGGATTTGGCCTTGTAGGAGCATTTATACATTCACAAGATTTAAGGAGGCACACAAATATTTAAAACAATCTAAGGTCCCTGAAAAGCAGTCATTTAAATCATCCATAAGGATGAATTCAGAAGCATTAAATTTATATAAGCTATCTGAAATTAATTTAAGAGCATCCTTAGAAGCAGAAGGAGGTGTGTAACAGCCGACCGCATTAATGTGAGAATTCTTTGATACACTGACTTTGATGGCTAAAATCTCAAAATGCGTTTGTTTAGTAATTGACAGAGTTACAGAACTAATAAAGTTGGATTCGGCATATATGGCAACTCCATCTCCTTTTTCAGTGTACCACACCTATACAATTTATATCTATCAACTAAAATGAAATCATCAGTTACAGATTTCTTGAGCCAAGTTTCAGATAAAACCATTACATCAACATCTTTTCCTCTTCCTGCTGCCTTCCCCTGTTTGCTGTCTTTATTAACCTGTTGGACCTTTTAGTTCTCATTTCTGGATGTGGGCCTACCTGCTAAATTGCTGCTTTTAGTTTAACTGTGCATATTTTGTAGAAAATTCACTATTTTTACCCCCTGCCATCTGTCTCTCTGGCTTTTCTCTAATTGCATGTTATAAAACTGGAATTCATTGAATGTTGTATCTAAATGAGCAAGGAATCCAAGCCCTGGGTGCAATTTGGGAAATGAAACTTTAATTAGAGGTGCAGCGATTTCATTGATGTCAAATCAGTGATATTGGGCTGGGTGATTAATCATTCTTGAGAAAACAGTGCATGTGAAAGGCGTGCACTGCCATCTGTGTATTCAATAGTACATGGTGCAGGAGGAGCTGTGTCAGTAATGTAGGTCTGTCCATCTATTTAAGGCTGATTAATTAGAGCACTTTGAATAAGGCCACAGAGAATGAGAGAGAGAGAGAGGAAGGGGAGAGAGAGCACTGGAATGAATGGATAATCCATGTGCCATTTGCACAGCCACCGCAGGGACTGTGGTGATTTATTGGGCCAGATGACACAGTCTGTTTGCCACACAGCCTGAAAAAATATGCGAGCAGATTTAGTCTGATTCTTGATCTAATTTGGAGAAACTTTGGAGGATCAGTGACAGTAAACACAGAAATAGAGGCGACTTCATTTCCCGGTCTATCTCATCACAGTGAGGCAGATAAAGTGGTCATCGTACTGAACGCCTTCAGGGACTGATGGGTGTGGACCTATGAGGCTGTGAGTGATGCTCATTAACTTACAAATGCTGGTGATTAACATATATGAGTTTGAAAAGTTAAACCAGGGGACAGAAGCTGAGAATGAACTCCTGACATGTTCACAGTGACGTCACAGCCAACAGGAAGAAATCGGGAATAAAGATTCTTCTGAGAATCCAGATTTCTTACTGATGCCCATCAGATAAACACAAAGACTTCAGAGCCTCTGACTCTGCACTGAGTTCTGAGGGATCTTCAGGAATGGTGGCACGATTTTCCAGAGATCTGACTGGTATTTTTGGAACCTGTTGATCTCTAATCTGGAAAATAAGCTGCTTCGGAGCAGATTAGGTCTGCTGCATTGGTTACCATGGTGATGTACCTGGTAAGAAGTGATCATTATTATAAGGCTGAAAACACAGAGTTAACCCTCAATAACCTCAAAGTGCAGATCTCTGAGTTATAAAGCCTAAAGTCCTCCTGTAACAACACCCACACAGTTATTACTGTAATTAATCAAGCTCTTCTATTCTCATTAATGTCGTCATTTTATGTGATTGGTCAGTATAACTTCCAAAGTTGCCTCTTAAGTACAGGTTTTGCAGATTATGTTTATACTGTACTTACTTAAACTAACATATCTGCGCCTAAATCGAGTCGCATCATCACCACAGTGATGCAGCATCATTAAAAAGATCTCTGTCTCTTTTTGAAGCGCTTTTCTGGGCTTCACCTATGGCACTCAAAGTGCTGTAGGCCACATTCACACAGCGCTTTATCTCCCTCACACTAGTTGACCTAACATGCCTGTCTTTAGACTGTGGGAAGAAGCTGGAGAACCCAGAGAGAACCCACAGAGACATGGGGAGAACATGAAAACTCTTCAAGAATAATGAGCGCCGAGCTTCAGATAGAAGCATCCGCAAACCCTTGTGTGTTGTTGCTGTAGTTTTCCTGAGTTCCTCTCTCTGTACGATCATCTGAAACATCACATGGATGTGTTTTTTTTTTAGATTTCACTCCTGTCACACCTCCTGGCCAGGATGCCTGCTAAGTGTGGTATTTCAGGTAGGAGGGGACCCCGGGGCAGACCCAGGACATGCTAGAGAGATTCTGTCTCTCTACTGGTTTGGGAACATCTCAGTGTCCTACCAGAAGAGCTGGAAGGAGTGGCTGGGAAGAGTGAGGTCTGAGCTTCTCTGCTTAGACTGCTGTCAATGAATGGATG
Organism: Archocentrus centrarchus; assembly: GCF_007364275.1. Taxonomy (NCBI): domain Eukaryota; kingdom Metazoa; phylum Chordata; class Actinopteri; order Cichliformes; family Cichlidae; genus Archocentrus; species Archocentrus centrarchus. The sequence goes on from NC_044367.1 coordinate 620,197, forward strand.
GATGGATGGACGGACGGACAGACGGATGTTTTTCACACCAGCACAAAAAGCCACTTAGCTCTTCAGCAGGTGCTTGCTGACCCATGCTGAGCAGGTGTCGTGTGTGCCCTCTTGGTTGGCTGATTATCCAGCGTAGGCCCGCTCAGCTGTTTGTGCTCGTTGTGATTTTCCAAAACATCAGAGACACGAATGAAAGCAGCCAAATGAAAATACCACAGCACCACGGAGTGCCATGAAAGCCCGGCCTTTATCTGCCTACCGAGGAGGTGCTGATGGCTTTTTGTGTCTGTAGTGACCATTGGCACCGTGTCCACGTTTAACCCCTCCTGTCTTTATTCTAACAGAGATCATCAGACCCCGTCCATCACTGCCTCTCTGCAGCTCCATCCTTCTGCTGGGCGTCTTTCTGCTTCACATTTTTGTTGTGTGTGTGTGCGTGTGTGTGTGTGTGTGTGTGTGTGTGTGTGTGTGTGTGTGTGTGTGTGTGTGTGTGTGTGCGCGTGTGTGTGCATGTGTGTGTGTGGGTGGGTGGGTGTGTGTGTGTGTGTGCACGGATGTGCGTGTGTGTGTGTGTGTGTGTGTGTGTGTGTGGGTGGCTGCTGGCTTTTGTCGTGGTGTATGAGTGTGTGAGTTGTTCTGTGTGGGTGCTGGCTGTTTGTATGCACTGCATGTGTGAAGAGAGGCTGCTGTATCTCAGCAGAATCTAACACACACACACACACACACACACACACATGCATAGAAGAATATAAAGTGGAAGGCATCAGGATTCAAGGCTGAATCTCAGGCTTGTGAAATAAAGAGTCACACATATTGTACCTCAGCTCATACACAGAGCTGATCAGCAGCAGCACTCCCAGATCCCTTTAATAATATTAATCACAGTCATTATCATCATGAATATTTACCTGCATTCACGTGTGCTGTTTGTGCTGCCATGAGCAGCTATTATAAGTCAGTGCACATTATAAGATGCCTCTTGGTTAAATAACAGACACGTCTGCATATTTCAGCTAAACTGTGACCCTGAACAGGTTTTCTCTACAAAATATACTTCTGGCTTAATGATCCCAACAGTCTCACAGCACTTAATCTATTAGTTTGTGTTCCTGGACATGGATTTCCTGTGATTTTTCACCTCATCTTTGCAGATTCATGTTCATGTATATGAAGGTTTTCCAGTTTTAAAGAGGGAAAATGAGCGTACCACCCACTGCTGATTTTTACTCCTCAGCTGCGTTAATAGTGAGAGAATCACTCACTTAGGTTTAGTTAATAAAAACCACTCAGTTAGGTTCAGATGAAGATTTGGTATGTGCTGAAATGAAGCACTTTCCAAAGTTCAGGTCAAACTCTGTTATTTCCTGCTGAAACATATGAGTTTCAGTTTTGCTGTCACAGATAAACTGGAAAACTGGTGTTCCTGTACACGATAAAAACTGCACGCCGACAGACTTTCATCCAGCAGCTGGAGTTTGATTCCCAGGTGGGATCATATCTTAAACATTTTCTGCCGCTCCTTCTTTCCTTTCCTGTCACATTTCTCCTGCTGCAGCGCCGGCTGTTCATATTAAACACGTTCAAAGTTTCAGAGTCTGTGAGACGATATGTGTGATGTCACCCGCCCGCCGGTCAGATCTTTCTTATAGCCAATCAGAGGAAGGGCAGCGTTTGCACAGCTGCAGACCTGGAAACAGAGCCTGGATTATTTTTTCATGCTCATTTTTTATTTAAAATTAAAATTTCACATGCAAAAATTATTTTAATAATTTAACATATTTTCATAATAATTTAATAATATAACAATGAAGGCTAAAAAAGCCTGTGCAGGTCACCTGCTCAGCGCAGTGAGCTGTAGCAGCACTCTAATCATTTGAAATAAGAAGAAGTCTGTTTAACTCCCAGTTTGTTCTTTTCATTGGGAAGTCTTAATATTTATAATTAATCAATAATTCATACTTTTGCTGAAGTAACTACAGCAAAAGACACTAGAACAAGCTTTCCAAAAATATCACAATATTAAACAGATTTTTTCTTTCCACTTTGTTGTTTCCAGAAGAATCCGATTCATGGACTCGTTTCACAGCAGCAGGAAATAGTAATTCCACTAATGGTGACTCTGGTCCAGCAGTCAGAGTCACTGTACTTCAGTGATGTAATCGGCCTCACCTGCACGACAGGTCAAAGCATCTGCAGCATGAAAGGATTATTAAATGGCATCCGTGCAGCAGCTCCATCCCGGTAAGGCAGCAAAGACTGGAAAATCCACACAGGAACAATGAAACTAAGTGATTTAAAGCAGGCTGGGTGCCTGAAAGGAGGACAGAAAAGGAGGAAATGAGCCTGTAAAGACTCCCGAGCAGGTGAAAAGGAGGAAACAAGAGGCCGGCCCAGCAGACAGTACTGACACAGTCTAAAATCAGACTGTGCTAAAACACCCAGGAGGTCAGACAGAGAGGAAAACGAAGCAGCAAAAAGCAGAGTCCAAAAACTGTTTCAAAGAGTCAGAAACCAGGAGAAACTGAGGAAATACACGAGGACCACCTGACTGTGCAGAGACAGGTTTTATTATGGTGGGAAGACCAGACCAGAAGGAATACTGACTGAAGAAAGAAAGAAAGAAGTGATTTCAAAATAAGACAGATGGAGGAAGTGACAGGGAAATAAAACTTCTAATGAAAGTTGAGACATGAACCAAAACACAATTTTCTACCAGAACAGTAAAGACCTCAAAACAAGATCAGAAGCCCTGAGACTATCAGCCCTCCTGAGATGTTATTGCTGCCCCCTTCTGTATATTTTAGATTATTTTACTGAGCCCTCAGGCTGGAAAAATGTGCTTTCAGATCAGTAAGTCGATAAAATCCTTCCATCGGGCCTTTTCAGATTTGCTTTGCAGACAAACACTGCAAGCAACCATCAACCTCCAGGTTTCCAGAAGCTGCTGTTCCTCTGCTGTTTTTATGACCATTTGAATCCTAAATACAGGAGAGAGAAAATATCTAGATCAGAACTCAAAAAGGTTCCTCAGAAATAAAAAGCTCTCACAGAGTTTGTATTTCTGCTGTATTTCAGGGGAGGCTGTTGAGTCTGGCTCACCGTGCGGCTGTTCTGTCCGTCCTCTGTGTGCGGCACCACGAGAGCAGAAACGATTCCTCTCTTAATGTTGAAATGTTGGCCGGTTCGTCCGCCTCAGGGTAAAGTTCAGCGCTGGTGACACCACGGAAGGTGCACTTCAGAGGGTTCCTGGATGAAGCAAGGAGAAGAAAACCTGAGGGATTTGTGTTCAGTCTGAGAAGGAATCCTGGTTTGAGTCCACACGCATTCACAAATGCTTGATTTTTAAAATGTAACTTTAGGTCCTGATGTGAGTTTGAACACTGCATTTGATGGTTTTTGGGGGGTTTTTGGGGTTTTTTTGTTTTGTTTTGTTTTGGGTGGGGGGGTTGAGGAGTGATTGCACAAACACCAAAACCTGCACTTCCTCTGGTGTCCAGCAGAGGCGCCACAGTGAGTCAGTCCCCATACACTCCCATGTTAAACTTTCCAGCAGAAATAAACATGTTTACAGCCTGATACAGAAACTGCTTTGGTCTCTTTGGACACCTGTATAATTAAAGTTTGCTTATTATTGGGGGTGTGGCCTCTTTTACTGACAGGTAGGCAGCTGTAGCTGCTACCTGTCTGCTAGACTTCACCTCAGGTCTAACTGGAGTCTCTGAACTGGACCTGTGGACCGTGTTTGTGCTGTTGGAGCCTTTTGGAGCATTTTTAATGCAATTATCTGACCAATAATATGGCTGCTGTGTGCTTCATTGGCCTAACAGACCATTTAAGAAGGCTGAGCTCTTTCCTGGACCCCTCTCTCTTTCAATGCATCATATGTGCTGCTTATTAGAACCCAGCAGCCTGCAGTAAAGTGAGCAGAGGTAGATGAAGCTGTCACAGATAAACAGGCTCTTTGGTTTGCGTAGGAAGAGTAAAATGCAGGATCATTAGCACTCCGATCATCCTCTGTGCTCACTGCATATTTACCTCAGACCCACAGCACGATGAAGGCTGAGGAGGATTTGAACGTCTGTCTGGGTCAGAGCAGACTGGCTACCTCTGCCATGAAAATCTCTGACAGTTTTATCCTGCTTCTTTTGTCAGAGAGAGTGAAAGAGATTCAGGCAGAAAGAATGGGATACAAGCTCCAACATGAAGAGGAAGAGAAGATCAGGAGGTGCCGATTATATAAAACCCTCACAAATATCAGCCGAGCTATTTTAAACCTGGGCTGGAGCTCAGAGAAAGCAGCAGTGTGGGCTGATATGTTGGCCATCACAGCAAACCGAGCTGTTTGTGTGTGTGTGTGTGTGTGTGTGTGTGTGTGTGTGTGTGTGTGTGTGTGTGTGTGTGTGTGTGTGTGTGTGTGTGTGTGTGTGTGTGTGTGTGTGTGTGTGTAAAGCGTGAGTTTCCCTCCCTGCAGAAACCTGGCTGATGGCGGACTGGGACTTTAAAGGCAGGTTACATAATGTGGATCTGGGGCTTTTATCACCATCGAGCACCCCCAGGTTTCTCCTGGTCCAACCGTGCCGGGTCCTGGCTGAGAGACGGCGCTGAATCCGTGTGTCGGTACAGGGGTGGATCTCTCAGCTGGGATTTAGGCATGGAATGAAATCAAACATAAAGTGGCTGCTATTTCGGAACACCGAGAAGGAATAAATGCTCTGCACTTACCTTTTAGCCTGAGCAGGTCTGTGAAGTGCTTTCTAATCCACGCTCTGACGATGGTGGAGCTGCTGTCAGGACGCGGTCAGACCCCGACCCTCTGAACAGCAGACACACACGTCTGCTGTTTCTGAGCTGGTAAAGCTGAAATCCCACAGGTGTGCACGGAAAGAGAACAACAACTATGTCACTCTGTATGAAAGCTGATAAAACCTGCAAATCACAGAACAACCCAGCCTGACACAGTGATGAGCCGGGTGATAGCCTAGGTGAGACGGTTACCTGTGAAGGGCTGTGATTCCACTCAAACCACAGCTGCAGGTTCTCCAGGCTGACAAACCTGAAACTTACACAACCTGCACCACCCAATCTCCCACAGGACAAACCCATAAAAGAGTCCTCAGATTAACTGCAGTCCCTGATGGAGGCTGTCCGAGTGCTCCAGGTGAAACAAGAGCCTCCTGGGAGCAAACAGGCATCTTTGTGGGATCTGAAGGAGCGCTTTGGAGCTCTTTGATGTTGGAGCTTCTGAACACGACTTCCAAAGAGCCGCTCCGATAAATCCAAGAAGCACTCCTGCTCAAAAACCGACCTCCTCCATCCGACTGTGAGACAGCTCAACCCCTCGGGTGGTCCGGGCCCAGTTATTCCCAATTATTCCTGGTTATCCCCGGGGTCTCCACCCACAACCAGCTGCTTGCTCCTGGTCTAGATTTTCATTTTTTTCTCATGACTGATTTTACTTTTTTATTAATTTTGCATGCTTATTGTTGATATTAATGATTATTTCAGTATAATTTCTTCCCCTTTGTTGGTGTTAACTCTGCACTATTGTTGGTTAAATCATCAATTTCGAGCTCTGGATTGCATTTGAGGATTTACCTTTTTTATAATCACGCTATTGATTTTCTCTTTGTTTTTATTGTATTGTGTCTCTTCTGTCTGTGTGGATTTAGCTCTGCATTGTCTGCAGCGTCCTGCTGCAGTCTCATAGGCGCTGCTCTGTGAAGGCTTTGCTCGCTGTGTGGATGTTTACGGCTCTGGTAGGAGAATAAAATGACCACATACACAGATAAATAATAAAATGTGAAGAGATGACAGAGTGAAGGAGGTCCTAGGGGCTAGCTTCTTGGGGCACAGGAAGTCCTCACCAGGCGGCCTGCGGAGGTTCAGAAGGTCAAGGTCGGCCCGGTCAGCAGCGGTGTCTGCCAGTGTTTTAGAGCAGATTATGAAGCTTCGAGCCGCTCTGGACTTGGCTGGATGTCCCTGTTTATTCATTGCTGCACAATCATGTGACCATGAGTGTGCTTTAAGGTTTAAGTGCTGTGACCCAGCCTGTTTCTTCCACACCTCCCACTCTTGAGGCCCACAGAGTCTACGTCACACCTAAATATATTTCTCATAAACTGATTTCCCCTGTTTCCCTGAGCTCTAGAGGAGGCTGGAGCTCCTGAGTTGGTGGCAGAGGGCCAGTGCAGTCCTTCAGCTGTGAGTCAAACAGTGCTTCATTCGCTGCTCTGCGCTGTCTTCACACTTGGCTCCATTCACGTCTGCAAACGGCGAGTAGTGCCAGCTGATCTGACACATCCACATGAAGTCCTCCCTCCCCACGGAGGCCAGGTGTCGGGTTCACCTTGAAATTCTTCCACGCAAACAAAAGGCAGCATTTAGAGACTGAAGCTGAGTGCTGGTTAATTGACTCACTTCCACAGCAGCTCAATAATCCTGCCTTAGATCAAAGCAGAAGAAACAGCCTCCAGGTGAAGCCAGGTGGAGCTCAGTGCGTCTGTTAGTGATGTGCAGCTCCCTCTGCAGGTTCAACTTTTAACATGCAGTCTGAAAACCGGACCCCCCCCATCTGCTCTCAGCTCCTTTTTAAAGGAGAAACACCTCCTGCTGGTATGCAGTTATTCTTCCTGTTATGAGGAACAGTGTGGGGGGTGCACAGTGAACTGTCAAGCCCCCCCCCCCATGACTGGATTTTGACACGCACAGACCTCCTCCCCCAGCCTCCATAAACACACACCAGGAGCATAAAGAATAGAAATAAAAGCTGAAGATCTTGTTATGTGAGAGAGTGCAAAGTTTTAGGGGCAACAAACTAAAATAATCAAAGGATGTTAAAGAAAATAAAAATATGGTTGAGATTGTGAGAAAAGAGTGCAGATGGCTTTAATACAGAACACGTATACTATAAATCTGAGAAACAGGAAGGTTTCATACAGCAGTGTGTGTGGAATCTTCAGGTGTGCTCACCTGTGACAGAGAGGGGTGGAGTCTGATTATTGGCTTTAACTTATGCTTCTAAACATTTTTATTGATCTGGTGTCGGTTTAAATTTTTCATTTGATTTTCATTCGTAGGTTTTATTATTTTTACTGCATTTAGATAATTCTGTGGAGGAGCCCAGGATCCGAGCCGGGATCTGAACCGGAGACAGCCGCAGCGCGTGGCTGAGTGAAGTTCTGAGCTTTGGAGCGCATTAAAAAAATTCAGGTGTGGATACAGGTGTTCCTGTGACGTGTCTGAGAACAGAAAGTCTGTCTCACCACCCAGCGAGGACGAGGTGGCCGAGTGGTTAAGGCGATGGACTGCTAATCCATTGTGCTCTGCACGCGTGGGTTCGAATCCCATCCTCGTCGACAGGAAGTTTTCCTGCTGAAAACCAAAATCCTCCGCGCCTATCAGCTTCTTTAACAAAACAACGCGTGCACGAGCTGCGGCTTCACCAATACTGAACTGTGAGCACGCTGACACTTCCTGCAACTACCTCCACAATAAGAGGTGTTTGCAGCTTCATGTGCAAATGTATTAAAACAGGCTCGTTTCCATCTACAGGCCGCCAGCATTCACAAACGGAGCGAAGATGTAAAAGCTTCCAAACATGAAAAATATTTTATCATTCATTCAGTGCCTTAACGTGTTATTCTTATTCTTATTATTGTGGTGGTGGCGTGTAGTTGTACTTCCTAACGTGGACCATAGGGGGGCAGTGTTCCTTCATGACTGCAGCTCTTTCTGCTCTTTAGGGTCAAAATAAAGCGGAAATATCAGTGAATTTGTTGGTTTGTGTCCAAAACTGCACCTGCAGAGTGTGTGTGACTGAGATGAAGACCTGTTCATAAAAAGAGGAGAATCATTGTTCCTGCAGCAGCAGCATGCTGCTCACCTCAGCTCATGACGAACATCTTCTGCACCAAAAACTAATCACTTTCCAACATTTGCACTGAAAGTGTAAACTGGACTATTTTTATGTTTGGGTAAATAAATCAAACTGATGAGCTATATTTGCAGGATTCTTATAGTTTTATATTTTTCATTACTTTTTATTTTGATTTCCTGTTAATATTAAGAGTGTTTGTTCTTTTAATGCAGTTTTATTGTTTAAAAATGTTTTAGATTTGAGTGATTTCAATGATAGTTTTAATTCTGCCAACCAAACGCTCTCAGAGACACAGTTGTTGTCCACAAAGGAAGGCGGCTGAATAAAAACAGCTGTTTTGAGAACTTTAGCCAAAAATGGCCGTTTTGATGCAGGCTGATGATCACTCAGGACATCCACTTCCAGATTTTGCTTCTTTAAAAATGGCTGGACTGAAACACACAGGAAGTGAAGCAGAAGCTACATGTAGGCTCACATTTATAATTGTGAGAACATCACAGCCCGGTTTACCAAAGGCTTCTCGATGGAAGAACATCTGTTGAAGTGGAACACATCGTATCTGACAGCTGGGAAAAGGAGACGCAGGGATTAACTCCGGAAGTTCAAATATTTGCTCGAACACTGCCAACTTTACTAAGAAAAAAAGGGAGTTTTTCCTTCCCGCTGTCACCAAGTGCTTGCTCACAGGGGGTTGTCTCATTGTTGGGTTTTCTTATTGTAGGGTCTTCACAGAATAAAGTGCCTTGAGGCGGCTGTTGTTGTGATTTGGTGCTGTATAAATACATTTTTTAAAGATGCTTCAGGAATTTATGGTTTCAAACACAAACTTTGGTTTACATTGATTTTTTTTAATCAAGCATGAACTGTAGCGCCGGTCTCTGGCTGCATGACCGCAGATGCTCGTCTCTGGATGAGTGACCTGGAACGATCATTTCGTTGTGTGCCTTGTGTTCACAGTGACAATGAGTTGAATTTAATCTAATCTAAAAAAATATGCCACCTTTGCCGAATGAACCATTGAAAATCTGTATTTTGAACCAAAACTCAAAGTCATCACTACAATAATTATGAAGTCAAAACAGAAGCCAAAGACTCAAAAATCACCAGAAATGAAACTCAGAGTCTATGAAAGGCCTGTTTTCCTGCCTGTCTGTGATCGATTTTCTGTGTATACATTATACCTCCTTACTAATAATTATCATGAATACCGTTTGAGACTCTGGGCGCACACACCTTCCTCGCTGGCTGTCGGTGGAAGGAGTGAGATCACAGGTGAGTCTGGGCCCGTGCAGGTGGTGTTTGGTGTCGGAGGCCACGCTGCAACTTCAGCGCTCACACACTGCTGCGAGCGGCGTGCACGTCCGAACAAAGTGAAAGCAGAGACCTTGTGCTCGGAGTGTGGCAGAACATTTGAGACTGAGCCAATCAGCACATTGCAATAACTGCTTAGTATTTCCCTCCATCTCCCCCCATGTGGACAGACTTTTAATTAAACGAGCAGGAGGTGCATTTGGACAGAGGAGCTCTTTAAAAGAGAGCGTGACTGGAAACTGAAGCCCCGGGTTTGAGTTTGCAGTTCCCAGAGTCACTTCCTGCTCCGATGATTGTGTCCTACATCCACAGAGACACATCGGATCTAATCAGCCGTGAATATTTTACAGGAGGATTCATCTGTTTGGAAGTGTGAGCAGTCATGTGAAAGAGACAGCTCAACAGCTCGAAACACATTTATTTAAATTCATATATTTCTCATCTTTGTGGGAGGACTGGAGGTGGAAAATAAAGCAGATAAATTCCGGACGTCGGGGTTAATAATAATAATAATTAATAATAATAATGATGATGCTTTAGGGACTTTAAGCTACAGAAAGATATGTTGTCTACGCCAAGCATCAGCCTCTGGTGGTGTGCTGATGCTGCAGTTGGACATCTATGTGTTTTCCTCAGTATTAATCATTAGTCATGATTTCTTCTGCTTGTAAATCACTTAATGGGACCTTTGTGAACACTTGCAGTGTGTTCTGCACTTGAGTCACGCTTTTATTTTAGCGCCCTCTGTGGGTGTTTAGCTGCAGCCCAGGTGTGGGTGGCTGCTATCTGACTCACACTGATTATTAACCTGATGAATACTTCCTCGATTTTCACAAAATGCTGAAAGAATCAACTACAATTATCATTTCACTTGAATTCATTGTGGCTCGTTTGTTTTCTGAGGTTACATCTGCACCAAAACGTATTTAGCAAGTCTTCTGATTTCATTTGTTCTTCCATTTTTAAATCTATTGATTTATGATCATGTGAGAGTGCTATAAAGACCTGAGGCCCTGTGTTTGTAGTCACACTGTTTCCTTTTTATTCTTCAATTGTTTCCTCTTCTGTAGGTTTTTTCTTCCATTTGTGGGTCCAGAGCTGAGATCATGGAGTAAAACCATGTTTCCTTTTCTGCACTCCTTCAATGGGCTCCTGTTCGTGCACGGTTGATGTGCAGCTCTTCATCTGCTGTGAAATAGCTGATGAAGAGTTTGGGTCCTTACAGTATACTATAGCGAGTACTGTTACAGACCAGGTGACTCCTCAGTGCTGAGCCAGTGTGTGTGTGAAGGAGGCGGCATCTGGAGGAGGGTTTAAAAGAAGGTGGAGGGCTCACCGTCTGATCCGTCTGCTGAGCTGACAGCAAACAGGAGCGATGAGAGGTTCAGCTGCAGCGGTTCACAGCGAGCAGGATTGGATCAGTGTTCAGCAGATAATCAGATCATCATCTAATCTTCAGTCTGACAGTACAGTGAGCAGGTTAACAGGCACCAGCCTAAACCAAAGAAGGCCACATACGTCCCCCTGATGCCCATCAGGAGCTCCAGAACAATCAGTGGCCCAGGAGAGTACCCTGCATCTCCGCCAGCAATCAGAAAGGACTCCGAACCAAAGAGAGAAAATACGATCCTTCATGTGACTGTGGCAAAGCGTGGGAAACCAAACCAAGACTCTGACAGACTCAGCAGAATCGCAGCAGCTCTCTCTGAGACAAACAAAGAAGGCATCCACAGCAGGCCGCAGCCTGCAGAGCGTCTGGAGAAGCATGACAACAATGACGTCAGCGGTGCGGACAGCGACCATATGATGATGGCGGTCATGGTTAAACATGACGCCGCCATCTGTGAGCCACAGCAACAGAGAGGTTTCTGCTCTGATGACTCAGCTGCTGAAACAATATCTGAGGACTCAGAGGTCAGAGGTCACACGGGGACGCCTGAGGAGGGCAGTGATGACGAGTACTACACTGAACAGAGGATCACAGAGTCCTTCAGGTCGACACGAGCCTCTTCTCTGCAGGAAAAGCTCCAAACCTGCAGTGGAGCATGACGTGGCCACGATAAGATCATCTACAGAGGAGACTAAACTCACAACTCAGGCCAGGGACCTCCTGCTGCTCCTCAGGAACCTGGAGGACATTTGGATGCTGATCGACACAAACCAGTGAATTATAGAGGAGCCCAATGTCCTCCAGGAGCAACACTGACAACCAACCAACACAGAAAAGCAAATAAAAATTCAATGTTTGTGTGTTTTTCTGGGTCACTGCTGATCAGTGAAGTATCCCCCCCCCCCCTCCTCCTCCTCCTGAGGCTCCTCATATTCCTGTGAAGGTTTGTCACATTTAATCAGACATCCTGGTAACTCCAAAGGGTTCATTTTGCATCGTTACTCTGCGCTATTCTATTTGAATAAATGTGATAAAAACTGAAAAATGACAGGAGTTAGAGCTGATGCCAGCAGAGCCTCTCAGACTGTTTCTCCCGCTTTATCATCCAGGCTTGAAGCTGAGGGTTAGGGGTTAGGGTTAGGGTTCTTCTGTCCTCTGAAGCAGGTATCACCTCTGCTCCTTCCTCTTCGCCGCTCCTTTTTCTGTTCAAGACAGCTTTTCAACCAATCAGCATTCAACCTACATGTCAGGCTGCAGGCAGTGAGCCTTTTAGACCACAGCACACGACTGTGTCTCCGTAGCTCCGGTGCAGGTTCAATTCCCACAATGAAACCAATGAGCTGTGCGAACACAGGACCATAAATCGTGCATAAACAGGACCATAATTTACAGGTTTTATTCACTGAGACTGGAAACTAGTGACTAACGTGGCTCATTCATGCACACGCTGCTCTTTGGTGTCACCGTTGCTCTCCATGAGCAGGCTTACTTTAACTCAAACCCTGATCTCATCCTAATCCCAACATTGCATACGCCTCAACAGCGAGAAAATCAAAACCAAACGCCAAAGTGCTCCAACAGGACGCCAACCTGAGCTTGCAGCACCAAAGGGGCTCCACATGCCCATGATAGCTCTCCATTATCTGCTTTCACTGATCCGCTTGATGAGTGAGCCCAGGTTTAATCTGCACGCTCGTGTGAAAGAGGCGGGGCTGGCAGCATCTGACCAATCACAAACATGGATATGTGTCCTAGCAGCAGAGCAGCTGATTTTATAAAGGAAGGTAAAACTGTAATATTAGAAAATATGAAGAGGTTAAACAGAATCCAGACTGAGAGTAACACTGTAGTGTGTGTGTGTGTGTGTGTGTGTGTGTGAGGAAAAGCTCAGTATTAAAAGCTGTGTGTGAATGTGGGACCCCTGGGGTGCTATATTAATAAAGTTCAGCCTGTTTGAAGCGGTGATCAGACTGATCGATATCACAATCACTGTCAGCTGAGCCTCGGTGCAGTTTAACGCTCTGAATGAATAAAAGCAGGATTCAGATCAGCAGCTGCAAACAGCAGCTCTGCTTCAGGCCTTAACGCCTATTATTATTAACACCTACAGAACAATAAATCTGTTTTCATTCAGCAGGAACTGAGAATCTGTATTTATTACTGACATCAGGAAAAGGCCCTCCTGCTCTCCCCGCTGGGCTCTCCCAGGAACAGTGACACTATTTCAGTAGGCAGTGACGTCATACCTGCTGATCTCTGATCTGGAATCTGCTCCTGAGCAGACCATGGTGATAAACCCCAGTAAGCAGTGATTCACCTTCGTAGTACAGGAAACCCAGGGTTAGCCCTGAAGTTACCTGGACAAGGTGATATCTTGCCTCAGCCTCATCTCCGGACTGACAAACCTGTGATTATGGCTCCGCCCCTCCAACCTCATGTGGAGACTTTTTTGGTCTCTGAAGGTGGAGTCTGATACTGCAACCTGAGGATGAGAGCATGTTGGCCCCACATTCAGGCTTCTTTACACCAGGAGATCTGACAGTGCACATTCCCACAACTGCTTCCTGCTCCTTCCTCCTTCTTCCTGCTCCTTCCTCCTGATTGCCTCTGTTGGGACAGAATCTCCAAAATAAACTTTATGTTTATTCAGTCAACCCTGAAAGCAGCAACTGAGACCAGAACCTCAGCAGGAGAGAGCTCAGAGTTCAGGTGAGCAGGAGGCTTATTTCCTCACACCTGTCTAGTCAATCAGATTTCGGAGGAGTCGCCCCCTGCTGGACGGTACACAGAGTGCACGTTTAAGCGTTGCTCTGTCCCGTTTTTTCCCACCTGAGTTCACCTGGAGCGGCTCTCAGTGATTGGTTCACCTGAGGACTCTGTGGGGTCAATGTCAACTTCACTCAGAGGTCACCAAGCTGTTGTGGGGCTCCCACGCACCCCGCTGCTGTTACCCGGACACCTGATCTTATTCTCAGTTGGAAGGAATTCATAATGCACGCGCATGCACACACCGGTCCTCCTCCAGAGGTGCAGCACCCCCTCCCCCTCCACCCCCCAGCCTCTGTATGCGCCGTCACAGTGCAGACAGAGGTTGTAAACATGGCGGCGGACGGGATGGTGCTCACCAACCACGACCATCAGACCCGCGTGGGGATCCTCACAGGTAAGGACACCCCCTCATTAGAAGCGCTAAAACGCCTTCGGGCAGCGCACCTGTGCGCCGTTTTGTGTCTTGCAGCCTGCGCGCGGCAGTGTCACGATACGGGCTGCAGAGCGGGCTAACGTTAGCTGCATGCTAACCGGTTCCTGCGTGAGCCGCGAGGGCTGCGGGCGCAAAGGTACGCTGTTTGCGCTTGAGAGCGGCTTTAGCGTGTTTCAGTGTGACTGCGGACTAACATGTGCGCCCCGGCTGCACCTGACAGCGAAACTGCGGTGCACAGAAAGCATTTATTCAGCGTGAAGTGGGGCAGAGGAAGGAGAAGGGCCGGGGAGCTCTTTCAAAATGCGGGCGACCTGCGCGTGCTGCAGTGACAGTCTCACATAAACGGTGCTTTTACTTTGGAGGGTTTCTCCGCTGTGTTCCGGTGTCCGCGGCTCGCTCGGCGGGCGGCGGAGCGACGGAGGGATACCGTTACCGACACGAGCTGCATTATTCATGTACCTCTGCGGGTCCGCCGAGCGGGCCTCGGCTCATATTACCGGGACCTCACAGCTGCTCTGTGGCCGCAGTTAGTTTCCGTTTGACGCTGAAATGAGCGTGAACATTAAACGTGAACGCGCGCGCGCCGTTGTAGCGATGTTCGCCCCCGAGTCGTGCCCGCGGGAGGACTGGGACCAGTATCCGGGACCCAGTAAGCCCAGCAGGAGCACCAGGACAGAGGCTGACAGTCCAGCAGGGGGCGCTGTGAGGTGAACAGAGCGAAAATGATGATCCCCTCCTGTTCCCACATAAAAATATTTCAGTTCCAACACAATAAACATTTCCGTTTCCACAGACCCAGAATCAGCAGTTTTATTCACCATGAAGGACTAAATATGAGTGTTCCGTGTGCTGATTGGAGGATTTTAGGACGGGAAGTCCTCGATGGCGGGCTTTTCCAGGCCAAGTATCCAGCAGACTTTAGCAGCACAGCTAAAATAAAGATTATAAAAACCCGTTAGCAGCACAGCTAAAACCCAGCAGGAGCTTATTGTGTGGGAGAAGCAGTTGGTTGTGGCGGATCAAGGTGATGCTAGCAGGGAGCTGCTGCTTCTAATTTGTTGTTTGTCAGATTTGAGCTCAGTGTGAGAGTCTTTCCTGCTGTTACAGGAACTCTTTCAAACTTACAGAAAGGAAAAAAAAAAACAAAATGGAAGAAGCCATAAAGTGGCTTGTGATGCTCACATAAATATATTTTACTTCATTGGAAACATTGTGTGTTCCACAATGTTCTGCAGCTCCATTCATCAAGGACAAGCTCAAGAGTGCCCCCTGGAGCAGGAAGAGAGCCTGCTGTTTCACGTGGGCGCAGTTCAGTTCACTTCAGCGACTTTAATTAGCAGAGAAACCCAAAGGACTGAGTAAAGCAGATCAAACCGACGGCCAGGGTGTGAATGATGGCGGATCTTTGAGGCCAACGTCAGTTTTTAAGGAGTGCAAAAGTCTGATTCACAGTCATGGTTAAAAAAAAAAAAGTTCCCCCTCGGCCATTTCTAAGGTTTTACATAAGAAAAAAAATATTTTAGTCCTTATCAGGTCTAAAAATTAAGAAAATGCAGCCTGAGATGAACAACACACGATATATTACACAGTATTTATTGAAGAAAAAGACAAAATGTGTGAAACACTGAGTCAACCCCCTCATCCAGGAGCTTCAGCAGCAATAAGTTGTAGTGATGGTTTCCTGTGTGACTTTATCAGTCTGTCACATCACTGTGGAGGAGTTTTGGTCCACTCTCCTTCACAGCGTAGCTTCAGCTCATTGAGGTTTGCAGCATTCATTCATGCACAGCTCTCTGAAGGTCCCACCACAGCATTCAGTGAGGCTGAGGTCTGGACTCTGACTGGCTGTAGCTCAGTAGGTAGAGCAGGTCACCTACTGATCAGAAGGTCAGCGGTTCGATTGCTGGCTACTCCAGGCTACATGCCAATGTATCCTTGGGCAAGATACTTAACCCCAAGTTGCTCTCCGACTGTCCTGTCGGAGTATGAATGTGTGTGAATGTTAGTTAATTAAAAGCACTTAGCTTAGTAGAAACATGGAAGTGCTTGTATGAATGTGAGTGCAAGGGTAAATGTAAAACGTGTTGTGTAAGCGCTTTGAGTGCTCTGATTGAGTAGAAAAGCGCTATATATAAGAGCTAGTCCATTCTTTTGCTGCTGTTCTTGGGATCATCGTGTTGATGACCCAGTGTGGTCCAAGCTTCAGCTGTGGGACAGACGGCCTCACATGTGACTCTGAATACTTTGGTATACAGAGGAGTTCGTGGTCCACTCATACCACGTTTCCACTGCCGAGGTGCCGGTGCTCGTGCCAGTGCTGGTGTGGGTTCCAGTGAACCAGCGAACCACTTAAGAATGGGCCTGTGTTTCCACTGTGCTTTGCGAGCTGATCCTTTACGTTAAGTGTGGGCGGATCCTCGTCTGGAAACGGAAGCCAAAGGGCACAAATGTAGGAGAACACGCTCCTCTTTCTTGTGCTGCGAACACATTTTACGGTCCAAACAAAACTACTGCAGCATCTGTGTGCAGCACAGAGGGAAACACAGACAGCCATTATGAGCAAGACGACAAGTACACTTATCTGTGATATGAACTGATACAAAGCAGCAAGTTCAGGCTTAGGGCCCAACCTAATTCATAGATGTGAAAATTGCATCGCTTTTCTCGTTAAATACACACCACGCAGTGAAATAGCGGCAGAAAACTTTACGTCGTGATGGCAGAGTCACGCCCTTCTGCTGCTTGCGTCACACGTTCTTGGTTCCAGACCAGCTAGCTTGCGGTTCTAGAGTTGAACCCGTTTTTTGGCCGAGCACCAAGTGCGTTTGCAGTGGAAAAAACGTTGAACGGTTCAAACACTGGCACCGGCCCCTGTCATGTGGTTTGTTCAGATGGAGCTTTCTTAGTTTCTGAGTGTTGCATGGTCTGAGCTCAGGGTGAATTTGCTGGGAAGTCCACTCCTGGGAATATTGTGGATTATGTTAACACACACCTGAATGCTTCAGACCTGAAAACTGCCCAAACCTCTGCTTTTATGGAGGTACTCACACTGCTGATGTTTTAATTAAGTGCATTGATCTTGATCATCAGCACTAGGGTTTAATCCCAGGACCCGGGATTCCCGGGAAATGCGATCAGAACCATTTCCCGTTTCCCGGGAAATGTTAAGACGGGAAACCGGGAAAAAAGTCGCATTATATAGCCTATAAAATATGGCTGCCCTGAACAATAAAGAAATATCTGTGTAACTTCGAGTGTTTCTTTTCCTCGTTTGCAGCCGCTTACTAACAATCATGAATTAGGATACGGGCCTAATGTGTGAAGAAAGTATCATGAAATAGATTACTTTAACATATTTCGCTTTTTAAATGGAGTTGAGAAAAATGTATATTTTTTAGGGTATAAGGATTGGCCAGTTTTTCAAAAGATGATTCACAACGAACCTGCTTTGACCCTCAGACACGGTGTTATAAATTTGCTGTTGCCAGAATGGCAATGACCAAGTTGTAGTGCATTACTCAAGACCGGTGTTATGTCATATTATAGTGTAGTACGGTAGTTAACTTTTCAATGACTATTACAGCGTTCCACTGGTGGAACGGTGTGCACGACAGCGCCAGTGGCTGAGCCTTTATCAGTGCTGTGTGGAGGTGAACCGTATTGTTTGCACCAGCAGTTGTAAAATAGCTTGGTATAATTCCATGTACAATGCAGGAATATTCAAATTATATTTGTTAAGGGAGCGTTGAGGAACGATATAACACCGCATAGCTCGAGCACTCGAATGCCGAGATGTAGGTTTTATTGCATTAATCAAGCCAATGTTGCCCCCTACTGGGCATAACAGGACATAGCTGGAAAGCTACCTCTACAGTATCAAAATAGGTTAAGCCCGACACAGGCTACAGAAGGCCTAATTAAACTAATAAAAAAAACTTTTTCCTGGGATTACTGGGAAATGGCTTGTCTTTTCCCGGGATTTGATTCATGTCATTTTTGGGAAAAATATTAAACCCTAATCAGCACCTAGCTCCTACTTACCCTCTTAGTTCCCATGGAACTTTCTGGCACATTGTTTCTGCAGTTTGGCTTAGCTTTTATTAAAATGTAATGGTGTAATATGTCATGTTGTAATTTTAAAGCTCACTGAGGACCAGATTATTTGATTTATGTTCTGATAGGGGTGGCTGTAGCTCAGGAGATAGAGCAGGTCACCTACTGAGCGGAAGGTTGGCAGTTCGATTCCTGGCTACCCCAGGCTGCATGCCAATGTATCCTTGGGCAAGATACTTAACCCCAAGTTGCTCTGCGATGCAAGCGTTGGAGTGTGAATGTGTGTGAATGTTGGATAATTAAAAAAAAAGCACATAGCTTAGTTAATCATGGAAGTGCTTGTACAAATGGGTTTGAATGGGGTAAATGTAAACGTGTTGTATATAAGAATTAGTCCATTTACCATATGTAAAGCTTTAGAACTGAAAAAGGACATCGTTTCTTTTCTCTGTGAGTGTATCTGCTGATATTTGTAGGGACACACCGATCCAGCTTTTTCCAGTTCTAATTTATTGTTGCTCGTCAGATTTGAGCTCAGTGTGAGAGTCTTTCCTGCTGTTATTTACAGGAACTCTTTCAAACCTACAAATGACTGAAAAAATAATTTAAGAATTATTTTGAGGTGTGAATCAGGCCAGGCCACTCTGGTAGGTCTGCTTCGGTAGAAGTGAACTAAAGGTAAACTAACAACTAAAACTAAGTCAACCAACTTTGTCCCACTTTGATGCTAAGGCCCAAAGTCTGGATGTTCTCTGAATGTTTGTGTCAAACTCTGAAAGCTCTTCAAACCTGTGGTTCTCCCAACTGGGCCTCCATCAAATCAGTGAAGATGCACAGGAAAGAAGGTCACAGGGAACAAGGTCAGACACCAACTATGGAGAATGGGAATGACAAACGGAACAATATTGTCATCCTCACCTTGACGGGATGGGACTCAGTTGTACATCTGCACTTAAAGGTTAAAGGTCAGTCTTTCGAGAATGCCAATGTTCACATTTTGGACCGGAAAGACTGATGGTTTGAAAGAGGAGCCATCTCTGTGGAGTCAGTGTCCATCACTGAACAGAGAGGGTGGATTACGACACCAATTTTCCCTCATCTACAGTGCAGTCCTGAGATCCCTTCCCAGGCACCTCAACGCCAACTCATGCCTTACTTCAGGTGACCTTAATAGGTCACATGATAGAGATGGAGGGGGTCTCACAGTGGTTTCACCATAAGCCACTGATTATAATGACCCACACCTTCTTTCACACCTTGGCTCATGTGATGATGCACCTCCAAAAGCTTAAAGAAGTCCAGTCGCCTTTTTTCAGGCTCCAGAAGTTAAACTGTGAACCTGCTGGGTTTCAGGGTTTCATTCATGTGTCAGAGGGTTGAAAGAGTGAGCAGCTTATTATTATAAATGATTGTTTCATTTCTATTAATTTTTCTTTCTGATGAAAAATTTGATATACAGTGAAAAAAATTAAATGAAAGAACCTTTAGGGCGACATGCTAACTCCCTGTCTTGGTTAGTTCATTAGATAAGATGATCGGTTCTATTTCTGTGGATCCAAACAGTCCCAAATTTTTATGTTTCAGAGTGTGTCTCCATCCTTTTACTCTGGAGTTGCAGTGGCATAGAGGATGCGTGCAGGATGGTGTTCTTCTCCAAGCTTTGTGGTTGTGAGAGAGGGTCTGAATTTCTGTTAAGGTCTTTCCTGCATGTTCCTCAGTGTTATTGGACCACCATTTCCTCCATCTTCCTCTGCCGCCCTTTACCTGGAACAGGTCCTCAAAGAACAGTCCTTCAGCTCTTACGGCATGGCTGCACCATTTGAGTTTTCTTCTGCTTCTCCTGTCAGTAGATCTTCACATGAACCTGTGTGTTGTTCTTTTTTTATTTCATTCTAAGTACCATTAATTTTTTTAAAAAACATTTCATCTCTAATTTCTCCTAAAAAATGAACATTATGTTTGCACGGATAATGTTAGAAAATGTTAGACTCCTGCAGAGAACTGATGATGATATTTTGGTGTCTATGTTCTTGATACTTGTGGAGAACCTTGTTACCAGCCTTGATCCTCCTAAAAAAAACACATCCTGCTCATCTCCAGCTCACTGTTTTTACCCTTGGACTGTACTAGAACAGCTTTGCATGAGTCACAGTTCAAAATAATCCTTCTAATCCTTCTTTATCTCATCCTGAGCCAAAATGCAGCACCTCAGTTCATCAACTGTCTGAAACAAGCTGTTTAAGCCCCTCGCGCTTTAAAACAGCTGCTGATAGGCTGCCTGTTACAAACAGAAGGTTTGTACAACATGTAGGTTGGTAGGGGCTCCTGCAGATGAGATGAGCATTTAAGGGTATGCCCAGTTTATGACATCATACTTATTCAAGAGTGGAAAAAACTGTGACAAACTGAGTGTTTGGAGCAGTCTGCATCCTGAGCTTTGGCTCCACACGCTGGTCTCATCATTAGAAACTTTGTGTTTGATATGAGTGTCCTGCACTGGAACAGGAGATATGTGACAGGAAGTGAAGAGAAGCAGTTTGTATGTGTGAAATTCAGCTGAAACGTTCCTCTGCAGTGAGTGACAGCTGCTTCAAGAACCTGGCTGAGGACCGGAGCGGAGTGAACCTCAAGGACCTGGTCCACGACCCTTCATTGTGAGTCATCATAAAATCTGCATCATGCACGTACACACACGACCACACGGTAACTGTCCTTGTGTCACTTCCTGCAGACTAGGAGGAGTCATCGCAGCCTACAAGATCGTCCCAGATGAGATCGATGAGATCAAGGTAATGGCAGACTGTGAAGCACGTTAGGATTCAGTCATTTATGAGAAAGATGTTTGTCAGTGGGCGATGTCTCAGTCCACCTTCAGTCATCAGGTGGACCGGAACATCACTTTGATCTTGCATGTAAAGGTTTTATTCTGTGCTCCCAGCTGTTTTTACAGCCACTGCTCCACAGTAGTTTTTTTTTGCTGCTGCTGGCGAGATATTAGACGAGTTCTGTGTGTTTACAGGAAACTCTGCTGGAGTGGTGCGATGAGCAGGAGCTGAATCTCATTCTCACTACAGGAGGAACTGGCTTTGCTCCGCGAGATGTTACACCTGAGGTACAGATCCATGCAGAGGGCTTTAGCTGCAGACAGCAGCCTGAAATGTCTTAACTCACTGTGGTTTTGGTGTAGGCCACCAGGGAGGTGATCGAGCGAGAGGCTCCAGGAATGGCTCTGGCCATGCTGATGGGATCTCTCAACGTCACTCCGCTGGGAATGCTGTCCAGGTGAGCCCTTTGAACTCTCACTGCTCATGGAGAAAAACCGGTTGTCCTGTAAGAGTTTGCTTCTTCAAGATTTTTTTCTTCACATCATACCAAGTGTTATTTTATGCTTCCAGCATGCTTTTATTTTTATCCAGCTGAAAATACAGATCAAATCAAATGTTGAAACTGAAAAATATCTGCTCATGTCTGCACATCTGAATAAAGCAGCTCCAGCTGAGCTGCATCAGATCTTCTAACACTCAGAGGTGATCAACTGCTGCTGTTTCAAAGCCTCTTTTATGTGTTCATGGCTTCATGAAGCTCCAGATGTTTCAGTGGGTGATGCTCTGGACTGTATTCAGGTCAGTTTAGCAGCTGGAGTCATGCTGCTGGAGTACAAGCTCAGTGAGGTTTGTTCATCATCTGCTGAAGTAGAACTTACCTGAAACGGACCGCGTCTGGATGGTAGATGCTGGATTAGCCCAGCGCTCGCAGCTTCCATGATTTCCAAACAGAATCTCAGCTTCTGATTGGTCAGACCACAGAACAGTTTCCAGTCAAGCTCAGAGGAGCTGGTGGTGTTTCTGGATCTTGTTCCTCTGTTGGTTCTTTGAATGGTGGAATTTGAGCTGATGGTTCTCAGACTTGTTCCTGAGCCCGTACTGTGATCTCCACCTCAGTCCAGTCTGAGGTCTGAACTCTACCATCAGCTCTGCAGCTGCTCCCTGTGTGCTCACATTCCCGAGTCTGTTCATCAGATGATGGCGTCCCTGATTCTTCTGACTTTCCTCTCAGACTGTTGGACCATCTTCGCCTATGAAGCCCTCAGCCTCTCTGGGAGGAACTGATTCCTCTCGTTAGTGTGCAGATGCTCTAACAGCTCCAACATTTCCAGATTTTGTTGCTCCAAGGAACAAATGAGCAGATACTTTTCAAAAAACAGTCAAACTTAACATGTGATGTGCAGTTTTTGGTCTGTTTTCAGGTAGAATCATGGCGCTCTGTTTCTTTTATTTAAATTTTACACAGTTTGCTGAGGCTTCTAGAAACTGTTGTTTACTCAGATCTGTGTGTGTGTGTGTGTGTGTGTGTGTGTGTGTGTGTGTGTGTGTGTGTGTGTGTGTGTGTGCGTGTGTGTGTGTGTGTGTGTGTGTGTGTGATATCCTGTCCTGCTCTAATCCATTTTTCTGTGTTGTTTCCAGGCCTGTCTGTGGTATTCGTGGTAAAACTCTGATCATCAACCTTCCAGGCAGCAAGAAAGGCTCTCAGGTACGAGTCTTGGGCTTTACTCTGCGAGTGCTCTGCTGTGGTGAATCTGTGCTGTGCAGATCTTTGCTCACAAAGTCTACCTGCCAGCTACGCTACATTTCTTTAGTTCTGTGTCGAGCTTGGGCTGAAAGCTTGGGCTGAGCAGATTGACGTGTTCGGCCAGTCGGGTGGAGCTCAGTGTTAGTATGGTCAGCTACATGCTTACAAAACTAATGAAGGGATGGTGGAATTTAGTTGTTATACTTTTTCTGATCTTCATAAATTTTCTTTGTGGCCAACAGTCTGACTGTGTTCAGGCAGCATTTCTTTTTATATGGAGTCATTAAATGATATCGAGCAGCTTTTAAATGTAAAGTCTAAAACTGTAAAGTTTGAACATCAAAATCGGTCTGATACTGTATCACAGCTCCATCAGAGTCTGATCTGTTTGCTCCACAACTCAGAGAAACGCTCTTTACTTATTCAGCTGCTTCACTTATTGCATACTGTTAACTGATGGGAGTGGGTACAGAAGACAGAGTGGGGGTGGTCAGGGGCGGACCCGAGCCCCTTTGGTTTGTGGGCTGCCAGCGCAACCAGGGGAGCTGCAGCGGCGCCCCAAAATGAAACGTCTCTAAAGAAACAGATCAGGCCGAGTTAGTCTGGGAGTCGATGTGCAAGTCGTGGAAGGTGTCAGAGTTTGGAAAAAGATCTAATTTCAAACTTGGCTCTACATGCTGACAAAATTACACTGATGATTTTCTCAGTAAACCTTTCATATATGGTGACAGTCGCAGGGTCAGGCTCACAGCACAAATATTTAGAAATCTCAGTTGATTTTCACACTTCACATTTGGCACCTTGTGGCAAAAATCTGCGTTTTTAACTCAAGGATTGAGTCCTGCCTTTCTTTTAAGGCCAGAAAGAGACTTGTTGCTTCCACCTTTATGCCTTTGATGGATTATATTGTGTTATTTACATATTCACAGACCTTCAGACACTTTAAAGCTCTTGCTCACCAGCCTGTGTTTGTCCTGCTATAGACTCAACCACTGCTGTTTTCTTATTTATTAGACTCTTCTTGGTCTGCTCCCCTCCAACCTGCAGACCTACATCTGTCAAAGTGTGGGGCGTTATTGTCTCCCTCCTGTCTGCCCCCAAAGCTCACGCTGAATTTGGCACATTTATTTCTACTTAGCCCAGAATCGGCTGCATATCAAATTAAACCTAAAGGTGCTGGTGTCAACAAGTGAATCCAAGGTCATTTTAAACAACCTGGAGGCTGCAAATGTCCCACCTGAACATTACTCCTCCTGGCTTAAGTTAGTCTTGTAGTATTAGTCTTCATTTTTGTGAAACCAGTTCCTGGACACGCTCACCTGAGATGTTTGCAGATGTCGACACGCTGCTGCTTCTTCTGCTCTGTGCAGCTAATTTCAAACTCAGACCTGCAGGGGAAAAACCTGCTATGGTGATTCCACATCCCGCAGAATCTTGCTGGCACCTGTCGGATAACCATGACTGTGTCGGCACTTTTTGATCACCCCTACGCATCAAAGCAGTTCATTCTTAATCAGATTTTAATTTACACAACAATTTTGGCTTCTGGGGATTATTCCAACAAGATAACTGAGGTAGAAATGGTTTTTGTGGTATATTCTGCTCCTGCAGTAACACTCTTCCACCCTCTGCCCCTGCCATGCTGTGGCAGGTTCACTTCACCTTTATTCAGTTTATTTAGTTATGTTCAGGTAATCAGCTTAATTCAAAGGACAAGCTAATAAATCCACTGTGTCTGTCAGGATCATGAACCTTTAACATGATGATGATGATGATGATGATGATGATCAATAAATTGTTGAACTGTTTTTGGTTCAAAGTCTCTAAACTCTCTTTTTTTTTCAGGAGTGTTTCCAGTTCATCCTGCCCGCTCTCCCTCACGCCATCGACCTGCTGCGCGAGGCCACAGTCCGAGTTAAATCCACACACGCCGCTCTGGAGCAGCTGCCATCCCCCTCCCCTCTGCAGGCCAACACATATGCCAACACACACGCCAACACACACACCATGGAGCGTGGCACCCAGTGCGAGGAAGAGGAGGAGGAGGAGGAGGAGGACAGGAGGAGAGGTCGCCACGCACACAACCACCACCATCACCACCACCACCACCAGCATGGCTCCTCCCACATCACCGCAGCCGCTATTGCTGCCAAGGTAAGCCGCGCGCAGGCCGTACGGAGAGCGGCGCCGCTGCTGGAAGCTGCCAGATGAAACTTTAATGATCAGTGTGGGGAAAGTGGGTCATTGCAGCAGCTACCGTACTACAGACTCATGCAGCGCCGAGGCTGCAGGCTGCTGCAGGACGCACAGACATCAACGGGAAGCAAACGCTCAGCAGGGCAGGAAGGAAAGCAGGAGGCCCTCTTTACAGGAACATAACGTCCCCGATATTCACAAAGACGCATCCGATTCAGGATCCCGTGGGACCTTGAAAGCTCTGAATGAAAATCCAGGAAACGAAGGCCATCAAATGTCTTAAATTTACCTTCCCACAAGGTTTTAATGTGCAGGTGATGTTCTCATAACCGTAGAAAGACATGAGAGTCAATAAGACTAGTTTTTCCAATCTGTAAAGTTCTTGCATTTGGACCTGCAGTCTAAAATTTAGAAAGACACGGCTTACTGTCATGTGACAAAGTAAAGCATCAATGCTGTTTGCAGGGATTATTGTTTATACCAAAAAAAGTCGTTATGGCTGGTTTATAAATGCCAAAAATATGATGTCTGATTTTAATATGTTTTTGCTTCTTTAAAAGCATTAAAGTAGGAGCGACAGGATTCAGTGAAGTGAGGGCAGTTTTGGTGCATAAACGCTTAAACTGACATGTTGAGAAATTATCAAGTCAGAAAGATAAGAGACCCATCCCAGAGTCAACACGGTGGTGACAAACATACAGTCCGAGGGCCAGAACCGGCCTGCTGGAGGGTCCAATATGGACTGAAAATTGCAGTGAAGTCATCATTTTTTAAATGTATATAATATAAGGCGTTGGTATTTCTGGTGCAGTGAAATATTGCCAGCATTACGAAGCAGGAGTGAAGATGTGTGAAAAGTTATTTCTAGTAGTTTGATTCATAGAGAGTTGCTCAGCTAAAAAAAATGCTACATGTGAAAGTTTTACAACTTGACTGTGATCAGTAAATGTTGATGTTGCTCTTCAAATCTGGCAGCCAGTGAGCTGAAAGGAGTACACCCCTGGTGTACACACTCCCGGTGGTGGAGCAGGCCTGGTGTTTGGCTCACTCTTTAAAGCTGGAGATGGATGTTTATTTGCACACACTCGACCTTCATCGGGAACAGTTCTGACTGATGTACAGTAGGGATGTTCCATGTGGACTAACCGTTGGCATCTAATATTGGTTAAAAAACTGTTCTAAAGTTGGAGATGTTAGTTTGTGGTAAGCTGGATGTACCTCTTGGATGTTACCTGGTCTTCTTTGTTGGACTTTGTAGCAAGAGAATCTTTGTTTATATATTTATTCTTTTACCAATTTTACCAACAGACTTAAATAAAAATATTCCTGATCAGCAGACCGAGAATTTTAAACCAGGAGCCTCCTTGCTGTGAGGTGACACTGCACCTCTGTGCTGCCCAGCAGTCCTCACTCAGGTGTGAAAACACCTGCATTCTTTCTGTTGTCCAGCAGGCCCGTGAGTCTCCTGCTCCCCTGATCTGAGCTCAGTTCATTGCTAATGCTCATCACATCCTGCTTCAAAATGCTAGGATGGCGACGGTGAAAAGCGCAAGGCTTCATAACGGGACTGCACTAAGCAGTTAGGGGATGCCAGAGAGGCTATATCCGCCTGTTATACTGTCTGTCTTTGACCATGCCCACTGGTGACGGCACACAGCTACAACATGTAGACGATGAACAGGCCCACAACCACGCCTGTCGCTGCAATTAGCTTAAAAAAAGATAACTGTGAGCTCAGATTTGAGCCATGAAATGTGAAATGTATCACAGGCTGATGTTTAACTTCATCCCATTTCGTGTCATTCACCTGTCTCTGTCAATGTGTGTGTCTGCGTGTGTGCACCTGCATGCTCGTGTGTGTGTGTGTCCATCAGACGAGCCATGCTGTGGTCATGGCTAAAGGGAGTCCCTACCTGCCTGGCACCACACCCGCTCCTCCCTCTCATTTCACCTGTTCCTCTACTCATGACCAGCAGGTGAGACACCCCACACATACACCTGTCCTTTCCTGTCATTGGTCAGTTTATCATGTCTGTCCATCGCTCACTGCAGGGCACCATACTTCATCCACTCATACCCAAGTTAGCTTGAAGATTATCTGATACCACCCAAGACCTTTTTAAGGTGGACCTATTATGATTCTCCTTATTTAGATGCTGTAACTTGTTCTGAACAGCCACTTATCCCACATTAGTGACATGAGCCTTTAAATTTACCCAGAAAACAGATGAAACATCCAGGGTACTGATACAGTTTAAAAAAAACTTTGATATATTTCACGATACTGATGCTCATAGAAAAAAATCTGAAAATATTCATAGTATGGAGGTAAAATTTTGCACGTCTTTATTAAATATATTAGAGTTATTGTAGGCTTTAAAATCAGCGATTGTGACGGGGTCAGGTTTGATGTGGATTGATCTTTAGCTTTAGCAGCTGTAGCTAACAACAAACAACTGAAGAAAACTCTTGGACTAGCATTAAGTGTGTGTGTGTGTGTGTGTGTGTGTGTGTGTGTGTGTGTGTGTGTGTGTGTGTAGATCCCGGACTCGATCATTTCTCGAGGTGTTCAGGTGCTTCCACGAGATTCGGCCTCTTTAAGCTCCACCCCTTCCGAGTCACCCCGGGCGACACAGGCGACCTCCCGCCTTTCCACCGCCTCGTGCCCGACGCCCAAGGTACACACAAACCTTCACACATGCACACAGACAGCACCGCTAAGAGGTCAGCCACAAAAGCCGCCATTTTGCATGAAATTCCAGCTTCCTGTTTGTGCTTTGTTACGATTAGAGCATGCCCAGTATATGTACGCTAACTGCTGATAAAAGCTCCTTTTAAAAACGGTAACAGGCAGTTCCTGCATGATTAGAGCTTTTAATAATTTTCTTTATTTCCTAACCTCCTTCTTTCTCTTAATAAAACCAGTAAAAACATGTCTGATTTCCTGACATAGAAAGTAAGTTTTAGCTTTAGGGCCTGACCGACGCTGATTTTCAAAGAATAAAAACTCCAATAGTGATAAAACAGCCAACGGTGTGTTAGATTTACACTGAAACAGAAAAACATTTATTAAGCTTTCTTCGTGTGACATTTTTCAAACATAAAATGTTTTTTATTGCCAATATTTAAATAGAAGTTTTTTTCTCTTTGTCACCTGGCGTTCCCCCAAGGCTCTACCCTGGGTCCTCCATCATTCCCTATAAACATGTTTCCCCATACAGCTTTTTGTTTTTTTTAATCACCAGTGTTTGAAGTGATTGCAGCATTATTGAATAGATAAGATGTTTCCTAACAGTTATGTTATCGCTAACAAATTATATGAGTGAGTGCCACTAATAAAGCTTAGAAATGGAGTCCACAAATTACTAACATCACCAAACGAACAATCACCAAACAAGTATGTATGAGTAGTATGAAGTAGTTTATTTATGTTAGCAGGTAGGCTAACATTGGCTAACAATAGATAGAAAAACTCTAACTGTGATGAGTAACAAGTTGTCTGTGGTAATAAAATTAAATCTCAAATCCAAACTGATCTGGGAGCCTAACTGGCCATTTTTAAGTGACTTTATCAGTCAACATTACAAGTTAATCATCACTAAATTCATGCACTGCAGCTAAGTTACAGCTAACTGGCTAACCTTATCTAAATCATAAGCGAACGACTGTCAGAATTTACATATTATATAAAAATATATGATTTTATTCTAAATTAAATTAGCTAGCTAGAGCAGGGGTGGTTAGCCAGCTAGCTGTACTTTAGCTACACATGTACTTCATCATATCCAGGCCAGTTGTTGTTGTACTGATATTCAGCTGCTCTGTCAGCTGTTTGACAGCAGCAGAGAGCAGGACAGTCTGTGTATGACACAGCACTTTTTAGATGCTAGTGCCTTCTGAGTTCATTTAACAGCCGCTGCAGTTTTCTGAGGTTTCATGCCTAATTTTCATTTACCGCACAGACTAATAAGCAACAGGAAGGTGCCAACCGTCAAACTCTGGACCGAAATTTGGCCCAAAAAAATTTGATTCGACCACAGTTAGAAACTTAGCATCATGAAGCCACCCACCGGAACATCAATAACACTTATGTTAAATTTATGTAACAATATCAATCCAAATGTCAAAGCCAGTTGTCAGTTGTAATCATCCCGCATTGCGTGATCGTCAGCTATTAATTTTGTTCAGGAAAGTCTCGGGACTTGTGTGCTGTTTGTTGAGTGGGAGTGAATGGGCCTGTGACGTTTGGGAAAACTTAGATCTATGGAAATGTCTTCAGTTGTGTATGGTTAAAAATAGAGAAAAATGTGTAGCATCAAATTATGCTTAAATCATCTAATTTCCCTTTTTTTTAAAGTCAGAAGACACCTAGTTTTCTGACCTCCTGTTTTAATTTGCTGTTAATGTCTTCAGGTGTTAAGACAAACCTAATTACCTGCTGCTTAGCACATCAGACAGGAGAGCAGAAATAGGCCCTAGCTGATATCCGATGTTTGATTGAAGGTTTAGACTGAGGCGATGAATAAAAATAAACCCTACTCGCTCCCACAGTAATCGCTCTTGAAATGCTTTAATGTTGCATCTAGAATTCATATTGTTTATGTTTCCACATCCTGTGAGTGAGACACATAAAAGAAGTCTTTCAGTCGTTCTTTACCATCATTTCAGTGAAGAATAAATCTGTTTCTCTGCAGGTTCAGTCACGCTGTGGCAGCAATGAGAACATACTGAGAGCCAGTAAGTTCTGTGTGTGTGTGTGTGTGTGTTTCATTAACAATACAGCTTGCAAAAGTTGTTTACAGGTGTGTGTGTGTGTGTGTGCGTGCGTAGGCCACAGTGCAGTTGACATCAGTAAAGTGGCTCGCCGTCATCGTATGTCGCCATTCCCGCTGACATCCATGGACAAAGCCTTCATCACTGTTCTAGAGATGACGCCTATTCTGGGAATTGAAGTCATTAACTACAGAGGTGAGTGTGTGTGTGTGCGTGCACGAGCGTGCATACAGATCAATTATGGCCCGAGGCCACAACTGGCTTGTACACTATGGCATCCAGCCTATGGTGTCCTAAAAGTAAAACAATCAGCATAATGACTCCAGTGACTCTGTACTTATCATTAACACGACTCTAATGCAGGGGGATTAAACATGCGGCCAGGGGCCCACAGTTTACACGCTGAAGTGTCCAGTTTAGTCCACTTTGCCAAGTGTGAGTCAGTAATTACTCCAGTTTGTTGATGAAATACGCTGCTAGTGCTGGTGTGGTGGGCCTTTGCCACCTAACGTGTATTATTCTTGGGTGTTTGACCATGTTATGTGGGTACTACCCCTGCAGAACCTGCCATCTCACCCAGTCATGAAAGCTTGCTCTGTGTCAATGACACCTGCTACAAGATAAATCTGTAAAAATGTGATCATGGTTGGTGTTTGAAGGTTTCAAGCGTGTGCTAACAGATGTACCTCTAACGAAGCGTTAATATTTTACGTTACATTGAAGCGTCTTTTCTCCACAGATGGTTTGGGTCGAGTTCTCGCTCAGGACATCTATGCCAAAGACAACCTTCCTCCGTTCCCCGCCTCCGTTAAAGACGGCTACGCTGTGCGAGGTGAGCCCACCAGCACCGCCTGAAACATCTGCATTTATTTACCTTTTATCTGTTTGTTGGAAATGAAAGCTGTAACCTGAATATTAAAAATCAGTGATCACAGTCTGATTTTAGTAACTGGCTTACCTGTGACCCATAGCTGCCGATGGCCCAGGTGATCGCTTCATCATGGGAGAATCACAGGCTGGGCAACAGGTCAGCTCTCATAACACAACTGTGGAACTTTATGATTACTTTAGTAATGCATAAACATCATCTGCTATTCTAAAACAGCTTTTGTAGGTGACACTGCTAAATAACTTCAGTTTTATTGGCCAGAGGGCTCTGTTTCAGTGGTGCATGCACCATGATCAGTGCAGCGTGACACGGTTTGGATTCATGGACTGATTAGGTTCACGTATGTGCAGAATGTAGATCAGGAGGAAGGCTGATTAAGGGACATTAGGATTTTTTTAGAGCCAGAATTACAGCTATGTTAGCACAGCACCTGTGCAGCCAAACACTAAAGTACCAACAGCTGCAGTTCCTCTAATGTCCACTTGAGGCTCCAAAAGTGAGGAAACCTTTGTGAGTGTGTTTGCTGATGGATTTGATGACTGAAGACTCTGTTTCTGCGAGTGACTCCATTATGGAGGGCTGAGCGTGCACCAGTGTAAAAGGACTTGGTTTATAGCAAAAAAAAAAAAGAGTGAAATGCAAAAATGTAGCAAAAAAAAAGTAATCATTTTATCTTAATTTTTGAAATCATAATTGACTAACAACCTCCTTAGACACACCTGATGAAGTCCAGACTCAGTAAACTGTCTGTGTTTTGTGTGTTTGCAGCCCACCCACACAGTGATGCCAGGTCAGGTGATGAGGGTAACAACCGGTGCTCCCATTCCCTGTGGAGCCGACGCTGTGGTCCAAGTAGAAGACACAGAGCTGCTGAGGGAGTCTGAGGATGTAAGAACACCACGACGAAGGCTGATGCCTCAGTCTGTGCACCTGCTGGCTTTACTTCACCTGTTCGTCTGTTACAGGGCACAGAGGAGCTGGAGGTGAGGATCATGGTCCAGGCCCGACCCGGACAGGACATCAGGTAAGAGGAAAACAGTTAGTTTTCCATTTGTGTTTGTCAAACAGGTGGAAATACAATAAAGATAATATTGTGCTTTTGTGTCCACACAGGCCAATAGGACATGACATCAGGCGAGGGGAGTGCGTGCTGGCTAAAGGTACGCACATGGGCCCGTCAGAGATTGGTCTGCTTGCCACGGTGGGGGTGACTGAGGTCAGTGTGCACAAGTTCCCTGTGGTTGCTGTGATGTCCACCGGAAACGAGCTGCTAAACCCAGAGGATGATCTCCACCCGGGGAAGATCAGAGATTCGAACCGCTCCACTCTCCTCGCCACCATCCAGGAGCACGGATACCCCACCATCAACCTCGGCATCGTCGGAGACAAGTGAGAGCGTTTCAACTTTGCACACTCTGTCCCTGTGGTCAGACTGTTTTCCAAAAGTATTCAGACACTGACACCTTTGTTTTGTAATTCTGCATCTCGCCCCCATGAAGCTTAGGCCAGACAACCCTTGTGTAAAAATGCTTCAGAGTCTGAGTTTTACCAGCTTAGAGATTGAATGAACAAATGATAGAATTTTATAAAGCTAATAAATGTTTTAAAGCACTGGGTGATCATCCTGACAGAGGAGTTCAAAGGATGGCTTCAGTGGGCCTGGTTCACTGATATTTGTGTGAAAACTGTCGGATTTATGAAACGCGCATACCAACCTATTTTATTTTTACCACCGTGCGTATGTTAGTGAATCCAAATTATTCTAACCAACAGGCGTGTGCAGTCTGCATGCTGCCCCGCTCCCATGTGTCTATATCCTCGAGGTAGAGCAGGGAAGCAGTGACGATGTTGTAAGGGTAAGCCTGCACCTCCAAAGCAGGAGAAAAAATCCGACTGAAGAAAATGAAATCGAGTGTCCGAGGAGGAATCCAGAAAAGGTGTTTCCACCTGAGCAATGACGGTTTAAAGAATGTGAGGCTCCAGCTGAAATTTTCAGAATAACGTTTGGCCATCAAAGTTGATCTTAAAAACAAGAAAAAGACTCAGACAGAAAAAGAAGAAATGGGTGAAGGACAAAGAGCAGCTAATCTGTCCGGCCGAGAGGAGAAACTCACTGCAGTCACTGAAAACAACATCCAGATTCTCCAGCACTGGGATAGAGCCACGAAAGGAAAGGGCAGACTTAATTTAAGATCAGAAATATTGGGATAGGTTTAAATTCATTCATTTTGTTTACTTAACATGCAATTTATTATTTTTATTTTTATTCATTCATTTTAATTCTGAGCATTTTGAGGCTTATCGTGTTTTGGAAAACTATAAGTCTTCAAAAGGAAGAAATAAAAATAATAATAGTAATTATTATTAGTTGTAGTATTCAGGTTAAAGACAGCCGGCTGTCATTTGTTCGTACACGTGCTCAGAGGCTCCTCTAAATCAGTTTGTAAATTATAAACAAATCCAGGAATAAAATTATTGCTGAGTCGCTGATTTGTGTGTGAAACTTTTGTATGTATGAGTTATACTCAGGTTTATGTGTGTGTACCGTTAGTTCTTCTTACCCACACACGCAGAGCTCAAGAGCTGACGCCTTTTTTGCATCGTGAGAAAATCTGAAAGGATCTGCTAACAGATTTTGTGTGTTTGTGTGTGTGTGTGTGTTTGTGTGTGTGTGTGTGTGTGTGTGTGTGTGTGTGTGTGTGTGTGTGTGTGTAGACCCGAGTGTTGCTGAGATGTGCAGTTTAAGTTTTTGTGGTTGGTGTTATTATTCCTCAGTTTGGTTGATGTGTTCACTGTTTGCACGTTGGACTGCTGATCAGCATTTTTAATGATCTCCAGTCCGATGCCTCACTTGTGTTTGCAGCCCTGATGACCTGCTGTCAGCTCTGCACGAGGGAATCAGTCGCGCTGATGTCATCATCACCTCAGGGGGCGTGTCCATGGGAGAGAAGGTAATGTTCACCTGTGAACCATCTCCTTGAAGTAACTGACGAGTCTGTTTTGAAAAGGCTTCTCCATTTACGGCTGTTATCAGCAAGTTTAGAGCTGAAAACTTCAGTCCATACCCACCTGCTGTTAGTCTGAGCTCCAGCACCTGAATTCCCCCTCCAGCCCCCGGTTTGTAGCAGCGCACCTCTACTGCAAGCTCCTCCCTCAGGAAGTGAAGCAATACAAGGCATCAATCTATATTTTTGTTTTATTGCCTGACCACGAGCTGTCAGTAGAGACTGAAAGAATTAGATCACAGATACAGCAACAGAAATGAACTTCCTCTTTAGGGGAAGCCAGGTTGGAGGCACTACTCCTTTATCTCAAAAGGAGCCAGCTGATGTGGTTTAGCATCTGACCAGGAGGACTCCTGAGCACCTCCTAGGTGAGGTGCTTCATGTCCAACTGGGGGGGAGACCCCGGAGCAGGGCCAGGGCTCGCTAGAGAGATTATGTCTGTCTGCTAGAAGGCCTCAGTGTCTCTTCAGAAGACCTGGAGGAAGCGGCGGGATAAGGGAACACATCCCTGCTTAGACTGCTGTACCTGAGACCTGGAGCCCAATAAGTAGCAGAAATTAGATGGAGGGGCAGGAGCCTGATGACGACCAGCAGGGTGCACACCTGGGCGTTCCTCAGCAGCTTTTATTGTTCCTGGTGGACATCTGTACGAGGCCTGGTGCTCAACATCTGATGACAGAGTTTGTGTCAGTTGGACCCAAACAGACCCTCATATACTCACAGATGTGTAAACTGTAACATGCACTTGGCTCAGGGGCTGGGAACGCAGCAGTTATGTGTGGTTGTGGTACCTAAAGGGCGAAGCCTGTATGAAACAGAGTGGTGGTTAGGATCGAGGCGACTCTTTAAGCTGCCTGAAGAAAAAATGTTTGTCTGATCGCAGCCTCATGCCGTAAAACCAAGGTGGGGCAGCAGGTGGGTGTGGCCTAAAGTTTTTCAATGTGAAGCTTTTAATCAGATTGCACTGATGCAGTGACATAGTGAGCAGATATTCTGATCCTCAGTACTGCTGACTGAATGGTACCTCATTGTTGCTGTGTGTGTGTGTGTGTGTGTGTCAGGACTACCTGAAACAGGTGCTGGATATCGACCTGCACGCGCAGATTCACTTTGGCAGAGTCTTCATGAAGCCAGGGTGAGAGGGGAGAGGGGAGAGGGGACTTCCTGCTGTATTCGCAGTACTGCTCGATCAGGGTTGCCAGCTCACGTCTGTGCCGTGTGACTTGCTTTTCCCTTCATTCTCAAACAAATCTCACGCCTCCATGAAATGATTGTGATAATGAACAGATTCTTTTGTTCTTGACATCAAGCATGCTCCATAAACACTGGAAAACACACTTTACATCTTTCTTTGGCTAGAGGCTCATATGCTCTCTCTGTAAGAGGCCATGAATGAGACTCACCTGTGAATATAATCCAATCTTGGTTTGACCAAACGTGAACAGGAGCTGTTTGAGTTTCTAAATATCTGCAGCTTCTTAGCGTCCACATAGAAGTGGGACTCCAAAGCAGCAGTTAGTTTTTCAGAGCTGAGGCACAGAGAGAGGATCGGCAGCTGCCTCAGTCAGTTTTACTGCTTCCTCTTCATGCCGAGTCCTGAGCTTCCTCACAGCTACAGGCAGAAATATTTCATCTGGTAGCTGAAAGCTGGCAACCCTGCAGCAGAGTTACTACAGTACTTCAGGTACTAATAGTACTGCTACTACACCTGATTTATAATATTTTATTATTTGTATGTTATTATTTCTGCTTTTCTGCTCCAAATGCCGATGCTCTTCTGGTGTGTGTGTGTGTGTGTGTGTGTGTGTGTGTGTGTGTGTGTGTGTGTGTGTGTGTGTGTGTGTGTGTGTTCCTCAGTCTTCCCACTACCTTTGCCACAGTCGACATTGATGGGACACGAAAGCTCATCTTTGCCCTGCCAGGTACTCTAACAGTATGATGCTGTATAATTTACCTGCCTTTGTATCGTCGTCCTCACGTCACGGCTCGACTCCTCAGATCAGTTTCACAAAGATAGATGCTGATTATGAATCTCAAACCTTTATTTAACCAGGAAGCAAAAAGCCTGAGGTTAAGAATCTCTTCAGCGAGCACGTCAGAAAGGCAGCTTTAATGTTTTTCAGTGGTGGGAGAAACTGGGGCTCCTGGAGAACACAGGGTGAACATCAGTGCCCTCCAGAAAGAAAGGTTTGAACCCTGGACCTTCTGGCTGGGAATTAACAGTTACTTCATGTTTAGCAGAGTAGTGGACGGGCTCAGTAGGCCGAGCTGTGTGTGTAGTTTGGATGCTTCTCCCAGGTACTGGATCTCCTTTTCTGCTCAACATCATAAGATTGAACAGCTGAAAGGAACAGTTTGAGAACACTTTGGGGTTACCAGGATTTCTGTATCAGTTCATCATGTAATGTGGTCTGAGCTGTGGGAGTGATTTTATTGTTTCCTAGGTAACCCAGTGTCCGCTGTGGTGACGTGTAACCTGTTTGTGATTCCTGCTCTGAGGAAGATGCAAGGCATTCTGGATCCTAGACCTACAATCATCAAAGCGAGGGTACACACATGTGCGCACGCACACACATGCACCCTTTGTGGACAGTGTATCTGTTGAAGTAGCCGCTTGTGTTTTCTGTATCTTCAGCTGTCCTGTGATGTTAAGCTGGACCCCAGACCAGAGTACCACCGCTGTATTCTCACCTGGCATCATCAGGAGCCGCTGCCCTGGGCTCAGAGCACAGGTAAGTGTGTGCACAGGCGCGCGCGCACACACACACACACACACACACACACACACTCAGTCAGACAGTCAGTGTCTGTGTAAGCACCGTGTTTTCTCCACCTCCTCAGTTTTATGACACTGGATAAACTGTGTACATTGGTGCTGAACCACGCTCACTGTAAACACAGCAGACATGGAGGAAGTGTTTTTTGCTGTTTTTGCAGCATGTTTTATATGTTGTGAGTTTGTACAGCTGCTGCCTTGGTCAGGTCTCTCTTCTGAAACAGGTTTCATGTCAGTGAAGTAACAGAAATAATACACCCCCCCCCCGCAGGTAACCAGGTCTCCAGCAGGCTGATGTCGATGCGTAGCGCCAACGGCCTGCTGATGCTGCCTCCTAAAACAGAGCAGTACGTGGAGCTCCATAAGGGAGAAGTCGTGGACGTCATGGTCATTGGACGGCTATGATGCAGGTATGGCGACCCGTGGTCACACAGGCAGACTGAGCGTGTGCGAACTGTGGGTTTCTCTTTTTTTTTTTTTTTTTTTTTTTTTTTTTTTAAATTAACCATTTTTTCTCTCCAGACTGAAACGTCACTCGCTACCGATTACCGTGGCAGCGCCAGGACTTCTTGTCTGCACAGGAAACAGCCGGGGGGGGCGGGAAGTGGTGCATGTCTACCTGGTCGCCATTAGCTGTGATGTCATATGCAACAGCCAATCGGAGCCAGCGCAGGCTGAGTCCTCATTGGTCTGCTCTGAGGAGATCACTGTATTTCAATGGAGAAAAAAATGTTAAAAAAAATATATAAAATATGAGATTTATTCTGTAATATTATTATCCTGATGATAATGATTATTAATATTCTTAATTAATATTCTATTTATTATTATTATCATGGTTCTGACTTAATATTATCATCTTAGTAGTATTCATGCCTTCTTCTCTCCTCTTCATTTGCTTTGTGCGTTTTTCCCGGGTAGATTAGAGATATAGAGACTCTCCCCTCCTTCTCCTCCTCCTCCTCCTTCTTTTTCTACCCCTGCTCTGCTCTGGCGTCTTCCCTCCTGCTATAGAAACTCCCCGATAACCCTGCCGTTTCACTACATCTCCTCCTGGATCACACCGACTCCAAACATCAGCAAAATATTACTAAAATATGAACTAAAGGCTGATGAAGACGTCCTCTGAGTGAAGCTGCTCGTACTGTTTGTGCCACTACAGTAAATATTTTTTGCCAAAAGAAAAAAAAAAGTTGCAGGCACCCTTTGTGTTC
This sequence comes from Archocentrus centrarchus, assembly GCF_007364275.1. Classification (NCBI taxonomy): domain Eukaryota; kingdom Metazoa; phylum Chordata; class Actinopteri; order Cichliformes; family Cichlidae; genus Archocentrus; species Archocentrus centrarchus. The sequence goes on from NC_044367.1 coordinate 657,451, forward strand.
AGTTAAACTTTTCTGCAGATTTAACCCTTTCAGACCATCTGAAGACATCTCAATGAAGCCATGAAATCGTGCTCGGTGGGTCAGCGGCTCATCTTTGGAGCACTGAACGATTTCTCTGCTCTGACATCGAATATAAACATGATAAATACTCAACGACTTCTCTGATCGTCATATCAAAGGTGCGCCGCGCTGACAGTTTAATCCAACCCTGCATTCAAGTGGTGTTTCACCAACCTGAGTCTCACGTTTACAACATGAATAGATTTATTTTAAGAAATGCTCAGTAATTTTCCAAAACATCTGGACACTCTGGTTTTCGTACTCAATCCAGAGTGAAGAGTGCATTTATTGGGGACTATTTTCAGCGGCGGATTAATCCGCATCTGCTCCTCTAGTGAATGCTTCTGGGTTCTGGTTGTGACATTTGTCCTTTCGTGGAATTCACAGCCTCTCAGAAAAATACAGAATAGTTCATGTTCTTACCTGTCAAGTAGCCAAAGATTGTTATACTTAGTAGACAGTCTGTCTCTAAGGCTGGCCAATCAGGAGCCTCAGTCTTTGCTCAGATTTTTACCCACAGACAAACACACACAGAGGAGCTGCTTCACTGACGATATTCCCGGCTTTCCTACATCACTTGAAGGCAGGGTGTCACATTCAGGTGCTCGTAACTACACCACGTGTATTTTTACCATGACGGTGTTAAGGTGCTCGTTATGGTCGGTTCAAGGCTGTAAATCAAAACGTCATCTGACTGCTGTTCTCTCCACTGTACTGTATGAGCGTGCAGAAACCTTCCTTTTGATGTTTAGCCCACTACAAAAGCTTGATTTGCCCTCCGTTAAGAGCTGCTGGCTGCAGAGTCCTGATGAGAAAACACCTTAAAATGTTTACCAGTTACCGACAACCATTCAGAAGCATCCTGTGAAATCTGAGACCCATCCACTTCCTCTGATTCTTCCTCTTATACCTCTTTCTCTCCAGCATGGTGTGATGTGTAATCTAGAACTAGTTCACATTTTCCCAAAAACCTTCAAACCATCACAGTTGCAAAAATGTGCTGTGGCTGTGGGAGGGTCAAACACAAGAAAATGCAATTTCACCCTCCAAAATACAAAAAACTTTAAGTAAAATTCGAGGCAGAACTGACTGTTCTGGCACCATGTTGGTTGGAATGTAGGTATGCAGTTCTTCCCATGATGGCCCTTTTCTCCATCAATGTGGCACCAGGGTGTTAGGTCATCATATTTCCACTGGCACCTCAAAATCAGAGGTCCCATAGTTGGAACTGCTGATAGATGAAGCCCACAGTGTTTGTCTGCCATGATTTTCGTGCCTCGGAAATGATCCGATATTGTCCAGCCTGCGAGAATGAGGGCCTGGCTCTCAAACGGAACTAAGCAGGAGCTGGATCTGCACCAGCACCTCAGCTTTGGAAAAGGTATACAACCCATCCTGTTATGACCTTTTTCCAGCAATGCAGTGCTGGTGCCTTATCCAGACCCAGTTCCACGCCATCCCACTGAAGAAGTGCAGAATAGCTGCTCCCCTTCCCAGAATTGGTTATCCGGTAGTTGGATCCATGTATGACAGTGGCTGTGGGAGCAGGAACGGCAAGAAATTCGCCAATTTTCATAAATGCGGACCCGCGAGTCCGTCTGCCATCACGTTCCTACCACAGAAATTACCTCACCTTCTACTACCTAATGCTCTGGCTCTGAAAGGTCCCCGAGGCTTAACTGGCTCTGCACTGATGCTGCGTTTGTGGGAAAGAGGGATCCAATTCTCCACCCCCACCCCCCCACCCCCACTGATGCGGTACCAGTGCATTATCCACAAGTAGTTCACTGGATTTCCACTGAAAAAAAGCTCCCCAAAGCTGCAGCCCATAGTTGGAATCACTGATATCGGAGGCCATGGGAGGCCCTGCTGCGAGGTCACCGATGATTTGCAGCAGCAGCTCAGATTCTGTCCATCTGTGGGTGTTTGGTTCTCAAAACTGCGTGTGGGCTTGTTCTCAAGGAGAACCCTGGCAGAACCAGCTCTGTACCAGTGCTGTGTTCACAGAAAAGAGAGATTAATTTCTTCCTGCTGGAGCTCTTTTCTTGGACGCAGTGCTGGTGGCTTATCTAGAACTGGCTCATCACATTTCCAACAAAACAAAAAGAAAAATCTGGAACTTTACACCGAAATCACCCTGAGTTCCACCACAGGGCGCTCAAATGCCTCAAACTGGCACCACGTCAGTGTAGAACGTGTTTTAAATGTGATCAGTGCCAACCAAACCCACTGGTCAAAGGTCAGGTGTGGCATTCAAGTCATATTGGAATAACTGCTCTGGCACTTTATCTGAATTTAATGGTACTGAACATGATAGAACACTACAATTGTTCCTCAGTGAGCTGAATGCAGCACAGGTCTGTATTTCTGAGCTTTGACCGCTCTCCTGAACAGCTGACATCTTTCTCCATCCCTGCTCCTCTTTTCCCTCTTGTTGCTCTTTACACCTGCATGCCCATAAAAAGTGGGTGTGTCTTTCTCTTTGGGCAGGTGTGATTTCAGGCATAAGAGCGGGATGCAGCATCTGGGCGGGGCATCTGATCTGACTAAATGTGACACTAATGAAAATGTTTTCATGCTGCGGTGCCAACGCTGTGTTTTAGTCCAACAGCTTGGTTTCCAGAAACTTCCCAGTTACCTCAAATGCACCATATATATAAAATATGAATGAGTGGCTTGTGCTGCGTTCATGTCACATGAGAATGGTGGAAAAGGATGGCGTGGTGACATTTTGAAAGCAGCCATTAAATCAGAGAATTTCCTAAACTAATAAGCGCGTTTCCTCGCCTGCATTCGGCAGCTCGTATTTACGGCGACTCGGTTGCGACATGAACGCAGCATCATAGCACGTCCTGCCACCTGCCCAGGGAGGGCCAATCAAACCCAGATAGATCCATCAGAGTGAGAAGAAGCAGGTTGTTGTGAAACTGCCTTTGTACCGAGCGACTCGTAACACTGGACTGAACTCAGTGTCACACTGCACACACTATAAACTATGACCAGCACTTGTAATGAAGCAATGACACAGCATTCTACTACTACTGTATAAATATGATGAAGAGGATGTTTTTCTGTAATATTATTGAACCTGAAGATGAATTAATAAAAATAATCCTGATTATTCTGTAACTTCTGCTTGGGTCACTCATTTAAATCTAACAGCACTCAGAGTGCTGCACGCTGTCAGCCGAGAGAGAAAACCCCAACAATCTGAGGCCAAGGTGGGAAAGAAGAGCCTCTCTGCACAGGAAGAAACCTCTTCAGCAGAAACGGGATCAGGGAGGCGCAGCAATCTGAGGGGAAAAGGAGAGCGTAAATAGGCTGAACAGGTACAGGTGTTCTGGTTTAGGGTCAATCAGTTGTAGAAAAATTAAAGTTGTGTTTAAGATTGTTGTTATGATGCTCATCAGGGAAACAAACACTTCAGACCCTCTTGGTATTCTCATTCAGACGTCTGAGGAATGGTGATGCTGTTTTCCAGCCATCTGTCTGGTCAGTAGGCAGTGAAGGGTTAACCCTGAAGTTACCCAGATAAGACGAAGTCCTGCTTCATGGTGCTGACCTCAGGGCCCACCTCCACCCCTACCCCCACCTGCCACCTCCTCAGTTAGTCTCACTGCTGACTGAGGAGACTCCACAGAAACAAGGCTGCAGGCCCTGATGGGGTCTCTCCCGGGGTGCTTAAAGCCTGTGCCACTCAGCTTTGTGGAGTACTGCACCATGTTTTTAACATGAGCCTGAGTCTCCAGAGGGTCCCTGTGATGTGGAAGATGTCTTGCATTGTTCCTTTTCCAAAGATGTTGCGACCCAGTGATGTCAAGGACTACAGGTCAGTGGCACTGACGTCCCACGTAATGAAGACCATGGAGCGGTTCGTCCTGGATCAGCTCCGGCCCACGGTCCAGCCATTTCTGGACCCCCTCAAGTTCGCCTATTAGCCCCGCCTGGGAGTTGAGGATGCCATTATCTACCTGCTAAACTGAGTCTGTGTTCACCTGGATAAGCCAGCTAGTACTGTGAGGGTCATGTTTTTTTACTTTTTTTCCCCTGACTGGCAGATCACAGTATGTACACCCGCAGCACTGTGTGTCTGACAGAGTAGTTAGCAACATTGGATCCCCAGAGGGAACTGTCCTCTCTCCCTTCCCCTTCACCCTCTACACCACAGACTTCAGCTACTGCACAGAGACCTGCCATCTTCAGAAGTTTTCTGATGACTCCCCAATAGACGGTGAAGGACTTTGTTGCGTGGTGTGAGTGGAACCATCTAGAGCTCAACTTGACAGACAAAAGAACTGGTGATGGCCCCTGTGTCCATCGGGGGGTCGGTGTGGACACTGTAGAGGACTACATCTATCTAGGAGTGCACACTGACAATAAACTGGACTGGGCGGTCCACAGGTGGATTCCTGTTGGGATGAGATATTTGGGGATTAGATTATGCTCAGATTTAGCTGATATTATATCTATAAATACTGACACATTGTTACAAAAATTAAAAATAAATTTGGAGAAGTGGAGAATACTAAATCTCACATTGTGGGGAAAAAGTAATACAGTTAAGATGCTTGTGGCTCCACAATTTAATTATATATCTAGGATGATACCGATAACCAATAGTAGGAACAACATAATAGGCTAATTAAAGCGTTTTTTTGTGGCACGATAAGAAGCCGAGCAATAAAGCTATGTGCCTTGAGAGATGTTGGGGGGATGGTACTTCCAGACGTAGAACTATATAATTTTGCATTTGAAATAAATAAAATGAGTAGACACTGGAAAACACCAAACTTGGATCTTGGTTGGGTTAGGATTGAAAGGGCTATGCCAGCTCCTTTTGATGTTATTCAGCTCCTTTCACAAAAAGCTAGCGGTACAATACAACAAAACCCAGAACTGTAGCATTCACAGTGGGCATGGACCCGAGCACATAAGATTCTTGGAATCTGTCCTTATAAACAAGACTATTCCTCAGTGTGGAATAACCCGGTAGTACTTAGAGGAGAATCTCCCTGCCTGTGGGCTAAGTGGCTAGAGAAAGGAGTACAGAGGTTAGAGAGTATATTTAGGGAAGGTACATTCATGCCATATAATCTGTTAAAAGAAGCTGTCAATATGACAGATAAAGGGGAATATTGGAAGTATTTACAGCTACTATTGGTCTAAGACTGGTACAGAAAGAGAATATGATCAGGGACTGGTTGTGCCTCCCTAGCAGCTCACAATCGGCATCAGGGTTTTATGAAAAAACTTTTAAGCAAACAAGCTGGACTCTGTGAAAGTTTGAGGCTGATATGGCAGAGAGATCTAAATAGTACACTTAGTAAGAATGTATGGAGTAATATTATTTCAAACATAAGCTGGTCAGTTAGAGACACTATAAGTAAGTTTCTACATTATAAGGTTGAACACCGGTATTATTATACCCCATCAAAGCTGTTTAGGGCAGGTCTACTACTTTTCTTCATGTTTTTTGGGAATGCCCCCTGGTGTTTCCTTTTGGATGGAGATCACTGTAAATTTGGAAAAATGAACTGGATTATCCATACCTAAATCACCCAGTTGTGTCTGTTGGGAGATAAATCTCTCATACCTGAGGAAGGATCTAGAGAAATTCTTGGATTTGTGGCGGCTGGATGTATCGTAGCTGCAAGACTGATTCTGAGGAACTGGAAAAGTCCCCACAAGCCTCAGACCAAAGAATGGATGAAGCTCATGACAGACACTGCCTCATTTGAACTGTTAATTGATAAGGTAAATAACATCCAGGAGAAAATGAATCAATTATGGTGTTGATTCATGTCATTTATTAAATCATAAGGTAGAGAACTCACTTTATGATTTTCTTTTGGAAAGTTTCTTTTTTTTTCTCTTTAAAAATATGTTTATGTTTGGGTTTGCTGTTGTATGTTTGAAAATGGAAATGTAATAAAAAAAAATTTTAATGACAAAAATAAAGAATAAACTGAACTGGGCTAAGAACACTGATACCCTATACAGGAAGGGCCAAAGTTGTCTCTATTTTTTGAGATGCCTGAGGTCCTTCAACATCTGCCGATCTATACTCAGGATCTTCTATGAGTCTGTGATGGCGAGTGCTATCCTCTGCCGTTGCATGCTGGGGCAGCAGGCTGAGGGCGGCAGATGCCAACAGACTTAATAAATTGATCCACAAAGCCAGTGACTCGCTGATGGCAGCTTCAGAGAGGAGGATGCTGTCTAGGCTGCAGACCATTATTGGCAATGGCTCCCACCCACTCAACATAGCAATGAGACACAGGAGCACATTCAGTGCAAGACTCATCCAACCAAAATGCACCACATTCCTACATGTGGCCATCAAACTCTATAAGTCCTCCCTTAATAAGTGACTCTACAGTCCATCAGTGCAGTTTATTATGTGTACATTTATACAGTATATGCCAGATTTATTTTCTAGATTTATATTTATTATCACAGCCACTGCCTTAATTGTACTCATAAAAATTTACATGTATGTACTTCAAATGTATCTTTTTAGTTTTAATTTTTATTTTAGTGTGTTTTGGTTTTAATTTATTTAAATTATTAGAGTGTTTATTGTTTCTATATGATAAATGGTTGCAGCTGTCACTGAAATTTCCCTCTGGGATCAATAAAGTATTTCTGATTGTGAAAGGTTCGCCAGTGCAGGAATTTCCTTAAACCAGCATAATTTCTGATGGTCAACAGGACTAAAAATACAAATGCTGATAACTCCGAATACTAACATCAATAACAGCACAATGGTGCAAAAGGTCTAACCTACTTTTTAAAATTCTTTTGGAAATCTTTTTATAATAAAGGTTTTTTACATTTCTTTATTTTCTTGAGCTGAAACATGAAATGTGTAATGTGGAAAAGTGCCATTAGCATGTTTTAGCTAATTATTTTACAACCCGTTGCTTCATTTACATTTTTTCCAACATCACGTGTTTATGGATAATTTATACTGAGTCTTTCAGACTTCCATACAGAGTGCTCAGCGGCAGGTAGGAACCAAACAGTAGGAACCTTTTGTTACTGCGCTTGTTGCTCTTCAAAGCGGAACTTTCGGCTAATTTTTCTCTCAAATTTAAGTCTTTCTTTGTGTTTTGAATTTAATAAAATGATAATTATTGTTTAATAATTGAATGTTTAGCTTAACGAGTGCCTTGTGTTCAACATGTTTGTTATTTAAATGTAATTAAAGTCGCAAAATGTCGGAGGGAATCTCCCTGCGCATGCGTCCATCAGTCCGTCGCTCGGAAGCTCCTCATCTGCAGCGAGGAGTTCAGGAAGGATAAAAGCGGTGTCCCCGCGGCTGTGGAGGTTATCTGTCCCGCATCTGACCGAGGAGGCTAAAGCACAATATCCACAGAAGAACCGAGGGAACCTCATCGGAGAGCGGGAACGCGGAGCTGACCGGACTAGCTATTGGCAGCAACAGTTCCAACGGGGTCCGTTTTATCTGGCAGGTGAGCTCATTATATAAATAAACCACAGGTAACCGTGTGTTCTGAAGCGGGGTCACACCGGCCAACCAAAGCCGAGCGGAACACCTGTAAGTTCGTGGTTACAGAATAACATGTGAGCGCCGGAGGAGCTTTAAAAGAGGCGGAGCGCTAAAATCGGAGGCTTTCTGGGCGGAGTCTGGTGTGAGAGCAGCCGCGCTGATTGTTGCCTTGTTTCCCCCCCACAGAGTCCGAGTCATGGCTGCCCAGGTGTCCGAGTCCGACCAGATCAAACAGGTAAGCGATGCTAGCGCGTTTTCACGTCGACTTGCAGAAAAGTGGCTCTGAACCGAGAGGCTGAAAGTCCCGGTTACTGTCCCGCCCAGCGGCCATAGAAACCCTGCACTGAGTTACACACAGCCGGGCAGCACGGAGGCCTGCGAGGGGCAAACCGCGGGACAGCGACAAACAGTAGATGACAATAGAAACGAATAAGAACAGTTCAATAAATTTAAAAACTGGCAGAAAACTGTAGCAGCTGCTCGGGACCAGCACAGGAGCGGAAACAGGAAATAAATAATGCTAATGTAGAAAAAGTCATTAAAAAGAGCTGAAACTTAAATAAAGCAATAAATAAGATAAGATAAGATAAAACTTTAATAATCCCACGACGGGGAAATTTGTGCATTACAGCAGCTCAATACAGAGAAAAAATGAAAAGGATGAGTAAGAACAAATAACTAAACTAAAAACTAAAATTCAATAGAATAAAATAAAATAGCAAAAAACTATACACATATACATAAGCACTATATACATAAATATATATATCAGTGTCAATGCTCACTTTTACATATACACACATATACACACACGCCAAAACACTATATAAAGATATCAAAATATACATTTGTAGCCGGTAAGGTACACAGCATACACGGTATGCATCATATGGGTGAGTGTAATAAATAAAATGTATCTGACTGTATGGATAAAGTGATGGCAGTGGAGGTAAAGTGTCCAAGTGACTCAAGACATTATGATGTGTTATACAGTCTAACTGCTGTTGGGATGAATGACCTGCGAAAGCGCTCCTTCCTGCAGCGAGGATGTTTCAGTCTCTGACTGAAGGAGCTGCTCAGCTCACCCACGCTCTCATGCAGAGGGTGATGGGGGTTGTCCATGATGGATGTCAGCTTTGCTAACATCCTCCTCTCACCCATCACCATCACAGACTCTAGAGGACATCCCAACACAGAGCTAGACCTCCGCACCAGTTTGTCGATCCTGCTCCTGTCCCTTTCGGTGCATCCACCCCCCCAGCAGGCCACTGCATAGAAAAGGGCAGATGCTACCACTGAGTCATAAAAAGTCTTTAACAGAGTCCTGCAGACACCAAAGGACCTCAGTCTCCTCAGCAGGTGTAGTCGACTCTGGCCCTTCTTATACAGGACATCTGTGTTTGTACGCCAGTCCAGCTTGTTATTGAGATGAACACCCAGGTATTTGTAGGAGACCACTGTCTCAATGTCCTTTCCCTGGATGTTCACCAGTGCTGTAGGGGGTGGCTTCCTCCTGAAGTCTATGATCATCTCCTTCGTCTTGCTGGCGTTGAATAAGAGTGAAAATGTATGATTTTAGTTAAAACATTAAAATTAATGAGGATAAAACAGCTGCAAGCACTTATGATTTTAAAAAGCAAGTTTAAAGAAGCTTAAGTGATGTCTTAAAAATTCAGCTTATAAAACTAATGAATTTGTGTAATTTATAAATAAAGTAAAACAAAATAATTCTGTCTGAAAATGATGGGTAAGAAGTGAATGAAACAAAGTTAGTAAAACAGTGAATCCATGGAAAATGCCGGCACCTGGGAAAGAAACAAAATTCCAACAAAATAGTAAAAAAAGATTTTGAAACATTATATGAAAGGGTTAATTTATGCCCAAAATACTGTTCTGTGATTATGAATTAATAAATTACTTGAAAGGAAACAGCTGCTTCACTTTGCACAGTTATTTTTTCCTTGTAAATTCACCAGTTTATTTTCAGTTTGATCTTTTATTCAGTCGAGCCAACAACAGGAGCAGATCTCCATCACATATGAATTCATATCATAAATTCTACTAACACTTCTACTTCTGAGCTCTCACGGCCACCTTTAGAGCAGTTTTATAAAATCTTTTTTATTTCTAAAAATGAGAGAGGACTGAGCTCTCAGGTGAGCGCGTCCTGAAACCCGTACGAGGAAATCCCTCCACAGCTCTTCCGCTCTGCCTCTGCTGCAGACGGGAAACTCGGACAGTTTGAGTTTGATTCTCAGATTTTTGTTGAGTTCAGTGTTGAAGCCGTTCTGAGCCCTGTCTATTTCCTGTGTTCAGTTTAAGGAGTTTCTGGGGACGTACAACAAGGTGACAGAGAACTGCTTCATGGACTGTGTCCGAGACTTCACCACAAGAGACGTGAAGCCCGAGGAGGTAAAAATATCACTTCCTGTTTCTGCCGCTGTAAACGGCTGAGTTTTTATGGACCAAACTTTGAGTTTTTCCTCATTTCAGAGACAAAGATGATTTGATGATGGAAATGAGCAGTTAAAGTGAAACGGGTCACATCCTCACAGCTGTTTCTCCTTTGTTTCAGTCGAGCTGCTCCGAGTCGTGCCTGCAGAAGTATCTGAAGATGACTCAGAGGATCTCCATGCGTTTCCAGGAGTATCACATCCAGCAGAACGAGGCTCTGGCAGCTAAAGCTGGGCTGCTGGGACAGCCGCGCTGAGCCGGGCCGAGACCCTGAGACGGTTCCGGTCCAGCAGATCCTCTGACTCTGTGAAAACGGACTCTGAAACTGCAGATGACATTTTGTTGTCTGATCTGAAGCTCCGCCCGTTCACCATGGAGCCTCACCCTCTGTCTGCAGGGTAAAGGAAGCAGTCAGGTGTCTGTGTCGAAGCATCATGGGAAACGTAGTTTACAACAGCAGATTCTTTGTTAAACTGCGGAATGATCCTTTAATGTGCATATTTCTAGCTGACCTTTCTTGTGTCTGGAAATAAAAAAATCTGACATCAGGAATGTGTGGAAGTTTTCATCCTGCTGTTAGGAAGTACTTTTACTCCGTACTGCTGTACACTCGCGCTGCTGGTTCACAGGTGGATATTCTTCCTTCTCTGTGTTTCTGATAAACATTTAAAAGGCTTGCAGCGCTTCAGGCTAGAAAGTTACTGATTAATCTGCTTTTTGTGTTGAATGGTTTCTGCCTTGCACCTACCTACAGCTTATCCTACCATATTCTCAGTAAAGAGTCACTCATGATGCACAAAGATAAGCACAGTAGGCAGAAGTTAAGTACACCACAGCTGACTGAGCGACGTGATGAAACTGAAGAAACCAGTTCAGTACAAACATGAGGAAAACCTACTTTTCCCTGTGCAGCACAGTCATACGTGTTGTGCCCGTAAATAAAGTGAGATAATGATGATCCATCATGGGCGTGATTCTGCAGTAAAGGCGCTCCTGGCTCCTCTCTCGAAACGCACTGGAGCTGAAACTTGTACCTGCTGCACTTTGTAACGTTAACCTCGCTGTGCTGCGGGCGACGCAGCGACGTGTCTAATTGGCTGAGACCAGATTCCTTTCGTGGCTGCGTCCAATCAGCGTCAGCGTGTTATGTGGTTGGTGGGGTTTTGGCCCCGCCCCCGTCTGGATCTGGGACTGACAGTGAGGAAGAGGAGAGAGAGGACTTCGTATGTCCGAGCAGCAAGCAACAATCTGCCTCAGATCCGGAGAAACACCGATTAAAGTACCGGAACCGAGCGGTGGACAGGCAGCGGAGTGCCGCGGTGACTCAGCAGCTTCCCGCTGGATCGAGCCGAAAGCGGAGGTCGGGCTGAAGCAGGTGAGGCGTTTCCGTCCGCCCTCCGGGGCTTTGTTATCAACAGGTGCCGCTAGCAGTTAGCTGCTAACATTAGCCAGGCATAAAGTGTGTTTTCTTGAGCGGGGCGGCTCTCAGGAGGCTGGACCGGCCCGGGGCTCCGTGTTTTCGCCGCACACGGAGACGGTCAGCTCCGAGGTCCGCGGCTTGGGAGGCAGAAGCAGAAAACTCGCAGTGAGAGCTAAAGTTAGATAGCTGTCAGTGAGACAGTCCGGACTGAGATCAGACTACCTGCAGCTCACCTGTTACAGGTGCTCCATCCCAGAGCACTCAGCTCCGTTCAAACCCTCATTTTAATAAGTACTTTAAAATTCAACTGCTTTAAAACTTTATTAAACTACAGGAAACTTTATTTACATTGTGAGCTGTTGTTTCCTCATACCTATAAATAAAGTTGACCCCCCCCCCCCGCGCCGCTCCCTGAGGACTGTGAGAGGAAACGTGGCTCTGACTGTTATCGGTGTGACAGGTTACAGAGGCCTGCCGCGGGACGCCGAGCAGCGCGAATTTAAACCTTCACACAGGACTAACCCACAGCCCGGCCGGCCTGAAACCCTCTCTGTGTAGAGATCAGCCCGGCTAAATTTGTGGGGTTTTCTCATAATATAATTTTTTGTTTTCTGATAATTTTTTTTTCCATGAAATTAATTATCTAATTATTTCCTGTAAATTTTCGGTTCTTTTGTCTCCTTTGTGGGGTTTTCTCTTAAATATTTTGAGGGTTCTTTCTCATGAATGTTGGAGTTCATTTTTGGTCAAAGATGTTACTGTCACTCCCAGTAGCCTGTTGGCCTTCAGGTTGAGCCGCTGTATTACAGTTTATTATTATATGCAAGTAACTGTCTGCGTGATTGTGGCCATGGAAGTGGAACGAGTAGTGGTGCTTCAGCAGAGAGAACTTGTTTACCTGTTGCCTTACCTTCCAGTCAGATATCTGTGGGAGGGACAGGTGGTTGCATCAGAGCCAAGCTTGCACATTTTAAAATTAATTTATTTTATTATGTAGTCAGTTTATGACTGGTCAGAAACATGTACGTGCAGTTCATTTTGCAGGGCTCTGGCAGTGCTCCTCCGGTCCCTTTGCACACTTTGGAGCAGATGCTGGTCCTGCTGCTGGGTTCCTGTCCTGCTCTCCTCATGTGACGTCTCCTCCACATTCCTGAGACTTTGCTGGCAGAGTGGTTTCTTCTTCCTAACTGGGCAGATTGATGTCTCTGAAGTTTGACTTTGTGTGATTTTCATTATTTTATACTGAGAGGCAGCAGTCGGGAGCTGAGCTGGCTGTGCAGTGGTGCGTATCAGACAGTTAGCGGGATGTCAGCTGGTTTTAAAGCTGATGTAGCGTTTATGTGGATTTTTTTTGATACCTGTAACTGTGCATCAACAGTGCTCTCCACCACCATCATTATCACAGCACCAAATGAGGGTGAGTGTGTTCATCCCTGTGGTGGCAAGTTAATGATCAACTCAGTGAGACACTTAAAGCTATGCTTTCCTTTAATTTGTCACCTCTCAGTCTGAGCTGTTGACTGCTCTCTGGGACAGTCCATCTCCTAGGCGGTAAATATTTGAGCTGATGACATAAAGTCTGCTTAACATCAGGACCTTAATAGCGTCACACGGTGTGTTTTGGCTCAGTGAAGTCACCGTGGTCAGCAGCTGAGTGGGTCTGATGATAATGCTTTGCTGCATCTGCAGTTTTCCTCCACACTGTCACAGTTCAGCTGAATGTTTGTGGAAAATGGCCTCTCTGCTGTAAGAGTTTGCCGTCAGCCTGCTTCAGGGCAGCCGTCCATCACATCCAGCACTTCAGATTCAGGTTTCCAAATGCTATGCTCCCTACGGAGGGGTGGTCCTGCAGTCTGACTGCAGGTCTCTGTCATCCTGCTCCTCCCTCAGATGGTGTTTTACTGTAATTTCTGCTGCGTTTCTGTGGTTTTCTTCGCTCTCGTCTCCCTGGCTGCTCTCCTCTTTCCAGCCTCTGTTACCTCAGTACCGAATATTTTACAAACCCAGCAGCTCATTACTGCCAGCAGATCAGGCCACTGAATCCAAAGCTAAATTAATAGAATAAATGAGGGCTGAGGAGATCCGGAGCTTTTTCTCAGAACTTACAGCCAAAAGTTTCTGAAGAGGAAAAACTTGGAAAAATAGTGTTTGTCCTATTTACTTCATTTTATTTCAGTAAAGGAACCACTGTGCTTTACTTTCACATGTTCAGACCTCCAGGAGGCGTTCATAAAGTTGTTTTTTGTTGTAAATTCTTTTCTTGTTTTTGTAGTAAATTTGAGATTTTTTTTCATGACTTTAAACTCAGAAGCTCTTTCGTATATTTTCTTTCTAAGTTTGAGCCATAGATTTATTTTTTTAATTCTGAACCACTTCTCACCAAACTCATCTTTGTTTCTTCTCCCTGCCAACATTAGCGTTACGTGCGTGCGTGCGTGCGTGCGTGCGTGCGTGCGTGCGTGCGTGTGTGTGTGTGTGTGTGCGTGCGTGCGTGCGTGTGTGTGTGTGCGTGCGTGTGTGTGTGTGCACGCTGTGGACTGAAATTGTCTGTCTGTGTTTTGTTTACCCGTCAGCTGATGTAGTTTTGCTTTTGCAGCAGAGGAAGAGAGCGATCCAGGCGTTAAGCAGGTTGGATGTTGGTGCACATCAGTTGAATTTCAGAGGTCAGAGGGAGGCAGTATGAAGAGGTCACGCTGCTAAAGCTCACTTTACCGTCCATGCAGAGAGCTGGTGAAGCGGCGAGTTGAGGACTGGGCCGAGGGCGTCAGGCCAAAGAAAGACAGACGTCCTCTGTTCTCAGGAATGCTCGCTCGCTCTCTGGCTCTCTGACCTGATTTGGGGGGGGGGCTGGAGTAGTTGCCAAATCAGGGTGAAGCCCATAGCGGGGCTGACTGGTCAGTACTGTCTGATACAATATTGGCTGTGGTCGGTCCGTTTCAGTCCTCAGTCAGTGGGACCTGAGGTTAGAGAGCTGCTAGACTCCAGCACTGGAATTTAAAATACCGTAAAAATATTAATGCATTCATCAGTGTATGTTGGAGGCCTTTGGGGGACTGTGACTACATATGAAAGGAAGAGTGGCTGCTGCTTATAATTTAGGTAGTGAGTCCAAACAGTCATCTGTGCATTTATTTAACCCAAACCCTGCAGCTTTTATTGCTGGAGTAACGTCAAAATGGGGGTAACTGATGGTCCCCCAGGTGTGTTACTCCCAGGTATATATGCTGATTTGATAGTTTATCTATGTGCAGACCAGCACCATTTAATTTACTAGATGGTCTCCTTGCTCTTATTTTGAAAGTTCAGTTGCTCTTAACAGCAAGCTCCAGCCCTTCCTGTCTCATATTTGCTTCCTCACAAACTGGGCCGGGTTGCTTTTGTGCAGTCCTCGTTCAGCATCTTTCTCGTCTCGTGCTCAGATGCAGTGGGCTTCTAAAAACATAAAGACCCACCCAAACTTAATTTAAGGCACTTTAATGGGGTCTTTTATTTTTAAATTAGTCTAAATGCCTGTTTCCATGCTGATCTGCTCTGAGACTGTCCTCCTTCAGATGAACTCCATCTCCATGTTGTTCTGTAGTTGGTACTCCTGGTTCTGCTCAGTGTAATGTCTCATGAACTAGTTCTCTACCTGCTGTAGCTTCAGGCTCTAGTGGAGGATCTCTAGAGCTGAACCAGGATGACCATCACCAGCTGCAGCCCAACGCAGAGGCGGAGGAGTTCATCCGCAGGATGAGCTCCTTCCTGGGGAAGCAGCAGCAGACTGAGCAGTGAGCCAGCCGGGAGGGAGAAACGCGGCAGAGGAAGGGCCGGGCAGCAGCTGAACTTTCAAAATAAGACCAAGGAGGTTTCCCTCTAGGAAACTACCTCAGATTTTGTCAGAGGATTAAAAGAAGTTTTGGTCTGTGTGGGACGTACTGAGTGAAGTTAGAGCAGCAGGACTGCAGACTGTGGTGTTTCTGAGTGGAGGGAGTGGAATCGGTCATATTTAACATGTTTAGGTAAATCCAGCAGTGCCTCATTTACTCGGATGAAACGTTCTAATTTTGAGAAGTTTAAACATGTTTTCTGGACGCGTACAGAAAATTATTTCAGTCTCTCCAGTTTCCTTAGAGAAATGTTCAGAGCTGTGTCTGTATCCTCCCTCCTCTCCCCGTTTTCCTGTCTGGTACAGGGTGGTACAGCCACCTCTGTGTGTGTGTGTGTGTGTGTGTGTGTGTGTGTGTGTGTGTGTGTGTGTGTGTGTGTGTGTGTGTGTGAGAGAGAGAGATCTGGCTTTAGTCTCTGTGTGTAACATAATGGGTAATTCTTTCACATTAAAGTAATGAAGTTATGAGAGAATTTGCAGCCTGATCTCATCTTCCTTGCAAATGTAGGGCCCATAAAGCATCCCAGTGTCCTGCCTGATAGAAAATACTAATTTCATGTGTTATTGCAGCACATTTTGCACCTAAATGTATAAAACATGTAGATGTGATATAAAAATGTCCCTGACATGCGATTTATACCCAAAGCCCATAGTACTGGAAACAATTTGAGCCTATTTGAGTTTTAAATCTAATACCCTGATTCGTTTCTGTAAACATGGTTATTATAGACTATTGCCCATACTAGGCTCTCACACTCTTTTTTTACTCATTTAAATTACATATTTAATCATCATTATGGTAACTTATCAGCACAGATGACATTTATTGGGCCATATTTCGAATGGAATGTTTTCCAGATAATTTTTTTTTAAACCAGGTTGTTACCTGTCAGCCACCAAGGCAGGTGCTGTTTACGCTGAGTAGGCTGGAAGTTAATGAAAGATGAGTTTATGGTGAAACCATAATCAGTATGATTACTGATGGATTTTAAGCTGTTATTTACTATGATTATTCAGTAATTTAAAGGCAAACAGCGTGGATTTTTTTGACCTTTTAAAGCATCCTCTTGCCGGGCATTTGAGGTTTGAGCAAAAAAAAGAGGTGAAGGGTGATCTGTTAGAGAAACTCAGTCTCACAGCAGTTTGTGAAATAGTCCTGACATTTTAATCTAATAGTTTGTTTCTGGACAAAAATGTTGAGGTGTTTTATGTTCATGTACGCACACGGGACAGTTTTTTTTCCTATTTACTTGAAATGTGTTGTTTTAATGGTGTAAGAATTATCCCAGAAAGATGGCTGAGTTCAGGATTTGTATAAGAGAGGAGAGTCTGTGTAGGTGCTCAGTCATCCAGGTGATGGTAGTCCTCAGTGCCTTGGAGGAGAGGCGATACAGCTTCACGATCTAGAACAGAAGTCCAGTGGCCTTTAGCTCAAACTCTTAGGACTAGAAGACCAATAAAATGAGTGCAAAGGGCTATTTTTCCCTGTTGATGTTGTTTTGATAACCACTGGAAGCTAAATTCTGAATAATCTCCCTGCTGTAGTTCGAAGGAGTAAAAACTGAATCAGCCTTTTGTTGAAGACTTTTGTTGCCTCAGTAAGGCTCATTCATCCACACTGCAGTGGCGGATGGTGGCATGTGATGGGGTGGGTCTCCGTGTTGGGTTAGAACATGTCCTTTCTTAGCAGGTAGAGGCTGATTTCCTCAAGCTGCTGATCTGAGGGCAGCGATCCAGCGGGAAACAGCTGCAGGCCCTCAGCAGCCTCCATACAGGCTTTTCCAGCCAAACTGGGTTTCAACACCAAACTCCGCCTCACCCCCCGCAACCAAAACACTCAGCAGGAGGGCCTGGATCACTGCTGTCTGTTCCTCCCACCTCACCCCCGCAGAATCAGCTGCTTTTCTTTATGCATTACCTTTAGTGTGTTTAATGAAGCTATGCAAAAGTTCATCTTCATGCTATGAATGTTTTCTGGGGTGGGTTAAACTTTGGGCCTTTTTATTTTTCCAGTATTTTTGAGCCTTCATAAGCACAGCAGCTGCATTCAGATTAGTTTTACAGCCACTCGGAGTCACAGTCCAGACTAAATCTGTTTTCTGTGAGCATCAGTGTGATGATCAGTTCTGAATGAACTGCAGCAGTTTGTCTGTGATGCAGAGGAGCAGGAACCAGCATCCCGGGATGGTTGATCTGTTTCTGATAATTCACTGGAGGAAACCTCAAAGTGCATTCTTGGAAAAATTTTCAAATCACTATGTGGGATTGGTGGCTGCTCAGGACATGTGAGTCCTTCTGTTTTAAAGTATTGTAGCAAAGAAAAGTCAGCTGATTTGTGGGGGGGGGGTTTCACTGATGCAGAATGACTCAGATTTTAAAGAGTTTATTCACTCAGTGTTGGCACACAGTGCAGAAGCCCTCTGATTTGTTTCTCTGTTGTTTTCTGTAAATGTGGAAAATGTGTGTTAAAGCACTGAAATTCACTGCTTTAAAAAGAGCTTGATGATTTCACATAAATCAAATTTCATAAATCTGACTGACAGGTGCAAAAACACCTGTCAGCCACTGCGGGGGGGAGCCAAACACAGTACAACAATAAAAACACACCTCTGAACAAACCTGTGCACCAAAGCTACAGCGATCAGGGTTCCTGCAGATCCTCAGAGGCCTGAACTGTTTAATATAGTAATTCATTAATATAAAATGGGGTCTTTATTGGTATGTAAATGTCTTAACCCTTCCAAGTTCCTACAAATGCTGAGACCTGAGGTTTTCTGACTCATTTTTATGGCACTATGACTGAAATTCAGCTCATCCCAGTAAATGAATAATCTGTAATCCTCACAGGTGTTTCTACCTGGAGACAGAATCATTTGGGACACCAAGTTTGGAAGATTGAAGTGGAGTGTTTCAGAACTTTATTAATGCTAACAAGACAGATGCTGACTTAAAACAGCTGCAATCAAATGTGCTGAAAGCAGAAGCTGCAGCGTGTTAAAGGCTGAGTCCACAGTCAAATTTAATAATAAACTAAGGACACATTGATTCCTTATTTTTGGTTTTATGACATTAAAACATTCCATTTATTCTGCTGATAGAAAACTGTGCCACTGTAAACTGATATGAACCTCTGCTTATACAATAGTAGTAGTAATAATAACAATAATGATACAAATGATGCACATTTTTGTTAATGCTTCTCAGGAATAGGATACAACAGGACTGAGACTAGAGGATTTTTAGGCTTTGTTTGCACATTTCACCTCCATCTGTATTTTGTTTCTTGGGCATGTTTTTGTGTTTGAGTGTGTTTAATAATGTGTTTATCAGTGTGTACCTGCAGATGGACATTAGCTGGTAGTTAATACAAAGCATCTGTTTCCTTATCAGATCCGTGTTTCTGTGCACAGACGAATGAAATCTAAAACTCAGAAAGTGTGGATTCATATTTAAAATGTATAAAACAGAAACAAACGGAGGATTTAAATTCCAGCTTTAAAGCACTGTTTGTGTTTTTGGGACACACTCCCTTCCCCCATCCCAGGAATTTTGTTCCCAGGCTGCCTGGCATTCCTCACTGCTGCATCATGGGATGTGTGTGTATACACTCCTGCATATCACAGATAACATATCAAACATGTTGTTATTGTGTTACTAAGATAAGGCGTCCATCCATCTCCCCTTGTTTATTTTTACCTTCTCTCGCTCTCTTTTTGATTTCTTTGTTACCTCGCTCGCCCTCTTCTGTACCTCCCCGTTTCTTAACCCATGGCAGAGCACCGGGACCACCCTGGTGGAGACAAAGCTGTTGTTGTCATGGTTTTGTGTGGCGAGTGGGCGGTGGTCATGATGTTGTTGCCTTTGAACTAATGACCGTGCTTCATCTCCTGCTCAGGCTCCTCGGGATCGTGTGAATCCACCCTTTAGTCAGACCTCAGCTTTGACACTTGCTCCTGGTGAGTGTTGGACTCCACCCGGGCTGCCCTTTATCATCAGTTCTACTCATAACTGTTATGGACAGAACTTCCACTCTTTACAGTTTGTACCCTCAGCTGTGGGTGAGGGTCGTGCCCAAAAGAAGACGGATACGAGCCTTAGAAATAGGATGAGGAGCTTAGAGGAGAAACACTAAAAGGAGCCAGCTGAGGTGGTTCAGAGCTGAGGTTGTGTCCAGCCTGGAGGGAGGTCGTGGTTTCAGACCCAGAACACTCTGGAAGGGTTATAATTTGCGACTGGCTCTGGAACTGCTGGGTGTCCCCCTAGAGGAGCAGAGGAGGAAGGTCTTCCCCTGCGATAAGCTGCAAATAAACAGTAGAAAATGCTGTTGTATCGCTGTTTGTTTTCCAGGCTCGGGATTTGTGCATTTTTCTTTGAGTAAAGCATTAGTTTGCCTGCCTCATATCTTTGTAACTAGCAGCAGTGATCACACTTTAGTTCACCTCATAGTTACTGAGATTAAACCACTGTTGAGGTGAAACAGGTGTCACATCACTGTGAATACTTCCTCGTTTAAATGATACTGCTGTGCTTCATCAGCTCCGTTGTGACGACAAAGCTACTTTACCAGGTTAGTTTGACATCGTCTTAAATGTGTCTGATTTCCTCTAAATGTTGCTGCAGGCTGACGGCAGGCGCCCTCGCTGTCTTTCTGCAGATAGCTGCAGCGTGCAGGTCCACAGTCTTCTTATGTGAACCACTGCTGGAATAAAGGTGTGATGCAGAATGAGACAGGTGATGTTATGTGTTTGCTTCCTGCGCAGGTGACGGTGTCATGGCTGCCCACTTCACTGAGTTACCCTCCTAAACTTCCCACAACATAAACACTGTAGAATCTGCACGTCTGAGCAATCGAATCAAACACAGCACAGGGCGTGTGCGTGTGCGTGTGCGCGTGCGAGGGATGACAACCTCCCATCTGAACGGCCATGTTGCTGGAGAGGGAGGAGGAGATGAAGAGCTGAGGGGAGGACAGCAGCACCGGGAAATGGCCGTCGACTGTCCAGGAGAGCTGGGGAGCCGAACGCTGCCTGTGCGGCGCTCAGCACAGCTGGAGAGGATACGACAGCATCAGGTAGTAACACACAACAAAGACAAACTGCATTAGTGTGATACTGTGTGCCTCCTGGGGCTGCTTCTGCTGATAAATTTGGCCCAGCAGACATACATTCATTAAAATAAAAATATAATATAAAATGAGGTCTTTATTGGTATGTAAACATCTTAATCGTCAAACATCAGATCCTACAGATGCTGAGACCTGAAGTTTTCTGACCGTCACTGAAAATCAACGCACATGGTGACCAAGGGGCCCGTCCCAAAAATCAAATAAAAATGATTTATTCTTCGGCACTGTCGGAGGTCGTTTTGATGACGTTTTGAAATTAATGTAAAATGCTGCTCTCATCATCCTGGGTTGCCTAGCAACATCTGCTGTTTATGCACATTTCGATATGAAGGCTGAGCCAGATGGAGCTGATAGATGAAAATACAGGGGGACTGTAGTTGGATAAAGATGAGTAATTACTGCAGAGCTTAACAGGTCACAGATGGGATGTTGAGCAGGTCGTGTGATGGAGTGTGTGGAGACCCGGGTGGATTGCGCGCTGTGCAGAGCAGAACTGAGCAGAGAGTCCAGAGTGTAATAAAATAAAGAGAAATCCAGAGCAGCTGACTCAGGCGGGCTTCAGGCTTGAGGAGGTGAAGCTGCAGACTGAGGAGCAGCAGTGTGGACGTGGATAGGGAGAGGCTGGTGGAGTGCAGACATGTGATAAACAGTCACTGCTGTACTTTTAGTTTCCTATTTTGTTGCAGCCACTCTGTTTATATACGTTCTTTAATTTACTGTAAGTAACATCAGCCACAATGTTCTTCTACAGTATGTTGTTTGTTGTGTCCTTTATCAGATCATTTTAAGCTTATGATCTGAAATGAAATAATCTAAATCATTTGGAGGACCAATAAAGCTCCTAATGATTCTCTCAAATCTTACTTATAATTAGAAAAATTAGATGAAAATTAAAAACTGAACTATTCCAAGAAATCACTGCCGTCACTGCTGCTATTGCAGGATGTGGTCAAAAAGACGCCCCCAGCAGATAAAGGGTTAACTTTGTAACGGATGTCTGCATGACTGCATTGTGTTGTTTTTGTGTTGGATTATATATTCTGAACGTTTAGCAAATATTAGAACTGAAAAAACAACATTTTTAACCAGTGAAAACTAAACTGAAACAAACATTCTGGCAGCTGTAAGTGAACTGAAAGCAAAACTTCTACATTAAATAAAATGGTGAAAAATAACAAACGAACCTCTTACTGTATTAACGCTTGCATGCAGTCCTCTTAAAAGAACCAAGAACCAGCTCATTCTTTCTGTAGTGACTTTAGTGTATTTAATGAAGCCAAGCATAAGTTTACCTTCATACTAAGAATATTTTCAGGCTTACGGGACCTCGAACAGGGACAAATCTGCTGCTTTTAAATTTTTTCCATCATTTTTGAGTGCTCGGACCTTCATAGGTCCAGAGGAACAGAAACCAGCATTGGTGCTCTGGAAGTTTCATTCATGGGAGAAAACGTCACAAACTTTGAAGGCTCACATCAGCATGTGGGACAGCACAGAACAGGTTGGGGCCAAAACAAAAATTAGACTTCGTCTTTAGATCGTGCCTCTTAGAGTGGGTGTAAAGTTGATTTGTGTTGTCACATTTAATATGGATATCTCATGGACCTGTGAGGGTATGAGGGCTCAAACATGCTGGAAAGATGATTAATAAAATGCACTAAATTTGGACCTACCCTCTGTGTATGTGAAGGACCTGTAAAATATTGTGTAAAGGAAAACATCCTGCATGCTTTCATTAAATGTGCTAAAATTATTGTCCAGCTGATTCTGATGGTGCCGGATGGGAGGAACCAACTTTGTATATATATCAGAGCTCAGCATGCACAGGTCTGTGGAATGATGAGCTGTTTATGGGGTCTGTTCATGGAGATGCATGAGTGGATGGATTATGAAGGTCCTAATCTCTCATCTCCTGTCTGCGTTTGTGTGTCAGGAGGACCTTCGGCGTCGTAGAGAAGAGGAGGGTCGGCAGCTGGATCTGAACGCCTCGCTCAGACTCAGGACCCTCTCCCAGAATCCCTACAGTGGGATCGACAACCCCACATTCCTGCAGGACACACCGCAGCTGCCGGCGCTTGGCAGTCAGCACACACACCCACTGCTGGGTAAAAACACACACACACAGAGCAGTTATTACTGTGCAGAGTGAGGGACAAAAGGGTAAAGAGATGGAAGCTAAGGAACTGTTGATAGGCTTGAAAAAGGAGGATGGAGAGGAGGAAAACAGGAGAGTAAAGTGAAAAGGAATGTCAGGAAGACATCGCCAGTCAGGGAGGGAATTCCTCAGGGAGGGAGTGAAGCACATGAGAGCCTCTTGAGGGCGACTTAATTAAGACTTTGTTTGTTGTGCGGTAGTGTTGACACACACAGGAGCACACACTGCACTTTGGTAGGAAATGAGAAACATGACTGTGCTCGCTGCCTCCTTCCATCATCCTCTGTTCATCTGAAATCAGAGTCCTTCCTCCACGGATCGGGCACTTCTGTTGGTGAAACTCAGCAGTGGTGGTTTCTCAGATGTGAACATGTGTGCTTTGCTCTTGCAGAGTTGGAGGAACTCCTGCTGTCGCTGAAGCAGGTCCGGGGCTGCCTGTCGGACCAGCAGAGTCAGAATGACATCGAGTTGGTCCTCGCTCTGTTAAACAAGGTAATATAAAGAGAATTAGACAAAGACAGCCTCAGGTTGGTGTGTAATTGTGGCTTCTTTTGTAAGACTTTGTGGCCTCTGAGGTAGAAGAGTCATCACTGCTGTCTGAGCTGCAGCTTTATGACCACAGGGGCCTCCTGAGGTTTCAGGGCTGCAACTGAAGCTTCCTTACTTTTTGTTCCTGGGGAAGAGTTTTAGGTCTCTGATGTGTTAACAGTCTGTGTGAAGGTTGCACTGCTGAATGACTATCAAACACAGAAAGTGGGATGTCACACATGGTGTGATCAGGAAGAAGACTCCTGTCCATCCATCTTACAGCTGCTCTCAGGTGAAGGTGGAGTTGTGCTCATTTTGCATTGAACTCCATGCGTGTGTATTTTTCTGAATTCTTTGACAGCTGGAGTTGTCTGTTCATTCAGTCTCATCAGAGTCCAGACATCACGCACATTTTACTTCACTGGATGTTGATGAGTTTCTTCTAATCTGGTTTTTAATGCATGTACAGTACCACTCAAAAGTTTGGACATACTTGGTAAGTGTGTCCAAACCTTTGACTGGTACTGTATGTGGCAGTAAACAAACCAAGCATTTAAAAAAAAAAAAAGTAAAATTCAGTAAACTGCAGGTTTCAGTGAATGAGGACAGGAGCATGAAAAGGTGCATTCTCGTCATTTTATTTGACACTGTGGCTGTGGACCGTGACTACGTCCCGCAGGGTCAGTCGGTCAGTGCGGGCAGAACATCCTGAAGCATTTCAAAGGGATCACTCAGCAGAAACAAAGCAGATTTAGTCTTTAGATTGTGACACCTGGAGTGGGTCTGTATAAAACTTAGTTGGTTTCTGTCAGAGCTTAAATGTGTTTCATTTGTATGTCTTGAATTTATGAGGGATAAAAATTCTGAAAAATAATTAAAAAGAGACAAATTTGGAGTCACCCTTATGGACTTTGAGGTCCGCTAACTCTGAATATATTCAGTGTATGAATGTTAAATTTTGCATGCCTTCATTAGACATACTGAAGTTGTAGAATAAAAATCTCTTTAACGCGCTCTCAAACAGCTGCTCAGAGCTGCCTTTCAGGTGATTGTGTACAGCTGATGTCAGTTCATGTTCCTGCTGTTTTAAATGGTCACTGCGCAGCTTATGTTATGAAACCAACACTGTGTGTGAATGTGCAGCATCTCTATGCAGGTCTGCAGGTATTACTGTTAGACCACAGAAACAAACTGCAGTCTGGCATGAAACACGGGAGAAGTGGAGTTTTTTAAAATCTGCTCAGAAGTTGAAGTTTAAGCTTTGTCACAAAGCTCTGTGGAGTCATGTGGCTGTATTCTGCATCAGCCAATCAAACACACGAATGAGCGCATTCCTGCGATGGCTTGGGAGTTACAAAGTCGACCCCCCTGAGTCGTATTTCACAGTCTCACTGGTGCCTGAAGCGATACGCCCACATCAGGGAGGCACTGGTCTGATTTCCAGCCCGAGTGGTTTTCACACAGCTTCACACCGGCTGTAACATGCAGGACTGCTGCTGAAGTTCACTTTCTGCTAGACTGGATTACTGCATCACTGTTTCTGCAGGACTTCTATAAACACATCAGCTTATTCAGAGCTCTTAAACGAATAGCAGATCATTGGAATTTTAGCAGAGCTTCCAGAGTCCTCCAGAACAGATTTTAAAATACAGTCTCGTCCCACCTCACACTCTCTTTGCTCCTCCTCTGCCAGACTGTTAATTATCTCTTACCCCTCACAGAGAAAATTAGTGATGCAACTCATTTATGATCCCAAACTTTGACCTCAGAATATTACAGAAGCAAACTGAACTGATAATTTGAGGAAACTCTTAAAGACATAAGTCTGGCATTTGACTCTCATTTTCACCCAGTGATGGTGGCTGAATGGAGTGAGACATTTGTTTGTCACAGCATCACTGTGTAACTAACCAGCAGTGTTTAATGGTCAGGTAGAAACAGCAGGGGCACATTTCCTCCTCTAACATCATATCAGCCTTCTAAGGCTTCACTTACTTTCCTTTCTCCATTTCTCTGCCTCTCTAATCACTTTGTCTCTGCTTCACAGGTTTTTATGTCTAAATCTTTCTTATTATCCCTTAAGTGACCGCCAGCATGAAGAAAAGTTACCATAGACCACACCAGGACTGATTCAGCATCTGTCATTCTCTTTTTACTTCTTTTTCTTCAGGCTTGTAGCTTTTCTGTCTTGCTCAGTTTGTTTTTACCTACCTGTAAAATGACTCACCTGTCTTTCACTCTTCATGTCATCCTCACACACAAACACCTGCTGACAGGAAGAGATAAACGAGCATCTCTGTAAATACACATTAAAAAGTGTTGGTTACAAAATTATAGTGAGACAGATTAAATGCAGTGTTAATCTAATTAATGGAAGAATGAGCTAAAAATGATCTCGACTGTTGAGAGCTTTTGATTACTGAGGTCTTCATCCATCAGCTCAACCCTGTTTACACTGAGTCTGAGCTCTGGACTCCAGGTTCAGTTTACTGGACCTTACTCATCTCCGCATTTTTATTTCATTGGAATAAAAAGGAAAAAATTAGAATCAAATGCTTAATGCTTTTGTGATATTAAACTTTGTTTTTATGAGCATTTAAAACCAGTTTGAAACTCAACAGTGAATGAATAAGTGGGATTTAGTCAGCATAGAGGAGTATTTCTCCTCCGGTGCCCTCACTCGGAATTGGTGAGCTTTGTTTTTCTCTCTGTAGTCGGACTTCCAGTCAGCGCTGAAGATCCACAATGCTGTGGCCGGCAGCATGCACCGACCATCTCCACCATACCCCCACACGCAGCAGGCACTTCCACTCGCCATGGAGGTAACAGCTTTATTTCATTTCAGTTTCAGTAATGATTACTGCCTTTTATTTTGGTTGTTATGTATGTTTTTTTTTTCTAAATGACAACAAAAACTAAATAAAAAAAAAAAGAGTTTATAATAATCAGGTCCATTTTTGTTTCTTATCTTTCTCCTTGCAGTAAAATAAACTGAGTCACTGGCTGGTTTTGTTTTCCAGCCAAATTTGTGGACATTTGTAACACCAAAATCTATTTTCATCAACATCGTTCATCATAATTTGTTTATTTTTGTTTATTTGGAGTCGCACAGATGCACAGTGTGATTCTAGGTTTTCTCACATGAATACAGAACAAACACGACGTGGGAGGTGAAAGAAAGGAACCTGATAAATTCCTGCTATTAATGATTAAAACTCAGACACTGAAACTAATAAAAACTAAAATGAAACATTTTCAGACAGTAAAAACTGAGCGAAATGTGTTTGTTAGATTGTGGTCATCAGAAGTCCAACAACACACATTTAAACAGACACAAAACGACAGGTCAGTGAGTGTAATTATGATGTTTGACACAGAGCCTCTCTGTTCAGCATCAATTAGAGCTGAAACATGCTGATTACACACACACACACACACACACACAGTCTGAGCTCTAAATCAGACACTGAAAGTTTGGATTTCCTGCAGATGACTCTGTGTCGTGAGCGTGCGTTAAAGCGAGGCTAACGTCCATAATGCTGTGCAGTTTTTTTGGCTCGCACTCAGAGCTCCTCAGGCTTCGTTTCAGAGGCAACTCATTAAAAGCAGCACATTATTTCTGCTCCATGTTGGCATCTCCGCCCCCTGCCCTGCATTTGGCTTCCAAAATAAAAAAGGAAAAGAAGAGCTGGAGTTCATGCTGTCCTCACACAAACGTGCTGCTTTGTTGTCGGTAATGAAGCAGAAACGGGAATCGAGAAAAAAGAAACTGCTTCAGCCGGGCAGGAGGATGGTTTCAGTGCAGCCCAGAACTTTTCTTCTAGCTTAGACCAGGTGAAGCTCCTCTGGTTTGGGGATCTGCCTTCTTTTTAATATAATAGAGCTAAATAGGAATCTCCCTGTTAGTGCTCGAAGCACCAGGAAAGGTTCATTTGAGGGACTCAGTAGCAGTGTCCCTCTCCAGAAGCATACTGTTTCATATTATTTGGTCAGTCTGTAGCTGCTCATGGTTTCTTTAACTCCTTACAGCCCCACAGGTAAACAGAAGCAGTCTATGTGCACCACTTAAAGCCTTATAGAATAATTTCAGTCATATGTCTGTAGTCAGTCAGAAAAACTTATTAAAGGGGGAGGAGCTAAGATGTCTGTTTCAGATAGAGGGGAGGGGCTGCACCAAGGCTCAGCACTAAAAAAGGATTATTATGAACAGTGAGTCAGGCAAAGCTGATGCTGCTGCTTTTGTTTCAGGTCAGGAATCTCCTACAGGCACATCACAATAAAGAAGGACTGTAGCTCTACAGCCTGCTGTCAGACACACATGTGCAGGTAAACACACACACACATCAGTTCAGAGGTCATAACATCAAATTCAGCAGACGTAGCTCTGCTGCTTCATCAAGCTGTTAAAGTGACGTCATCCCATCACGGGTCACTTTTCCAATAATGATCGTCACTGCTGCCAGAGCCGATCTCACTATGCAAACCCGAGGACGCCTCACAGCAGCGTCTCTGTGTGACAGAAAAAAGGGGAGGAGGCTGTTTCCCAGAGTTTATTACATAACTGCAGTAGCACCCATGCATGAGCTTCTCCACATACCACGGCTTAACTGGTAGTCCAGAAACCAACTGGTGACATCACAGTGGCCACTTCCATCTTTTATATCCAGTCTGTGTCTGAGAGTGCAGTTGTGCTGTGACAGATGCTGTCACAGGAATGCAAATGTAATGATTTACACTGTGGTCACTGGCAGCCTTCGTTCCCAGATACGAGTCACATGACTGATTAAAGTATTCACACAGCAGCCCGAGGACAAAGAAATCTGCGGTGTGTGTGTGACTGATTGTTCCTGTTTTATCCCTGTGTGTGTGTGTGTGTGTGTGTGTGTGTGTGTGTGTGTGTGTGTGTGTGTGTGTGTGTGTGCTTGCTTGCAGTCGTTGCTTCTGGCCCACGACAGCATAGCGGAGAGAGAAATGCAGCCCGAGACGCTGCCCGCTGAAGGGGAGACGCTGACCCAGTGGGGAGGAGAGACCGTGAAGATAGTTCGCATAGAGAAGGCCCGAGACGTACCGCTGGTACGTCGGACTAACACACACACTGCCACAGTTATCCCACTGCCTCCGTGGCTCTCACTCTTTCCTGTCTGGTAGCTGGAGAATCCAATTACCCTTAAAGCTCCTTGTTATTAGGAATTATGCAGAGGTGTGTGCCCAGAGTGGCCCTTTTTTAATTATTCTTCCAGCATTTTTGAGCTCTCATAAGTACAGGAGATGTCCACATGAAATTTTAGGGCTGGAAAATGCATTTAAGTTCAGTTAAAATCTACATCTGAAACAATTTTACAGCCACTCCAGGAGTCACAGTCTGAAGATAAAACCTGGCTTTTGCATCCCTGCCACACTCCAGAGAAGTGTGAATAAAAACAGAATGCAGTGATTTGTAACTCTCATAATCCCATATGTTATTTACAATAGAACACAGAAATCTTTAACCTGAGAAAATGCACCATTTTAAGAAAAATATGAGCTCATTTTGAACTTGATGGCAGCAACCTGTTAACAGAAGAGTGCATTCTGGGTAAACTGTCAGGGCTCGTGTACAGCAAACAGTAAAAATGCTCCATGTGCTGCTTCTTCCGTAGGGGGCGACTGTTCGTAATGAAATGGACAGCGTTGTGATCAGTCGTATCGTTCGCGGCGGAGCAGCTGAACGAAGCGGACTTTTATCGGAAGGAGACGAAATCCTGGAAATTAACGGCATCGAGATCAGAGGGAAAGACGTCAACCAAGTGTTTGACATCCTTGTGAGTGTTTTGCTCAGTCTCTTCGTGTATTCACAGAAGTAAACCATCAGCTGTCCTTTGTGTACTCAGTGGTTTTATGGCAGCTTTCACGATTGAAGCAGCAAACGCAGACGGCTGCGTGGAAGCCATATATGAAATGAAAAGGCGCAGCACAGTGAAATCGATCAGTACTCGCTTCTAATTTTGTGTTTTTGTGTCTAACAGGCTGACATGCACGGTCTCCTGACCTTTGTGTTGATTCCCAGCAATCAGAGCAAACCTCCTCCCATCAAAGAGACTGTGGTGAGTGCCACGATATGAGGAGAATGTCTTAATAGTTCATTCAGGTTGAAGTAATCAGGAGTGAGGGTAGAAAATGAGTCTCTGTGCTTGTCGTCTTTCGCACTTCAGATCCACGTGAAGGCTCATTTCGACTACGATCCCTCGGACGACCCCTACGTGCCGTGCAGAGAGCTCGGCTTATCCTTCCAGAAGGGAGATATTCTGCACATTATCAGCCAGTCTGACCCCAACTGGTGGCAGGCGTACAGGGACGGAGACGAGGATAACCAGCCGCTCGCCGGGCTGGTGCCAGGTACAGCCGTCTGACAATCAGATGATTTTATCTCCAGAGTCTAGAGCATGTGAAGAATGCTGCGTGTGTGTGTGTGTGTGTGTGTGTGTGTGTGTGTGTGTGTGTGTGTGTGTGTGTGTGTGGTGTTTGATTTAGATAAAAACAGGTCAGATTGGTGGGAACCTTTGACCTCTGTGACAGACCTGGCAGTGATCTGACAGTTTTTGCTAAATGAATAAATGCTACTTGTTAAGGTGGAGCTGTATGAAACTTCTCTCCACACCAAACGTGAAGCAAAGTTTCACCTCGTGTGATGAAGACGAGTCCAGCTGATGTAATGAAGTTACAGGGACATATTGTCAGAACTTACCGTGAAGTCCTGCCATTTCTCTCGCCGTCTCTATCTAAAGCTCTGGCTCCAGTGAGTTCCTCCCTCATTTCTGATTGTCTGTCTGTGGTATCAGCAGAATCCCAGCTGATGTGTTTTCATGACGCAGCTTTAAGCACGTTTTTCATTGAAGTTCCATCTGTTTTCAACTGCTTATCCAAATTGGTGTCGCAGTGGCAGCAGTCCAAGCAGGTATTCCAGGCGTCCTTTTTCCGGTTCCCCCTGAGGGATCCTGGGGGATCCCAGGCCAGATGAGATGTACTATCTCTCTGGGGTCTCCAACCAGTTGGGCGTGCCCAGAAAACCTCCAAAGGGAGAAATATTTACCTCACATGAACTTGGGCTCCCCTCTGTTTGCCTCATGTTTGATGTGAACACACCACAGGCTTCAGTCCGTTGCACAGAGGTGATGTGCTGCTCGTGCTGGTTTCCTTCTGGCTCCCAGTCAGGTTTAAAATACATTTGAAGTCATTACACAGGTTGGTGGCTCCTCACCTCCCTGATCTCTTAACAGATCTGAGGTCTGCTGACCAGATGCTGCTGTTGTCCTGAGATCAGGTCTTTCCAGCTCCTAGATTCAGCATCAGGACCTGTCCAGTGTGTTTTTCTTCTGACTTTTAAACCAGACTGGCCTTTCTCCACCGACCGGGTGCCGGTGCCAGTATTTGAACCGTTCAGCGTTTTTACCACTGCAAACGCACTCGGTGCTCGGCCAAAAATCGGGTTCAACTCGGGCCCCGCAAGCTAGCTGGTCTCAAAACAAGAACGTGTGATGAAAGCGGCAGAAGGGCGTGACTCTGCCATCTCAACATCAAGTTTTCTACCATATTACATGTGTATTACATGAGAAAAGCGAAGCAATTTTCACGGCTGTGAATTAGGTTGGGCTCTGAGGCTGAACTTGCTGCTTTGTATCAGTTCATATCACAGATAAAAGGACACAAAGTGCGTACTTGTCGTCTTGATCTAATCGCTGGTGTTTCCCTCTGTGCTGCACACAGATGCTGCAGTAGTTTGGTTTGGACCGTAAAATATGGTCACAGCACAAGAAAGGGGAGCGTGTTCTCCCGTGTTTGTGCCCTTCGGCTTCCTTTTCCAGATGAGGACCCGCCCACACTCATATGTAAAGGATCACAAAGCGCGGTGGAAACGCAGGCCCGTTCTTAAGCATTTTGCTGGTTCATTGAAACCGACACCAGCACCGGCACCACGGCAGTGGAAGAGTAGTAACTGAGGAGTTTTCATGTTGTTGTTTTATTCTTTCAGCTGTGCAGCACTTTGGTTTTTAGATGAGCTTAGAAATAAAATGATTTCTCTGATATTTTCCTCAGGGAAGAGTTTTCAGCAGCAGAGAGAAGCCATGAAACAAACCATAGAAGAAGAGGAGCCCGAGAAGTCTGGTCAGTCCCTCCTCCACCTACATTACTGTAAAAAAACCTGTCTGAGGTTCGAGTTTATTAGAGTCTGTCCTGTTTGTGGGATGAACTTAGGATGCATTGTTTATCTGCAGAGCAGAGTTCACGTCACTCTGTAGATACGTTCAGCTCTCCAGTGTTTGAAGTCTCTTTGTTTGCAGGGAAGCTGTGGTGTGGAAAGAACAAGAAGAGGAAGAGGAAGAAGCTGCCATACAACTCTCACAGGAATGAAGGTGCGTCTGCCTGTCTGTCCGTCACCAAATGTTGCAAAGGCTGGGAGGAGCCCGAGTGCTCATTAGTCTGCATACGCTTTATTTTCTAACTCACAGCTCTGAATGAGAACCTCAGCTTCTTTTTTGAAACTGATTAAATCTTCAGATGTCTTTTCTTCTCCTGTGCTCCAGATCTCGATAACGAGGAAATTCTCACCTATGAGGAGATGGCTCTGTACCACCAGCCGGCCAATAGGAAGCGGCCAATTGCTCTTATTGGTCCGAGTGGCTGTGGGCAGGAGCAGCTCAGGCAGAGGCTGTTCAACAGCGAACCGGAGCGCTTCGCTGGAGCCGTACCTCGTAAGGATCTAAAACCGAGCGCTCACACAGTTCTCGTTACTCCGTGTGTATGTGTGCATGAACTAACAAGTGTGTTTGTGCGTGTCTGTAGACACCACGCGGAGCCGTCGGGAGGGCGAGCAGAGCGGTCGAGACTATCACTTTGTTTCTCGTCAGACTTTCGAGGCTGAACTGGCAACTGGTGAGACCTGGTGACCTTTAGAACATCAGTTTTCCTCTGATTGTCCAAGTTTTTCTGCTATCTCTGTATGATCTCTGTATGGCCTCCTGCAGCTCGTTAAAAGGGTTCCTGAAGGTGCATTTTCCTGTTAAAATAGTCCTAAAGCATCATCAGAGTGTGAAGATCACCACGATGACATTGTTCAAAATGCTGATGTTGAAGCGAGATCAGCTGAGGCTGAAAAATAGTCTGGCTGTACTCTAATGTAATACCAGTTTGTACCACAAGATGGAGCAGGGAGTCATTGTGACCTTTAAAACTGCAGCCTGTGGAAAGCCAGAGCTGCTTCAGGGTGTTACGCGTCTTTTTAACTTCCTGTCGGTGCGAATGTTGTCGTCATCGTGCGGCGTTCAGAGTGACGGACGTCTTTGTCTCGTTTCAGGGAAGGTGATCGAGTCCGGAGAGTTTGAGAAGAACCTGTACGGGACGAGTACGGACTCGGTGAGGCAGGTCATCAACACTGGAAAAATCTGCGTGCTGTGTCTGCACACACAGGTGTGTATGAGTGCACACACACACACGTGTCAGCGCTGTATTAAATGATCGGGGGGGGGGGGTCTCATCTCATCTTCATGGAAATGAAAACAGATGTTGGTTCTCGTACACTTCACATGTAGTAACTGTAAGTTAAACAGAAGTTAGATGGTACAGAATCAAGCGGTCAGAGCTGAGTTCATCAGAGGCCTTTTCTGGCACGTCTTTAACCTGCAGCTCTGACACAAACTCAGCTGAGCTGCTGCGGTCGCCCTGTGTGCCGCCTCCTCGTCTCTCCTCCCAACCACACCAAGTATTTCCTCATCTGACTGATTCCTGCTGAGGCAAATACTCCGATCTGAAGTCCCGACAGTTTCCAGAGTTCATGTGTAGAAACTGAGTTTCAGTCTCGGACGGATGGCTGAGGGAGTCGCTCTGAGGCAGATTTCCATCAGTTTACTGTGCTGATGTTCTGGGTAATAGAACATGCTGCAGGTTTGATGTTGAAGCTGAGTTTATTCAGAAAAAATAGAGCAGAACATTTTTCATGTTTCATTTTAAGCAGAATTTAAATCAAGTTGGAAAATAAATAATTTTAGAGCAGAAAGGAGATCTGTCTTCAGGGATGATGCTGGTTTGTTTGAGCTCTTACAACCGCTGCTGCAGCTGCGGCCTCCACCTCGCTTTCTGCTGATGCTGCTGCGCCTGCTCTCACTCCGACTCCTCTCTCTCCTGCTCTTTGTCTGTTCAGGTTTAGAGTTGTTATAAATACAAAACTCTGAAGTGAAGAAGAGACTAATGATAACCAAATACTGAAGTGTGAATGTGATGGTGCGGCTCACAGCTGCAGGTACTAATGGGGCCAGATGCTGAATAGAGGAATAAATTCCAGCTTTAAAGGAACGCGTCCGGCCTGCAGAGACGTCAGCGTCCTCTGAAGCTTCAGAGACGAGAAGTGAGGAGGAGCCGGTGGTCCTGGAGACGCTTTCAGCTGTAGTTTGATTGGTGCTTCGCAAGGTTAACAAAAACGAATGAAATAACGAAAACTGAAATTAAAAAAACATTTTTGTAAATGAAATAAATAAAAAGGATAAGTAAAGGGGGAAAAATAAACTATATTATGGGCTTACAAAACTAACTAAAATGAACTGAAATTACAGATAAAATGAGTTTGTTTTCATTATTTTATTTAAAAGCCTTGTGGATTGATATGAAATCATTTTTTTCCGCTCTAGTAGTTTAACACACATAATCCAGCTACACAAACGTAAATGCGGACACAACGTAGGCCACTAGCGTAGGTTGTGTACATCGACCCACAAAGACTCAGTGCTGAAAGTTTAATTATCGAGCATCTAACAGAGTTAACTCTCTGAGCAGCTCCGACAGAGAACCAGCATCAGGGGGTGAAAACATCAGGATGCAGCTGGATTTGAGCTTTGGCTCCTTCAAAGAGTTCAGTTTGTTTTTGTCAAACATTCACTGTTCTGATGTTACACACCACATGTAGGTGTTGTTATTAATCTGCTGCACCGATGCTGATGTTTGTTGGGAGTTTTTTGGGTTTGGAGTTTATTTTTCTTTATGTTTCTCCCTGTTGATGTTCATGTGTATCCTTAATATTACACACATTAAGCATGTAATGCTGCTCTCTTGTGAACAGTTGGTTATGGAATACAATTTTTTTAAACAGTATCTTTTGCCAAGTTTTTAACTACACAATAGTCACTCTTGCTCCTGACAGAAAAACAAAAACTAATAACGAGCAAAACCTCTCTGAAAACGAACTAAAACTAAACTATAATGTAAAATCCAAAGCTATTATAACCCTGGTGCTTTGAGCTGTCAGAAACTAGTGGGAGCTCTCTGGAGGTAACGAGGTACACCTGTGGAACGCTGTGGAGGTGTTACCTGTGCTCAGGTGCTTTTTCCACTGTTGGCTGGATGTGTAGTTTTTATGTGTGACACAATAACCAATCAGCTGGCCGTGTGTGTGTGTTCCCAGGCTCTGAAGGTGCTGAGGAGTTCAGACTTGAAGCCTTACATCATCTTCATAGCTCCGCCCTCCCAGGAACGACTTCGAGCCTTATTGGCTAAAGACAACAAGAACCCCAAGGTGCCATCTGTTTACTTTTGACCATCAGCTGTGTTTATGTCTCTGTGTGTCTCAGTACTAATGTGTGTGTGTGTGTGTGTGTGTGTGTGTGTGTGCGTGCAGCCTGAGGAGCTGCGTGACATCATCGAGAAGGCGCGTGAGATGGAGCAGAGCTGCGGTCACCTGTTCGACGCCATCATCGTGAATACGGATCAGGACAAAGCTTTCAACGAGCTGCTGAGACTCATCAACAAGTTGGACACAGAGCCGCAGTGGGTGCCCTGCTCCTGGCTGCGCTGAGCGCGCGCACACACACACAGACCGGCAGACTGTGTGTATACCCTCCCCCCCTCTTTTGTTTCTGTTGGACCTCGCCGTGACCGCCATCGGCGCCGCCTTCTTGTCATTT